>NW_017732454.1:38798-43469 GCF_001890085.2 Hipposideros armiger | reverse complement strand
CTGTTGTTCAGCATCTTAGCTGTGGAGGGCAGTGTCACTGGCCCTCATATGTGGGATCCGAACCGGGGTCCTCTGGCATCCCAAGGGAGTTCTTAACCATCGCGCCACTCGGCCGGCCCAGTAGTCTTCATTTTAAAGTCTATTTTGTCTGAAATAAGTATTGCTACTCCCGCTTTTTTCTCATTTCCAGTTGCGTGAAATATCTTATGCCATCCCTTTAATTTCAGTCTGTGTGTGTCTTTTGCTCTGAGATGAGTCTCTTGTAAACAGCATATGCATGGGTCCTGTTTTCTTATCCACTCAGCCACTCTGTGTCTTTTGATTGGAGCATTTAATCCATTCACATTTAAAGTGATTATTGATAGGTGCATATTTATTGCCATTTTGTTATTTGTATTCCTGATCTTCCTGGGTTAGCTTGTTTTCCCCTTTCTTCTGTTTAAAAAAGCCCTTTTAACATTTCCTGCAATGTTGGCTTGGTGGTAATGAATTCTTTAAACTTATTCTTTTCTGAGATGCTCTTTATCTCTCCTTCAATTTTAAGTGATAACTGTGCTGGGTAGAGAAATTTTGGTTGTAGTCCTTTATTTTGCGTCACTTTTAATATTTCATGCCACTCCCTTCTGGCCTGCAGTGTTTGTGTAGCGAAGTCAGCTGTTAGTCTTATTGGAATTCCTTTGTATGTATCCTGCTGTCTTTCTCTTGCTGCTTTTAGGATTCTGTCTTTGTCTTTAACTTTTGCCATTTTTACTATGATGTGCCTTGGTGTGGACCTGTTTGGGTCCAGCTTATTTGGAACTCTCTGCACTTCCTGGGCTTGTATGTCAATTTCCTTTACCTGGGTAAGGACGTTCTCAGTCATTATTTCTTTAAATACGTTCTCGATCCCTTGCTTCTTCTCTTCTTCTTCTGGTATTCCTATGATGCAAATGTTGTTGCGCTTGATGTTGTCCCACAGGTCTCTTAAACTATTTTCATTGTTTTTTATTCTTTTTTTCTTTTTGTTGTTCCAACTGGGTGATTTCTGCTACTTTGTCTTCTCAATCACTGATCCGATCCTCTGCTTCATCTCATCTACTGGTGATTCCTTCGAGTGTGTTCTTCATTTCAGTTATTGTATTCTTTAGTTCTAACTGGTTGTTTTTTATGATTTCTGTATCCTTCTTTATGTCCTCCTTAAGTTCCTTAAACATTCTTATCATCAGTGTTCTAAACTCTGTCTCTGATAGGTTGGATATCTCTGTTTCATTTAGTTCCATTTCTAGAGGTTTCTTCTGATCTTTTACTTGGGACATGTTTCTTTGTTTCTTCATTCTGGCTGTTGCTCTGTGATTGCTTCCTTGTATAAGATAGATCACATAGAAAGAAAGAAAAAGAAAAAAGAGAAAAAGAGGGAAATAAAGGAAAATGAAAAAAAATGGGAGACAAAAAAGAAAAAGGGGAAAAAAGGGGGCGGCTCTCTGCCCGCTTTAATCTGTAGAACACTTACTCAGCAATAGAGAGACTCTGGACAACACAGCACCAGTTGTTGGGGGCAAAAGTTAAGTGTGTCATTTGCTGACCTCACTCTAGACTTGAAGCGAGCTTCCTCCAATTAACTGCTGTGTGCTCTGGAACCATACTTACCACCCCAAATCCTCCCATGTTGTTGTGGGCTGTGTGCTGCTACAAAAAAACCCTCTGTGGCCTGCAGAGGTAGGGGCAAGGCACCAGGGGCTCAGGGTGCCCCTGGCAAAACAGCTCTAGGTGGGCGGGTCAGGCCCCCAATGCACCACAGGATGTGGTCAGTGGCCCCCACCAAGTCAGAGCAGCATGCACTCCTGCATCGGCAGCCAACCCACACAAACTCCACACAAAAGCCCTGGCTGAATCACGCAGGTGCACAGGTCATGGCCCTACACTCCCAGGAATACTCCCAGTCTCAGCCTGTCCCAATAAGCTGCTTGTAGATCAGGCCGAGCAACCTGACTGCCAATCACCACTCAGGCAACTCTGCACACTCAGTGCGGAAATCGGGTACCTAAGGCGAGTTGCGTACTCCCGGGTCTCAATAAGCAGTCTGTTGGAGTCAGAGCGCTCCTGCCAGGCGTTTCCCTGGTTACGCAGCACAAGCAGTGTTGAGGGTGGGGATCCAAGGCCTCACGAGCATGCACGCATGCATGCACACACGCACTTCTACGCCAATTCCAGCAGACCAATGCGGTTCCAGACCTGAGCCTCTGTGGTAGGGCTCAACCCTGAAAAAATGGCACCCTCCTGTGTACTAATCGTGTGCAAGCTCCACATCAGGGGAATAATGGTCCCAAAACCTCCAGCTCCTGCATCAACGGCACTCAGTTCAGTCCTTCCTGCAGTCTCCTGGGCCCCGCTCACACAGCTACTCCCTCCACCAGGAACCGGGTGAGTGCTCACCAGCAAGTGAATCGGTTGGCCAGCTTCAATGGTTCTCCAGCTGCCCTCAGCCTCACCTAGTTGAGCAAAGAGAGTCCTCACTAATTTTTACTTCCAGCTATCATAGAACTCCTATTCCTGGCAAAGTAACTCTTGGTTGGTGAGCGTGGTGTGGGGCCGGAGGGTCTCGCCCCCAACCGGAGAAGCCTCCCCACCACTGAGGTGTCATTCACGGGGTTTGCCCTGTCTCGTCTCCACCCCTCCTACCAGACTCAATGTGGCCTCCTCTTTAAGTCCTTTGTTTAGAGGTTCTGTTCATCTAGTGTTCAGGGAACTTCCGAGGTTGAATATCTTATAAATTATTTGTAATTTTGGTGTGATCCTGGGAGGCATTCAGAACAGTGTCTATTGCACCATCTTACCAGAAGTCCTCAACTCAGAATTCTATACCTAGTGAAAATATGTTTCAAAAATAAGGGTAAAATAAATCAGTTTTGTTTTACATTTTACAAAAATTATTTAATTGAAATATTTTTGCTATGATTTATTTTTGTTATAATGAAATAGTTTTATATAATTTATTTATAAGAAACATTAAATAAGGTGACTTTTAACAGAAAATATATTACATAAAGTGTCATATACTGTTTGGCTGTGGTGACCAGAGACTCATAGGAACCTGAACCTGTGTTTCCCCTAGGTAGCAGTGGCTCAATATTTACTGAATCTGCTTTTGGATTATTTTTTAATTCCTTTTTATCTCATTTTATTGATTTATTAGCTTTTTAAAATTTATTTATATTAGTTTTAGGTGTACAAAGCAACGTAATAGTTAGACATTTAAACCCCTCATAAAGTGATAACAAACTGCCCAAGCTACTATTCCTCTGATATCTTATATAGCTGTTATAATACCATTGACTATCTTCCCTATGTTGTATTCTGCTTCCGGACACTACACACACACACACACACACACACACACACACACACNTTCCCTTTTCTCCACAGCCTCGCCAGCACTTGTTGTTTGTTGATTTATTGATGATAGCCATTCTGACCAGAGTGAAGTAGTATCTCATTGTGGTTTTTATTTGCATTTCCCTAATGATTAGTGAGGTTGAATATTTTTTCATATGCCTGTTGGCGATCTGTATTTCCTCTTTAGAGGAATGCCTCTTCATATCCTCTGCCCTTTTTTTTTTAGCTGAACCATCCTGCCACCTGTTGGCAGCTCAGCAGCAGCTCAGCTTGGGCCAGGCATCGAACTGCTGTTGCTCAGAACTTAAACTCTTGAGCGAGTTCTTAACCAACTGAGCCACTCGTCTGGCCCTCCTCTGCCCATTTTTTAATTGGGTTGTTTGTTTTTTTGGTGTTGAGTTGAATGAGTGTTTTATAAATTGTGGATATTAATGCCTTATCAGATATATCATTGGCAAGTATCTTCTTCCATTCAGTAGGCTGCCTTTTTGTTTTATTGATGATTACTTTTGCTGTAAAAGAACTTTTAAGTTTGATGTAATCCCATACGTTAATTTGTTCTTTTATTTCCCTTGCCCGAGGGGATATCTCAGTAAAAATATTACTGAGGGTAATGTCTGCAAATTTCTTCCATATGTTTTCTTCTAGGAATTTTATGGTTTCAGCTCTTACATTTAAGCCTTGAATCCATTTTGAATTTTTTATGTATATGAAGTAAGTAGGTGGTCCATTTTCATTTTTTTGCACGTGTCAGTCCAATTTTCCCAGCACCTTTTATTAAATAGACTATCTTTACTCGAATGTAAATTATTGCTTTCATTGTGAGAGATTAAATGACCATATATGGATGGATTTAATTCTGGGCTCTGTATTCTTTTCCATTGGTCTGTGTGTCTATGTTTTTGTTTGTTTTATTTATTTATTTTTAATTATTATATTTTATTGTGAAATACACATTTTTTAGAATTAGTTTCAACTGTACAACACAGTGCAATAGTTATACTTTTTACCCCTTGAGGTGATAAGTCCACTCCTTTATTCCGCCACCCCATTTGCCCCCCCAATATCGTACATATCTATTACAATTCCCTTGATTCCACTCCCACACTATACTTCACGTCTCATTGCTATATCTATCTATCTATCTATCTATATATATATGCATATATATTCACTTATAGTTGACATACAATATTATACAACATCAGCTTCAGGTATACAGTGCAGTGATCAAGCCTCTACCCCATCCACGATGCGGTCTTCCTAGTTAGACTGATTGCTATATATATATATATATAT
>NW_017732454.1:20928-32750 GCF_001890085.2 Hipposideros armiger | reverse complement strand
ATATATATATATATATATAGTTATAGTTATAGTTATAGTTATAGTTGACATTCAATATTATTCTACTTCAGCTTCAGGTGTATAGCGCATTGGTCAGGCCGTCTACACAGTCTGTAATGTGGTTCCCCCTGATAAATCCAGTGCCCATCTGGCACTTTACATGATCTTTACAACAAAGTTGATTATATTCCCCATACTGTATTAACTACCAGTTTGTATTTCTTAATGCCTTCACCTTTTTCACCCTGCCTCCAACCCCATTCCCATGTATCACCCTGATATATCTAGTACCTATCTGGCAACATTCCTAGTTATTATAATATTATTGACCATATTCCTTATGCTATACCCTACATTCCCATGACTACCACATAACAACCAATTTGTACTTTTTGACCCTTTCACCCATTCTTAATCCCTTCCCATCTTAAAGAAGTCCCTCTAAGATTCCTTGTAATACAAATTTGCTGGTGATGAACTCCTTCAGTTTTTTCTTGTCTGGAGAGCTCATCTGTCCTTCAATTCTAAATGACAGCCTTGCTGTGTAGAGGAATCTCTGTTGTATGTTGTTGCTTTTCATCAATTAGAATATTTTCTGCCACTCCCTTCTTGCCTGCAAAGTTTCTGTTGAGAAATCAGCTGACAGTTTTATGGGTATGCACTTGCAGGTAATTAATTGCTTTTCTCGTTGTTTTTAAGATTCTCTCTTTGAATTTAACCTTTGGCATATCAATTATGGTGTGTCTTTGTGGTGGCCTCTGTAGGGTTTTGTTGTTTGGGACTCTCTGTGCTGCCTGAGCTTGTATGTCTATTTCCTTCACCAGGCTAGCAAAGTTTTCTGTCATTATTTCTTAAAATAAGTTTTCAATTACTTGCTCTCTCTCTTCTCCTTCTGGTACCCCTATAATACAAATGTTGGCAAACTTGATATTGTCTGAGAGGCCCCTTAAACTCTCCTCAATTTTTTGGATTTCTTTCTCTGCTCTGGTTGCATGTTTTCTGCTACCTTATCTTTTACATCACTGGTTGGATCCTCTGCTTTTTCTAATCTACTGTTGATTCCCTGTAATATATTCTTCATTTCTGTTATTGAATCCTTTATTTATGACTTGTTCTTTTTAATGGTTTTCATCTCTCTGTTGAAGTTCTCCCTGAGATCATTGAGCATTCTTATAACCAGTGTTTGAAACTCTGCATCTGATAGATTGCTTATTTCCGTTTTGCTTAGTTGTTTTTCTGGAGCTTTGCTCTGTTCTTTTATTTGGGTCATGTTTTTTTGGCTCCTCATTTTGGCTGCTTCCTTGTGTTTGTTTCTATATATTAGGTAGGGATGCTATGTCTTCTAGTCTTAGTTGAATGGTGTTATGTAATAGGTGTGCTGTGAGGTTCAGTAGAACAGTCTTTCTGGTCACCAGGGCCTTGCACTCCAGGTATGTCCCTTGTGTGGGTTGTGTGTGCCCTTCTCTTGTATTTGAGCTTTGGTTAATAATTGCACATCAATAAGAGGGACTGACTTTTGGGCTCACTGGTTGTGAGGACTGGCCTTATCTACAGTGGAATAGTTGTTGTGCACGGGCTGACCCTCCAGAGCAGAATCTGCCTCAGCAGGACTCTGGTATCTGCCCAATCCGCCCCTTGGGTGTGTCACACTTGGAGGCAGCTGGGTGATGCTCCAGCTCATTTTGAAGCTGACCGCTGGGGGAACCAGCCCCAAGACCACCTTGAAGAGGATCTGCTGTATGTTTACTTCAGCCACAGCCTGTGCCCCATGCAGGGACACTTAGCAAAAGCCAGAAAGAAATCTGCAGGTGGCTGCTACCTGTGCTGTGCTTGGAAGCACCTTAAGAGGCCAAGTTGTGAACGAAGGCCGGCTGCCACTAGTGCCACACTTAGGGCTGCTCAGCCAGAGGTACAGGACATGCTCAAGCCAGATGCTCTTTGCCTGGGTTCTGCAAACTCTTGAGAGACCCTAGTAAAGTCTGCAGCTTGAGCTAAAGCTGGCAGTTTGGGGAAAAAAAGCCACTGAAAGCAGCCTGAGTGTGCCCAAAAGTTGGTTATGTCTGGGTCTCTAATCACCAGGGCATGGTGAATGAAAGGTGGAGACTCAGATATGGCTACCTGTGTTCACATGTAGGGTAGGAGGAGGGCTCAGCAAAAAAAACAATGGCCTCCACCAGCTTCCCCATCCAGGCGAAAGCCACCTATCCTACTTCTGTCCCAAGCCAGGCAACTGAGTTCCCCACCATATGTCCCTGCTGTCTCTCCAGTTGCTGCCCCAGTGCTGGAGCTCAGAGCGAGTGATTCCATTGGTGGGTAAGTCTAAGTGCAGTCCCTTTAAGAGGAGTGCCTGGGAGCACAGCCGCACTCATTCTCACTCTCATAATCTTTGCTGGTTTTCACAACCAAAAATTATGAGGACTTCTCTCCCTGGCACTGGAACCCTGGGCTGGGGTGGGTCCAGGATCTCTTTCTCCTGTAGAGGGTGTGTGTTGGGGGACCCCAACAGCCTAAATATCCCTCCTGATCTTTAATGGCCACAAGTGGGTGTGGAACCAGCCCGTTTCATGTCTCTGACCTTCCTACCAGACTGGAGTTGGCTTCTTCTGCACATCCTTAGTTGAAAGACTTCAGTTCAGCTTGATTTTAGGTGATTTTCAATAATGGTTGTTTTATAGATTAGTTGTAATTTTGATGTGATTGTGAGAGAAGGTAAACACAGTGTTTACCTACTGCTTCATCTTGATTGTTTCCTAAATCATTTTTTTTGAAAAACAAAATCTGAGGCAATTCAATGCCTGAAGAAATGTATTACAAAAAATGTTCACTGAAGATTTTCAGACAAAAGGAATATGACACCAGACAGAAATGAAATGGAGAACTGCAAAAATGTTAACAATGACAGTAAATATATAATAAACTTTTTCTTATTTTTATATTACTCTAAATGTTAATAGACATTCTAAAGTGAAAATATAAAAATTAAATTGGAGGTTTAATTACAATATAAAAAAGTATAGTGCATACCACTGATAGCACAAGAGAAGGTAAGGAAGAATTAGATCCTGTTCCAAATTTTTTACAATATGTATGAACTGGTATACCATTTGAAGGTGGACTGTGACATCTTAAAGAAGTACATTATAAGCAATAGTGCAATGATAAAAATTAAAACAAAGGCATAAATAATAAGCTAATAGTGTAGATAAAACAGAATCTTAAAAAGCTACTACATTTTCCCAGAAATAGTCAGAAAATGAACAAATAATAGTACATATTGAAAAAAGCTAAAAACAGCTTTAAATCCATCCATATTGTTAATCCTTAAAATAAATGTTTTAAGTGCCCCAAAAGTTAGGGATTATGAGATTGAATAAAAGGCAAGAACAAACTATATATTGTCTACCTGAAACTTCCTTGGGATATAGAAACATAAATAGGCTGAAACTTAAAGGACAGAAGATGATATAATATGCAAATGCTAATCACTATAAGGACGTAGTAGCTATATTAATATCAGACAAAGTAAAAATCAGTGCAATGAGACTAACAGAAATAACAAAGGACATTGTGTAATAACAAATGGATTGATTTCCCAAGAAGACATTTAGAATCCTAAAAATGTAAGCTCTTAACAACAGAGCTTCAAAATACATGGAGCCAAAACTGATAGATTCAGAAAGACAAACAGATAAACCCACAGCTATAATTGGAGAACTGAATGTTATCTATAATAATTGATAGAACAATATAGAAAACTTGAAGAGCCTATCAATCATGCTGACCTAATTGGCATTTATGGAAGACTTTACCCAAAAAGAGCAGCATACATAGTCTTTTAAAGTACACTTGTAACATTCATGAAAATAGATCATGTTCTGGGCCATAAGACAGATCTCTGTATATTTAAAAGAACTGAGACCATAAAATAATGTGTTCCCAGACTACAACAGAAATAAACGAGGAAGCAATAATAGAAACTTATTTGGAAAGTCTGAAATCTTTTAAAATTGAACAACACACTTTTAAATAATCCATGAGTCAAATAGGGATTCACAAGGATTATTAGAAAATATTTTAATTGAATAAAATGAAAGTGCAACATATGGAAATTTGTGGGATGCAGCTAAAACATGCATAAAGGAAAACTCAGAATATTAAATACTTATATTGGAAAAATCAACACTCTGAGCTTCCAACTTAAGAAACTAGGAAAACAAGAAAAAAATAAAATAAATCAAATGAAAGAAGGAAATAATATACGTGGCGGGAGATATCAATTACATTGTAAACATAAACTATGGAGTAAATCAGTTAAACCAAAGTCTGAGTCTTTGACAATATCAATAAAATTGATATGTCTGTGCACTGACAAAAAAAAGGACAAAGAAGGCAAACATTATAAATACCAGGAATGAAAGAGGGGATACCTCTGCAGATAATAGTTTTTAAAAGAACGATATGGGGATATTATGAGCAACTTTTTGTCAATAAGTTTGATAGCTTACATTAAATGGATTATTTCTTCAGAAGACACTAACTACCAAAATTCACACCAAAATAAAATCTCATATATATTTTTAAATTTATTAAATAAATTGAAATTTTAATTTAAAAACTTCTGAGAATCAAAACTCCAAGCAAAGATAGAGCTCCTGGTAATGTACTGATATTTATGGAATAAATAATGTCATGTATATACAAAGTGTTCTAGCAAATAAGAGAGTTGAATACCTCTGACGTCATTACAAAAGGTTACTGAAACATGAAACCAAATCAGATCAAACCACTGGGAAAAAAGTATTCCTCTGTAACGTAGACACAAAATACGGAATTGTAGATAATTGCATCCAGGAAAAAATATATGTATTATGTTACATTTGTTACATTTTTCATAATATTATATACATTACATTATATTTAGATCAAGTATCATTTTTCCAATAAATAAAAAGGCTGTTTTAACATCAATTTTAAACACACTATCGACCAACTAATAAAGAAAATAAATATGATTATCTGAACAGATGTAGAAAAATACTTTATAAAATTAAATATGCGTTCATGATACAAACTCTATTGAAAAAAATACAAGATAGCGTCCTCATCTGGACATAGCATATCTACATAGGTACCTTGTCTGGGTAGCCTAGCTAGTAATGGCACATTGTGGGTTGAGGTTCAAATCTTGCAGAAGAGTGGGATTTATATTAATTATGGACCAAATATCACCATGGATGTTTTGGACAGGACAAAATGTCCCCTATTCTGAAAGGACATTTGCTGTCACCATTCCTATTCAACAGCAAAATGGAAGTCCTAGCCAGTCCAAAAACACAACAAAAATAAATAAATTCATAGATATCAGAAGAGAAGAACAAATAAAAGTATTTGTAGATGACAATTGTCTTTGTAGAAAACCCCTAAAGAATCTACAAGAACTACTAGAACTAATAAATGCGTTTAGCAAGGTGGCAGGATATGAGGTAAATAAGCAAAAATACAATTTTATTTACATATATTAGAAATAAACAATAATAAATTGGAAAATAAAAAAACTCTTATGATTTACAATAGCACCAAAAAGTAAACCTCAATCCATATCTCACAAAAAAACTAATTTGAATGGATAATAGATATAATGTGAAACCAAAACCTAGAAAAATTCCAGAAACAGCATATGATAACATCTTTGTGATATTTGGTTATGCAAAGATTGTTCTAAATACAAACTTTTTAAAAAATAAAGATTTTTTGATAGGAATCAAAAGAACAAACTATTGGGTTGTCAGAAAAGTCATGACATATTTTTTTCTATGATTTTCGTTGCAAAAATGTATCATGACTTTTCTGACAACCCAATATTAAAAATGATAAACTGGACATTATCAAAATTAAAATCCCTTGCTCTTTAAATATTCCTGTTAAGAAAAATAAAGATAAACCACAGACATGGAGAAAATATTTTCAAATCAATTATCTAATGAAAGAATGGATATATAGATAGATAGATAGATAGATAGATATAGATATAGATATAAATATAGATATAGATATAGATAGATATATATGTATAATGCAGTCATGGGAATCAAATAATCCAATATATAAAAATGGAAGAATTTTTCTGTCATTACAGTATGGGAAGTTCCTCAGACCTGCCTCTTAGGTAAACTGATGCAAATTATTAACAACCATATTTGAAGTTTATGGAAATGGTTCTAAGGTCATATAGCACATGAATAAATATTTATCAAGAAAATGCACTATGGTACAGCCATTATATAAAACAATATTTTGATTCCTCAAAAAATTAAAAATTTACCATATGATCGACCAATCTTACTTCAGAGTACATATACAAAAGAATTATAATTAGTATCTTGAAGAGATATGTGCACCCCCATGTTCATTGCATCATTATTCACAATAGCCAAGACATAGAAACAACCTAAGTGTCCATCAGCAGATGAATGAATAACGAAGATATGATATAGAGGAAGGTCCAAGATGGCATATTTAGTAAACACTATGCCCTCAGCATCCCAGGATAACACCAAAATTACAAATAAATTGTAGAACAATCAACCTCAAGAATCTGAAGACTACCTGAACAGAACTCCTATAACTAAAGATATAAAGAAGAGGCCACATCAAGACTGGTAAGAAGGGGGGGCTGATGTGAAATGGGTTGACCCCCGAACTTACAGATCATGGTTGAACACCAGGAGGGACATCTCAACGGTGGGGGTCCTCCCAGAAAAGGGAAGGGTCCTGCCCCACACCAGGCTCCCATGTGGTCCTGTGCTAAGAAGAGGAGTTCCCACAACATCTGGCATTGAAATTCAGCAAGGACTCTGTCTGCCCATCCCAGTGAGAAGTAAGGTGCCTGGAAACCCAGATGCCCTATTGCAGAGCCAACACAAAGACTCACTCGCTTGCAGACACTCACCTGGTCTCTGATGGAGGGGCAGCACCTTGGGAAGACTAGGAACTTGTGGGGAAAGTCTGAATTGTGTGACTTTGGGAGCAAGAACTGGAGGGACAGGAGCCATTGTTGACCCTGTGTGGAGCCTGACACATGTGTAGCCTACAGTGGGAGTGCTATCATTTCAATGTTGAGACCTCCCCCGAAGGGCCAAGTCTGGAATGGTATTGGTCAGGTAGAATCCTCCTATGCATAATGCCTTGGTGATGCCCTTGGCCCCCACCCCCAGCCCCAGCTGATGCTATTTTTCCTAGTGCACTCTTGAATGCTGGGCTGCTGGCTCTGCACCACAGGCTTTGGATGATTTTGACAGTAGCAGATGGGCCATGGAAGCCTGGGTAATATTTTCTGGTGAGCGGTGACCCAAGACATGTACCACAGTGTCTCTTGGGCAACTCTCAAAAGCCTACTGACCTGTGGGAGGCAGTGGCTGGTGTGGTATTCTCAGGGCATACTCACAGGGTAGTCTGGGAGCTGAGACTGCATTGAGTTTGTCAAAACCACTGAGCACAGCTCTTAGCTCCACCTTGATCACCTAGAGCTGTATTGCCAGGGGCGCTCTGGATGACTGGGTGGCCAGCCCTGCCCCACAAGCCATGAAGCCTTCTGTAGCAGCTGATGGCCCATGACAGCCTGGGGAGCATTTGGTGTTCGACAGTGACCTAAAACTTGTGCATCAGCCAGTCTTGGGCAGCTCTTAGGGATTTGTAAGCATGAGGAAAGCAGTGGCTGGCTGTTGTGTTTTAAGAGCATTTCACAAAATGGTCACAGGCCAGGCACTACTGCGAGGTGCGTGGTAGCTGGCTATGGTGTTCTCAGGATGCTGTGTGAAGTGTTCACAGGCCAGGCACAGGCATAAGGACTGAATCTGCATTAACTTTGTAAAACCCACTGGCTATATCTCATGAGTCCATGGGACTCCAGCCCACCCAGCTAGTGCTACATGGCCTAGGTAACTCTGAGAACTGAGTCAATCAGCCTGGCCCACAAACCTAAGGATGCTCCTTTAACATCTGGATCTTATTGGCAGCTGGCAGGTGGCAATGGGCCCAAGGGTCCCTGGTTCTTTTGCCAAGCTGCTGCAGTGCCACCACTAGTGGCCGCTGGCCTTGGTTTACAGTGAGACCCTAGGTCCAGTATAGGCAGCAGCCAACCACATATAGCTTTGTGGCTCCTACCAGGTAGCTGCAGGCTGGTAACAAGCAAGGCTGAAATTGGCTTGCATGAAAGCCCCTCCCAAGAGACACCAGAACAACAGACCCAGGGGCCAGCTTCAGACCACACCAGAGCACTGTCCAGTTAGCCCACAAGTAGCATATTAAAAAGGGGGTCTCAACAGGCATAGAGACACATGGGGACAAATTCTTCTCTAAGGGTCCAGCCCCCACATAGAAGCTCATACACTGTGGTCATAGCCAGTTCTTACAGTCAGCATGGAAGTGAATCCCACCCACTAACTCACCAAAAGCAATGAAAGCTCAACTACAACACAAGAACAAACATAACATGTCAAGGGACACTCCTGGAGCACACACATATGAGATCAGGGAGACTGGGCCATTGGACCATAGGAGACACATACTACATAAGACCACCCAACAAAGACTGAGAGACATAGTTGTACTACCTAATACATAGAATTAAACACAGAGAGGCAGCCAGAATGAGAAAACAAAGAAACATGTCCCAAATAAAAATCCAGGAGAGGGCCGGCCGAGTGGCACAATGGTTAAGAACTGGCTTGGGATGCCAGAGAGCCCTGGTTTGGATCCCACATATGAGGGCCAGTGACACTGCCCTCCACAGCTAAGATGCTAAACAACAGCTCAACCTGGAGCTGGGTTGCCATGAGTCGCTGGCGACGGCATAGGCTGCAGCCCCTGTGGCAGTGGGTTGGCAAGGGCTACTGTCTGTAGCCAGCAGCCAGCATGAGCGGCCAGCAGCCGCAGTGAGCGGCCGTCCAGAAGCCGGCGACTGATCTGCCTCGCCCGGGAAGAGTGCAATGATGGTGCCAACTTGGGCCAGTGAAGCAACATCCTCCACAACTAGACTGAAGAACAAAACGACAGCAACTTGTCTGTTCCCCCTCCCCAATTCCCCAGCTCTGTTCCCATCCCCCCAATTCCCCAATAAAAATCTTTAAAAAAAAACTCCAGGAGAAACCTCCAGAAATAGGACTAAATGAAATGGAGGCAAACAACCTACCAGAGACAAAGTTTAAAACTCTAGTTATAAGAATGCTTAAGCAACTTAGTGAACATTTCAACAAAGAGATAGCAAGCATAAAGAAAGACATAGAAACCATAAAAATGAACCAGACATAAATAAAGAATACAATAACTGAAATGTAAAATACACTAGAAGGTATCAGTAGCAGATTAGATGAAGCAGAGGATGAAATAAGTGATTTAGAAAACAAAGTAATAGGAAACATTCTAACAGAACAACAACAAAAAGAAATAATTAAAAACTGAAGATAGTTTAAGGGACCTGTGGGACAACATCAAGCATAACAACATTCGCATTGTAGGGGTACCAGAAGGAGAAGAGAGAGAAGAAGAAATTGAGAATGTATTTGAAGACATAATGACAGAAAACTTCCCTAACCTGGCAAAGGAAATGTACATACATGCCCAGGAAATGCAGAGTATCCCAAACAAGATGAACCCAAACAGGCCCACACCAAGACACATCATAATTAAAATAGCAAGGTTAAATAAATATAAAGAGAGAATTATGAAGGCAACAAGAAAAAGACAATGAGTTACAAGAGATCTCCCATAAGACTATCAGCTGATTTTTCAACAGAAACCTTGTTGGACACAAGGGAGTGGCAGGAAATATTCAAAGTGATGAAAAACAGGGGCCTACAACCAAGACGACTCTACCCAGCAAGGCTATCATTTAAAATTGAAGGAGATAAAGATCTTTCCAGATAGAAAAAGCAAAGGGAATTCATTACCACCAAGCCAGTATAAAAATAAATGTTAAAAGATCTTCTTTAAGCAAAAAAAAAAAGACAAATGAAGATAAAAAATATGAATAATAAAATGGCAATAACTATGTACTTAACAATAATCGCTTCAAATGTAAATGGCTTGAATGCTCCAATCAAAAGACATAAGGTAGCTGAGTGGATAAGAAAACAAGACACATGCATATACTGTATACAAGAGACTCACCTCAGAATGAAAGACACACACAGACTAAAAGTAAAAGGATGGAAAAAGGTATTTCATGAAAATAGAAATAAGAGAAAAGCTGTAATAGCAATACTTGTATCAAACAAAATAAACTTTAAAATGAAAACTGTAATGAGACAAAGAAGGACATTACATAACAAAGGGGTTAATTCAACATGATAACATCACCCTAGTAAACATTTATGCACCTAACATAAGAGCACCTAAATACCGGGAATGCCAAAAAAAAAATGTATACACATGACTTGTGTTCATCTTTTGTTATTGGTATATATTGAGTATTACAATTTTCATAGTTTTTTTTCCTTTCGTATAATATGTATACTTTTTTTTGGCACTATCTGTATATGAAGCAAATATTGACCAACATAAAAGTAGAGATCAACAGTAAAGCAATCATAGTATGGGATGTTAACACCCCACTGACACCAATGGACAGATCTTCCAGACAGAAAATCAACATGTAAATAGCAGCCTTAAATGACACATTAGACCAGATGAATTTAATTGGTATTTTTAGATCATCTCACCACAAAGCAGCAGAATATACATTCTTTTCAAGTGCACATGGAACATTTTCCAAGATAGACCAAATGTTAGGCCACAAAACAAGTCTCAATAAATTTAAGAAGATTGAAGTCATATCAAGTATCTTCCCTCTCCACAATGGTATGAAATTAGAAATCAATAACAAGAAAAAAACTGAACACAGAAATACATGGAGACTAAATAGCATGCTACTAAATAATGAATTAGTCAACAATAAGCTCCAGAAAGAAATCAAATGATACCTTGAGACATGTGAACATGAAAACACATGATCCAAAATCTATGGGACACAGCAAAAGCAGTCATAAGAGAGAAATTCATAGCAATGCAGCCCTACCTAAAAAAACAAGAAAGATCTCAAAACTACAGTCTATCTTTACACCTAAGAGAACTTTAAAAACCAAATGCAAACAAAGCCCAAAGTGAATACAATGAAGGAAATAATAAAGATCAGAGCAGAAATAAATGAAATAGTAACTAAAAAAAAATCAATGAAACCAAGAGCTGATTTTTTTGAAAAGATAAACAAAATTGACAAACTTTTAAGCAGACTCTTCAAGAAAAAAGACAGAGAATGCAAATAAATAAAATCAGAAATGAAAGAGGAGATATGACAACTGACATCACAGAAATATAAAAATATTTTTAAAAACTGAGCAACTATACACCAACAAATTAGACAATGTGGAAAAAATGGATAAATTCCTAGAAGGATATAATCTTCCAAAACTAAATGAAGAAAAACAGGAATTCTGAATAGACTGATTACTATGAACAAAATTGAACCAATACTCAACAATCTACCAACAAACAAAAGCTTTGGACCAGATGACTTCACAGGTGAATTTTACCAAACATTCAAAAAATAATTAGGACTTATTCTTCTGAAAATATTCCAAAAAATCCAAAAGGAGGGAAGGCTTCCAAGCTTATTTTGTGAAACCACAATTACCATGATTCCTAAACCAGAAAAAGACAATACAAGAGAGAGAGAGAGCTAGATAGAGAGGGAGGGAGGGAGGGAGGGAGGGAGGAAGGAAGGGAGGAAGGAAGGGAGGAAGGAAGGAAGGAAGGAAGGAAGGAAG
>NW_017732454.1:14360-17233 GCF_001890085.2 Hipposideros armiger | reverse complement strand
TCAAGAGTTTGAGCTCTGAGCAACAGCGGTTCGAGTCCAGCCCGAGCTGAGCAGCCGCTGAGCTGCCAACAGGTAGCAGGATGGCTCAGCTTAAAAAAAACAAAACAAAACAAAAAAAACACAAAGTTCAAAATAATGGTTCTAAGGATGCTCAAGGAATCTAGTGAGAACTTCAAAAAAGAGATAACAAGCATAAAAAAAAGGACATAGAGGGCTGGCCAGTGGCTCAGTTGGTTAAGAGCTCGCTCTAAGAGTTTGAGCTCTGAGCAACAGCAGTTCGATGCCTGGCTTGAGCTGAGCTGCTGCTGAGCTGCCAACAGGTGGCAGGATGGCTCAGCTAAAAAAAAAGGACATAGAAACCATAAAAAAAGAACGAGTTAGAGGTGAAGAATACAATGACTGAAATGAAGGAATCTAGAAGGAATCACCAGCAGACTAGATGAAGCAGAGGACTGAATCAGCAATTTAGAAGACAAGGTAGCAGAAACACCCAATTGAAGCAAAAAAAAAAGTCAAAAAAATGAGGATAGTTTAAGAGACCTCTGCGACAACATCAAGCACAACAGCATTTGTATCTTAGGGGTACCTAAAGAAGAACGAAGAAAACAAGGAATTGAAAACCTATTTGAAGAAATAATGACTGAAAACTTTCCTAACCTGGTGAGGGAAATAGACACACAAGTCCAGGAGTGCAGAGTCACAAACAAGATGAACCCAAACAGGCCCACATCAAGTCACACTTATTTAAAATGACAAAGGTTAAAGACACACAATCCTAAAAGCAGCAAGAGAAAGGAAACTAGTAAATTATAAGGGAGCTTCCACAAGATTGTCAGCTGATTTCTCAACAGAAACTCTGCAGGCTAGAAGAGAATGGCAAAAGATATTCAACGTAAAGAAACGCAAGGACCTACAACCAAGGGTACTCTTCCCAGCAAGGCTATTATTTAAAATTGAAGGACAGATATAGAGCTTCACGGAAAAGAAAAAGCTACAGGGATTCAGCACCACCAAACCAGTATTACAGGGAATGTTAGAGCAACTTTTTTAAGAAGAAAAAAAAGATCAAAACTAAGAATAATATAATGGCAATAGCTACATATCTATCAATAATTACTTTCAATGTAAATGGATTAAATGCTCCACTCAAAAGACATAGGTGGCTGAATGGTTATGAAAGCAAGACCCTTCCTTACAAATGCTGCCTACGAGAGACTGACATCAGATTGAAAGACTCACACAGACAGAAAGTAAAGGAATGGGGGAAAGATATTTCATGAAAAAAAGAGCTGAGATAACAATACTTATACCTGACAAAATAGATTTTAAAACAAAGGCTATAACAAGAGGCAAAGAAAGACCCAGTAATCCCACTTTATCAAGAAAAACCCAAAACAGTAACTAGTTCAAGAGGATGTCGGCATCCATATGTTCATTGCAGCATTTCTTTCATGCATGTGGGGTTCCTATTTGTATGTATATAATTAAATTTGGCTATTATTCTCTTGTTAATCTGTCTCATGTTGATTTGATTATTGACCAGTCAGAGGGTAGAGGAAAGTTTCTTTTTCCCTCACACTGTGCAAATTATACACTTGTTATCACACATCAAGTAGTACCTCACCTTGTGAAAAGTTACCTTTTAACTTTGGGATTAACTGCTCAATAGATGGGGTCAATGAGGGCAACTTTTCTAGGTAAAGAGAAGCAGTGAAGTACCATCAATAATGTAAAGCTATGAGCTTCAAGTAATTGCATGATTGGATAACTTAGATATCATAGGGTCTGAAAAGCTTATAATTTAATTTAAAATTTCATTTTGCTTTATAATTGCTTAACAGCAGTATCTAAGAGAGAGTGATAATTTTTTTAATCAACCATAAAGTGTAAATTGAGTCTATCCCAATCTCCTCCACAGGAGTACTGTAGCTTCCAATCAAATTTAAAAATGAGTGCAATGACAAAGATTATTTTATTGACCAAACTCTACTCAGGTTCCCCTGAGCTCTTTTTCAACTAGACCTCAACTTTTTGACGTTCGTGTTTGCCAGTGCATTGTCCAATTTTAGCAAGAATCCTGCTATATATAGGTTAACCAGAATCATCCATCCTCCATATTTGATCACCTTTAATATCTAATCAGGTTCCTTATTCTCCACCATCCTCTAGGTCATGTATGAACACCCTGGAATGCCTTCAGCAAGAACTCCCTTAAGTCAGTTTAGCCACAATCCCTCTTACTCATGATATTCCTTCTTAGTAATTTTCAATCAAATAA
This sequence comes from Hipposideros armiger, assembly GCF_001890085.2. NCBI lineage: Eukaryota > Metazoa > Chordata > Mammalia > Chiroptera > Hipposideridae > Hipposideros > Hipposideros armiger. The sequence goes on along the minus strand of NW_017732454.1, from coordinate 14,955 downwards.
CCACATCCTACTTCTTGGCTACAAATTCTCACTTTTCCTTGTTGTTTTCAGAATTGAGCTCAATTTCTCTCCACCACTGGAAGATCTCATTTCAGTGGTCAGTACACCTCTACCAATAGTCATCACTTGAATAAAGTCATCCTTACTGTTTCTAACAAGTGACGTGAATAATTTTGTCTTCAAGACAAGTACAATATAAAAGTAATGAGATTCTGTGGGCATTTGGAAGAAAAAAAAACACATATATCACAACAAATCTAATTTTTTTAAAGATTTTTTATTGGGGAGTAGGGGGATGGGAACAGCGCTGGGAAATTAGGGGAAGGGGAACAGACAAGTTGCTGTCCTTTTGTTCTTCAGTCTATTTGTTGAGGACATTGCTTCACTGGCCCAAGTTGGCACCATCATTGGGCTCTTCCCGTGTGAGGCAGATCAGTCGCTGGCTTCTGGACGGCTGCTCACAGTGGCTGCTGGCCGGTCACACTGGCTGCTGGCTACACACGGTAGCCCATGGCAACCCACTGCAGCAGGGGCTGCAGCCTACGCCGTCCCAAGTGACTCAAAGCAGCCCAGCTCCAGGTTGAGCTGCTGTTCA
>NW_017732454.1:5112-8120 GCF_001890085.2 Hipposideros armiger | reverse complement strand
AGGAAGGAAGGAAGGAAGGAAGGAAGGAAGAAAGGAAGGAAGGAAGGAAGGAAGGAAGGAAGAAAACTATAGGCTGATAACCATAATGAACATAGATGCAAAAATCCTCAACAAAATATTAGCAGACCAAATTTGGCAATACATTAGAAAGATCATACATGACCATAAAGTGGGATTCATTCCTGCTATGCAAGATAGGTTCAATATCCAGAAATCAATTAATGTGATATACCACATAAACAGAATGAAAAATAAAAAATCAGAAGGTAATATCAATAGATGTAGAAAAACGATTTGAAAAAAACCAGCATCCATATATAATAAAAATGCTCAGCAAAGTGTGAATAGAAGGAACATGATAAAGGCCATATATGAGGTCTGAAAATTAAGTTCACAAACTTGTCACCATGCACTTACACTGGAAGCATTGTACAAACAGCTCAGCAAGGTTTCATAACCTTGGCATATCAGTGTTTCACAGCTGTGTTCATATCGGTGTGTGGCAGTGTCTTGCAGAGTGGTGTTCTTAATTGTTGTTGTGTGTTTTGGTGTGCCCTCCCGAGAATGTCGGAGCTGAAATTAGAGCAATGAACAAACATTAAATTTCTTGTTAAATTTGGCAAGAGTGGACGTGAAAACAGGGGACATACTATTCCAAGTTTATGGGGATAATGCCATGAAGAAAACAGCAGTGCACAAATGGATTAAATGTTTTCCTGAGGGGAGATAATGTGTCACTGATGAGGAGATGTCAGGGGAGCCAGTAATGAGCAGAAGTGATGAAAACATTGCAAAAATTAATCAAATTTTATGCCAAAATCATCAGCTATGAGAAGCATAGCAGCCAAAGTAAACATTGATAGAGAAACGGTTAGGAAAATCTTAACTGAAAATTTTGGCATGAGAAAGGTGTGTGCAAAAATGGTCCAGAAGGAGCTCACTGATGAACAAAAACAAAGGAGAGTCGAAGTTTGTCAAGACTTTTTGGAGAGGTAAGATGGTATCTTGGGCTTTGTTATCACTGGTGATGAAACATGGGTGTACCAATGCGACCCTGAAACAAAGTATCAAATTGCACAATGGAAGTCAGCTAATACTCCATGACCAAAAAATTTCATCAGTCCTAATTAAAAGTCAAAACAATGTTACAAACTTTTGTTTTTGATATCAGAGGGATTATTCGTTATGAATTTGGATACAGGAATAAACTCAAAATGGATTAAAGATTTAAAATGTAAGACCCAAAACCATATACCTCCCATAAGAAAATATAGGAAATAAAGTCTCACACATTACCCTTAGTAGTATTTTTACTGATGTAGCTTTTTGGGCAAGAGAAAAAAAATAAACAAATGTGACTAGAGCAAACTAAAAAGTTTTTTCACAGCAAAAGAAACCATCAACAAAACAAAAAGACATCCTACTGAGTGGGAGAAGATATTTACCAATAATACATCTAATAAAGGGTTAATATCCAAAATTTATAAAAAGCTCATACAACTCAACGCCAAAAAAACAAACAATTCAAGTAAAAGATGGGCAAGGGACCTGAATAGACATTACTCTAAAGAGGGCATATACATGGCCAAAAGACATATGAAAACATACTCGACATCACTACTTATCAGAGAAATGCAAATAAAAACCACAATGAGATACTACCTCACTCCTGTCAGAATGGCTATCATCAATAAATCAACAAACAACAAGAGATGGTGAAGATGGGGAGAAAAAAAAAACCCTTGTGCACTGTTGGTGGGATTGCAAATTGGTACAGACATTATGGAAAACAATATGGAGGTTCCTCAAAAAAGTTAAAAATAGAACTACTTTATGACCTAGCAATTCCAATCCTGTGTATTTACCCCCCCCAAAATCCAAAACACTAATTTAAAAAATATATGCACCCCTATGTTTACCTCAGTGCTATTCAAAATAGCCAAGATATGGAAACAATCAAAATGCCATGATTGTAGAAAGAAATTGTGGCACATTTATGCAATTAAGTATTACTCTGGTATAAAAATGATAAAATATTACCACTTGCAACAACATGGATGGACGTAGAGGATATTATGCTAAGTGAAATAAGTCAGATTGAGAAAGACAAATACCATATGATCTCACTTACATGAGGTCTGACAATTAGGTTCACAAGCTTGTTGCAACAATGTGGCTAACCTTTTTTGACATCAGACAGATTATTCATTATGAGTTTGCATCAACTGGACAAACAGCTAATCCAATTTACTATTTGAAAATGCTGAAAAGGCTGAGTGAAAAAGTTAGGCGACCTGAACTTTTAACCAAAAATAAATGGCTCTTGCCTCAAAACAATGCACCAGTTCACACAGCACTGTCTGGGAGGGAGTTTTTAGCCAATAAACAAATAACTGTATTGGAGCACCCTCCCTACTCACCTGATCTGGCCCCCAATGACTTCTTTCTTTACCTAAAAATAAAGGAAATATTGAAAGGAAGACATTTTGATGACATTCAGGACATCAAGGGCAATACAACGACAGCTCTGATGGCCATTCAAGAAAAAGAGTTCCAAAAGTGCTTTGAAGGGTGGACTAGGCACTGGCATTGTTGCATAGTTTCATAAGGGGAGTACTTCAAAGGTGACTGTAGTGATATTCAGCCATGAGTTATGTAGCACTTCTTCTAGGACGAGTTTGTGAACTTAATTGTCAAACCTCGTATGTGGAATCTGAGGAACAAAATAAATGAACATCAAAACAGAAATAGACTTATAGATATAGAGAACAAACTAATAGTTGCAAGATGAAAGGATGTTGGGGCTGGGTGAGAAAGGTGAAGGATTAGGAAGAACAAATTGGTAGTCACAAAATAGTTCCAAATGAAAGAATGGGAAAACTCCAGAAAAAAAACTAACTGAAATGGAGGCAAACAATCAACCAGATTCAAAGTTCAAAGGCCGGCCGAGTGGCTCAGTTGGTTAAGAGCTCGCTCAAGAGTTTGAGCTCTGAGCAACAGCGGTTCGA
>NW_017732454.1:0-2212 GCF_001890085.2 Hipposideros armiger | reverse complement strand
CATCTTAGCTGTAGAGGGCAGTGTCACTGGCCCTCATATGTGGGATCTGAACTGGGGCCCTCTGGCGTCCCAAGCCAGCTCTTAACCATCACACCACTCAGCCGGTTCAACAAATCTAATTTTTTCCCAACCAATAAAAATACTACTTTTCTATAATAAAGTGTTCAATCTCTATTCCAGACTTTTCCACACACTGAAGGGATTCCCCAAATCACTCTCTCTTTAATATCATTAGAGACTAGCCTTTAGATCCCAAATTTCTGCCAGGTTTGAAATAGCTTGAATCAAACATTGATTTAAAGGGGCTTAATGTAAAGGTGTTGAATCAGAGATTCAGAACTGAAACCAAATTCAACACTAGAATTAGGAATATGTTTAATTGCATTTTCTGGTATATGTGTGCTGGGGTATATTTCAAGCAAGGATATCCTCCTCATGCTTATTAAATTTGAGTAAATTAAGTAATAACCAAATTGCTGCAAGAGATATTTCCCATAAAAATTTTATATCTATTTTTGTGTATTTCAAAGACTGTTTCAAAATGACTGTTAAGAATTTCTGGTCCTGAACTTTTCTAAGACAATTTGATTTGCTTAGCATAAAAACAGCAGACATTCAATGAATCATAATATTTATATAGCGTTATCACAATTACGTTACTTCAAATCTAGTAACTTTCAGTGCATTATCTTACATTCATGAATTATAACAAAATGAAATGGTATTTTATTTTAAAAATTCTGGAGAAAACATTACAGTAAAAACATTTTAAGTGATTTTTGTCTACTTTTTCTGATTACAAAAATGACATGCACTGATTACAAAAATTTAACTTAAAACAAAGGATTAATATGTAAGACAAAAAATGAAAATGATCTGTAATTTCCACCCCAAATAACAACTTAAAACAGTGTTTCAAACTGTGACCAACAGAGATAAGTGGAAAGAACTTAGGCAGGGGATTTTTTAAAATTAAAACTTTCTTGGTGAGACTAACTAAAACTACTATATTGTGGGGAAATAATAGTTTATTGAACAAATAAAAGTCAATGTTTGCTATTTAATTAGCATATTAAAATATATTGTTAATTGAGGAATTTATATCTTTGACAATGCTCCTGTGTTCTGAGTATATCAATATTGAGAAATTATTTATTATAGCATTCTCTTTAAGCACTAAAGTTTTACATAAGACAATATCTAGAATACACATTTGTTGCAATATGATTATTAACAATATAGGAATTTTCTAAGGGAAATTTAATGATATATGACTGTGGAATTTAGCAAAATATATGGATCTTGAGAATAATCATAGGGATCTATTTGAAATAGTTTTGCAGCTAGCCTCCTCACCCATCTCTGTCTCTAAGTCTTCATTTTCTAAATAATAAAATTACCTGCCATAGCCAATTTATAAGAGTTTTATAAGTAGTAAATGAGTAATAGATAGGAGAGTGTTTTGAAATGATTTTAAGAAAAAAAAAAATAAAAACCCTTCTAGGTAGTAAGGGGTTGGGGGGGGTGAGTGAGTTGTTGCTCTTGAGCCTGAAGCTAAAATTGCTTTTAGGTCAAACTAATCTGCATACCATTAAGGCACATCTTGGGGTGGCTTGTACAACATTAAATTTTATTTTCTTTTGTCAAAAACAAAACAAAAACATAAAAACCTGAACCACTGTAAGTCCTTCTTTTCATTTTAATTGCAATATTGGTGATGTCACTTCAGTTACCCGGAGCAATCATTTTAATTGCTAATCTCATTATGCAACTCTAACAAGTTGGGGCTGGCCGAGTGGCTCTGTTGGTTAAGAGCTCACTCAAATGTGTGAGCTCTGAGCAACAAGGTTACCCTGGCTAGATTCCTGGCCCAAGCTGAGCTGCTGCTGATCTGCCAACAGGTGGCAGGATAGCTCAGCTAAAAACAAAAGCAAAAGCAAAAAAAAAAAAACCATAAAAAGTTAATGGCAAATGTTCTTAGAGTACAATTATCCAGCAAACATGTTGAACATTTTCTCAACCTGCAAACCACTATAAGATATAGAATAAACACACTAAGGTCTGAAGGAGACAGAATAATTAGAGTTGAGTTTATGCTCTGCCATTTAATATTTATGTGGGTCTTTTTATTTTATTTTTTTTATTGTTAGTTTCAGGTGTACAGAACAATGCAATAGTTACCCTTTTCACCCTCACAAAGTAACAACCCCCC
>NW_017732453.1:347516-363622 GCF_001890085.2 Hipposideros armiger | reverse complement strand
GCTTCAGCTACACTTTCCTCCTTGCAGTTCCTCAAGTAAGCCAGGTCTACTCCCACCCCAGGTCCTTTGCACATGCTGCTCTTGCTGCCTGGAATGCTCTTTTTTCCAATTTCCTACCTGCCTTCTTTCTCACCTCTAATTCTTCTCAATGAAATCTTATTCCTTATTCCCTATCTCAGATGTCTATTTATTGTTATATAACAAACCACCCTAAAAATATGTGGCTTCAATAGCAATGATTTGTGACTTAAGACAATGCTGCAGTTGGAGTGGCTGATGATTCTTCCTCACCTGGGAGTGACTGCATTCAGCAGGAAGCTCTGCTGGTTTGTCTTGGTTGTCTTCTACGTGGCCTCTCTCTACATGGTGACCACAGGGCCTTTTCAGGTGGCTCTCTCTCCAGCAGAATAGTCAGGCCTTGCTTAAATCATGGAAGCTGGCTTCCAAGGCCCCAAGGTGACTGGTGTACCAAGCCTCTGCTTGTATCACATTTGCTAATGTCCCACTGGTCAAAGCCAGTCACATGGCCAAGGCCAGTCTTAGGGTGGGAGGAGACTGCATAGGGTGTGAACACCTGGAAGTGTGGTTCACTGGAGGCTATGGACCTAACAGTCTACCTCACTCTGCCCTCTGGCTTCAAGTGATTCACATCCCTCCCACCTGCAAAATACACTGACCACCCCTGCAGACTCCCCAAAGCCTCATCCTATAAAGGTCTCCAGCTTATGGTTGAGGTCCAGGATCATGCAATCTTGGTCACATCCATATGGGGCTGAGGCGGATGGGTGCAGTTCCTCAGGTGCCACTTCTCAAGTGTGGCTCCTTAGGCATAGCCACCTAGAACTGAGTCAGCAAACCATTCTTTGCCTCTCAGCTCTAGTCTAGAAATGCAGCGTATGTCTTCCTTTCTGTTGGTCAATGGGGTTTAGTATGCTTACCTTAACTCTTTCTCTTCTTACATAATTTAAATATTTCCTTCTTGCTCTTGTCTCAGAAAAGACATAGAGAATCTCATTGTAACATTGTAGCTCTTCCCTTTGATAATTACCAATATCCTCATTACTTCCTTCTTCTAGAGTTCAGTGTATCAATTTCAGTATCACTGTGTATACAGTATAAGCATTCTACACTTTAGTGATTTAAAGCAACAATGGTTCATTATTTCTCACGATTTTCTGGGTTTTCTAGGCTTTTTATTTTCTCCACATGACATTAGCAGGGGTCTCAATGTGTCTGCATGCAGATGAGAGGTCAGAAGGTTCTCATTCTTGTCACCCACTCTATCTTGGTCTCACCATCCAGGGCCTCTTCATGTGGCCTCTCTCTCCAGGATAGTCCAGACATCCTTACAGCATGGCAGCTGGGTTCTAAGAGGGCCCACACAAAAGCTGCCAGGTTTCTTAAGGGTTAGGCCTGGAGCTGGTGCTGTACCTGTTCTATTAGTTACAGCTAGTCATGAGGCCAGCTCGGAGTCCAGGAGCGGTAAAAAGACCCATCTCTTAAGAAGAGGAGTAGGATGTGACTACACAGAGAGGAGGAACTGGTCTTCTTTGGGGACTATCCACTACATCCCTTCTTCCTGGTTTTATTTTCTCTTAAGCTTCTATTATTCTGTAGTTATCTTATTTATTATCTGCCTTCCACCCTGGATGTACACTTTAGAAAGTAAGGGATTTTTGTCTATTTGATTCACTGCTGCATACCCCCCAGAATACTGCCTGCCACATAGTAGGTGCTCATATATTTATTGAAACGTGTGTAGCCCTTTAGCTGCTGGAATAATTTTCCTGCTCTCTCTACCTGGCTGTTTATCATCTACACGGTCACTCCTGGCTGATTTGAATGCAGGGTATTAATATGTGTGTGTTTATATATTTGATTTCTGCTATCTCTGAGCCCACTTACCCTGACTGTCTCTTGGGGAGTTAACTCTGGCGTGGTCGGATTTTTCACCTACTGTGTCTTTTGATATGGAATGACAATGAAGCATTTGATGCCAACTTGACTGACCCTATGCCCACTTCAGACTGCGTTTGGTCTGCCTTGTCCTTCTGTGTTTCTGGATGCCTACTATAGTGATGGATATTTTCATGGAGCGAATAAACTGGGAAAGTGGCATTTTCTCCTGCATAGAGGAAATATATGTACAGAGGGTGCCAACAGTAATGTATACACATTTGAAGAAAGGAAAACTGTGTTAAAATTGTAACACTCAATATATACTGATAACAAAAGATGAACGCAAGTCACGTTTGACTTCTGTAATTATAGGAGGTGCTCAAAGTGCTTATCATCAGTGTGATTTTAACACAGTTTTTTCCTTCTTAAAATGTGTATACATTTTTTTGGCACCGTGTGTGTGTGTGTGTGTGTGTGTGTGTGTGTGTGTGTGTGTGTGTAAAGGAAAATAGGAATAAAAGACACAGATATTAGATTTAACATCATGATACAATGTAAAAATATCCCACACTCTTGGATTCTGAAAAAATCTAAGGGCAGTCACCCAATAATATTTGCCAAATAAAAAAAGAGATATTAAATTTTTAAAGGTATTTTTACATTATGAGAAAAGCAAAAGCTGATATAAAATTATTTATGTTTATCGAACTATGCCTTTTCTTTCTTTACTCCATTTCAGTATAATTTCTTCTCATTCCTTTTCTTTTTGTTCATGCCTTTCTTCAAGTTACAAAATTTTATTATTGAAAATTTACAGTTATTTTACCTCAATTTCTACCTCTAATTCTCAGCTCTCCATGATACTTGATTTGTGAGTAGATGATTGTTTTAACTCTGCTATTATTTGGCCTAAAGCTTCCTGGTGAAATCTTTGCAGTAGGACAGTCTCCTGTTGCTTGTATACAATATTGTGTTAAAGGTAGAATTAACCATATAATATGTCCTATCATAATCATATTAGTTCTAAAAACCACATACACAAATAAGCCTACGCTTTTTTACTTTATGTAGTAATAAAAGACATTAGGGTGACATACGAACATCATTAATGGAAGGTTTCATTGAATATCTGTAGTTGGAAATTGCAAATGAATTCACTGACGGCTACTCCATAATTAGTTGTAAGACTGAAAACAGCTATTATTTGTTTATATGGTTTCTGTTTAAGCAAGTGAAATATCACAGCATGAGATAATTGCTGGTAGGATTTGCTAGGTGAACTTTAAAATAAAAGGGAAAGGAGGAAGGTAAAACATATAAAGAGAAATATTTAGTGTACTCAAAGGAAATGCTGAGAAAGAAGATGGAAGTGTCCTGGAACGTATCATGAGACCTTTATGAATTATTAAAAAGAAAACCATAATATTATCATCCGTTTTTGTCAAGGGTAATAAAATAACAGTATAAATTGAGAACATCTATAAACTTCTAGAGGATAGTGGAGGCAGAATATGATCATAAAATTGATTGCTTTTGCTGAAATAAAATTAGTAGATACAGGCAATTCAGTAGATAACAGTATTTAATCAAATTTCCTTTGCTAAGTAAGTTCATATCTCTGCCAATTTATTTCTAGAAAGATAACTGAAAACCTTGCTTACAAGCTGAAGTAAGAAAAATCATTAAGTATCTTCTATCAGGGCGATTTCAAACCACGTTCTTCTCACCTACCAAGCTTGATTTAAGGAATCCAACCAGGGAACAAGAAGGCTGGAGTTTTTACTATATTTTTAACTCTTAAATTTTGTGTGTTGAAAACTAGCATCCCGATGAAAAGTTTGAATTATAAAACAAGGAAGACATTCAATTCACCTTATTTGAAAAAGTTTGTACAATTTTAAAAGGACCCTTTCAGCCTGTAGAATGAACCCCCTTCTATTCTATTGGTGGTATTGTTCCTGTGGTATGCTGACCATTCCTTTGGCCTAAACATGCCTCATGCCTGGTGGCAAAACCCACTGAAGTGGAGGCTCAGTTATGTATGCTCTCTGGGGTACAGTTATAGTTTGAGCATTTTTGGTGGGTTGTGATCTCAGAATTGGGAAAATCAGGAGAAAAGGGAACGTTGCTCCAAGGGTGTGCTGTGGGAAATAGTCTTAGCAGTCACTGAGAACTCAGGGAGAACATGGAGTCATCATTCACAATCATTTCTGGTATCTCACTATATGCATGTGGCACTCTTGAGACACTAAGAGAGAGGACGACATGCCTACCACACCCCCACCCCCAAACTGTGAAATAATCAGAGATGGGTTGTATCATTTTTTGGAGAAAAATAAACTTAAAGGGATTTTGTAGAAATGAAACTTTCTGTTGGCATCATTGAATGATGCTTTTTCTATTCTTTGGGCTGCTTTATTTTTGCCATAGAAATATTAATTTAACAAAAGACATTGCATTTTCCAATTATAGATTAAATTCTCATCATTAGCAATTTATAAAATATAGAAAACATAAAGAAAATAACAGTGACCTTTAAACCCTAAATCTAGAGATAACAGCTCTTAAGATTTTAGTATGTTTTTTCTCAATATTTTTGAGCCTGTGCATGCGCGTACAGGTTGCAATGATCACATCATTTTGATTTGCAAAAGTCTTTAATAGCTCTCTAGCACGATGTAAAATCCAGAGCTCTCCAAAATATAAATGCAGTGTGTATTTTCATGATTTCCTTATGTATTCCCTTTCTGTTAGTATTCTTCATCTCTTCCTGGACTTCTATTCCCATTAAATTTGAATCCCTGACATATGAGTAACAATATTTTCTGTTCTTCAACTTGCACCATACAGATTCTTTGTGCTGTTAAATCTCTCCCAAACTTGCATATCTAAACTTTTCAAGGCTGCTTGTGTTCTTCCTCCTCGAGGTCTTCCCAGATATCCTCCAACCAGAAGCGATCTCTTTTTCCTTATTGTACGTGGTAATCTCTCAGAACACTTTGCATTGGGGGTGGCAATGGTGTCTCTCAGTGCTGCAGAACTGGTGTCAGGTATCATTAGGCTTACTTGAAACCCTTGACTTCCTTTTGCTCTTCCTCCCAATACCTCTTCATCCCTACCCTCTGGTAACCACTAAACTATTGTCTGTGTCTATGAGGTTTTGTTTCTTTGTCTTGTTCCTTTGTTGTTTTCAGTTTTATATCCCACATATCAGTGAAATCATATGGTTCTTGACTTTTTCTGTGTGACTTATTTTGCTTAGCATATTGATCTCAAGATCCATCCATTTTGTCACAAATGGTACTATTTTGTCTTTTCTTATGGCAGAGTAGTATTCCATTGTGTATATATGAGGTCTGACAATTTTCAAATTTCCAGATATAAAATAAGTAATGGGGATATAAGACCTGACAATTAAGTTCATGAGCTTGTTGCAATGATGTTGCTAACCGTTTTTGATATCAGAGGGATTATTCATTATGAATTTGTACCAACTGGACAAACAGTTAACCAAGTTTACTATTTGGAAGTGCTGAAAAGGCTGCATCGAAAAGTTAGATGACCTGAACTTTTCGTCAACAACTCATGGTCTTGCATCATGACAATGCACCAGCTCATAGGGCACTGTCTGTGAGGGAGTTTGTAGCCAGTAAACAAATAACTAACTGTATTGGAACACTCTCCCAACTCACCTGATCTGGCCCCCAAATGACTTCTGTCTTTACCTGAAGATAAAGGAAATATTGAAAGGAAGATCTTTTTTATTTATGTATTTATTTATTTGTTTTTTTAGATCTTTAACATTTTGTTTTTTTAGACTTTCTTGGGGAACAATGTGTTTTTCCAGGACCCATCAGCTCCAAGTCAAGTCATTGTTTTCAATCTATTTGTGGAGGGCGCAGCTCAGTGGGCCATGTAGGAATAGAATGAGCAACCCTGGTGTTATGAGCCTGCACTCTAACCACCTGAGCCAGCCAGCAGCCCCTGAAAGGGAGGCATTTTGATGACATTCAGGACATTAAGAGCAATACAATGACAGCTCTGATGGTCAGTCCAGAATAAGAGTTCCAAGATTGCTTTGAAGGGTGGACTAGGTTCTGGCATTGGTGCATAGCTTTCCAAGGGGAGTACTTTGAAGATGACCATCGTGATATTCAGCAATGAGGTATGTAGCACTTTTTCTAGGATGAGTTCACGAACTTTATTGTCTGTCCTGTATATCACATCTTCTTTATCCAGTCATCTATCGAAGGACACTTTGGCTGTTTCCATGTCTTGGCCACTGTAAATAAAGCTGCAGTGAACATCAGAGCACATATATATTTACGGATAAATGTTTTCAAATTTTTGGGGTATATACCCAAGGAGAATGATAGCTAGGTCATATGGTAATTCTATTCTTAATTTTTTGAGGAATCTTGACACTGCCTTCCATAGTGGTTGCACCAGTTTGTATTCCCACCAGCAGTGTATGGGATTCCTTTTTCTCCACACCTCTCCAACATTTGTTATTATTTGTCTTATGGATGATAGCCATTCTAACCGGTATAAGGTGATATCTCATTAATCTTTTCTGCCTTTAGGGAAACATCACCCTAGAGCAGTGCTTCTCAAGATTAAGTCTGCATCACAGTCACCTGCATCACAGGTGGCTTGTTAAAACATGGATTGCTGGGCCCCACTCCCAGAATTTCTGATTCCATTGGTCTGGATGAAGCCTGAGAATCTGCATTTCTAACAAATTCGCCAGTGGTGCTGCTTGTCCAGTGACTAAACTTTGAGACTCACTGCTGATATTAGGGTTCTACAGAGAAACAGAACCAATATGATGTCCATATGTATATCCATCTATCTAACTATCTATCATCTATCTATCTATCTATCTATCTATCTATCTATCTATCTATCTATCATCTATCATCTATCTATCTATCATCTATCCATCCACATGCACATACAGATTTATTGTTAGAAATTGGCTCACATGATTTAGGAGACTGAGAATTCCAAGATCTGCAGTTTGCAAGCTGGAGACCCAGGAGACCTGCTGGTGCCATTTCAGTCCAAAGGTCATAGGCTTGAGACCCAGGAAGGGCCATTTTTAGTTCTAGTCTGAAGGTGGGAAAGAGCTGATGTGCCAAGACAGAGGCAGTCAGGCAGGAGGAATTCTCCCTTACTTGGGAGAGGGTCAGGCTTTTTTTCTATTTATTCCTTCAGCTGACCACATTATAGGAGGCAACATGCTTTATGTGTCTACTGATTTAAATGTTAATATTATTCAAAAACACCCTCACAGAAGCATTAAGAGTGATGATTGACCAACTATCTGGATATCCCATGATCCAGTCAAATTGACAAATAAAATTAACCATCATAGTACCCTATAGATTACCCCTCTTTCTATTGTGTGCTTTGTCCATGACTGTGTATCAGATCTTTCCACTCAGCAACAATGCCCATTATTTTCTACCTATGAGGTATTATCAACCAACCTCAAAACTCCTTATTTTAAACCCATATTATCTTTTGCCTGTCATCCTACACATTTCTCCTTCCATTCATACCCAAAATTCTTGAAAGAAGTTATCTGTAATTGTTATTTCTATATTTTCACCTTGCCCTCATTGCTGAATCCACAATGCACGCTAGCCTCTGGATTCCCAACTGCACCCACACTGGGTTTAACAAAGGTTTCTGTTATTAAACGCAGTGCGAAAACATCAGTCAGAGTTTCGTTAATCTGGAATGCTGTTTTGCTTTGTTAATCTCTCCTTCTTTCTGAAGCACTGCCCTCATTTGACTTCTGGTGAACAATACACTGATTTTCCCTCTCACTGATCATTGTCTTTGCTAGAACTTTCTCCTCTTCATGACCCTTAAGGTTCAGTGTCCTTTAACACTATCTTATAGGCTCTTTCATGTTCTTAATTACACAGGATTTCAGGGAATCTCATTTAGTTCCATGGCTTCAATAACCATTTACATGCTGATTTACCCTTATGTGATTTCTTGTCTCAACTTATACCTATAAATTCATATTCCTCTTGACATCTTCACTTGAATGTTTTTGTCAGGAATCTCAACATCAGCATGCTCATAACTGAACTCATCATCTTTCCCCGTCTTCTCCATAACCTTAAAGCTCTTCAAAACCTGCTTTGCCCTCTGTTCCAGCAACGTAAGACTTCTTTCATGTCTCCATCCTCAGAATACACCATCTCTAATCTAGGCCTTGGAACATGCTGCTCTCTGCTGGAACAAGCTATCGCTCAGATCCTCCACTATTCCTGCCCCTAGCCCCACCCACATTACCCCTAGGATTTCAGGTAGTTACTAAATGTTTATAAAACTCACCTGCCACATAGGGGCACCTCATTTAATTCTGAGAGGGGGATTTTCTGAGTCTTAAGTGAATAAAAACCACATGTTAAGAAAGTATTCTGTGTAGTGCCTGGCGTATAAGATGCTCCCTAGATAGAAGTTATTTTCTCCAACTGGAGAAACCAAGGGATTGGTGTCAATCTCTTGTCTTAAATTGTGAATCCTCCAAATGCTTATACTCTTTCTGAAGTCCCTGCACCATGCTTTTAAACACAGTAATTCCAATGTTGCCTTTTTAATTAGAATATTGACATAAAAAGGTGTTACCATTTCTGAAATGATCCTCAGAATTTTTTTGGACTATGTATTTCTTGTACATTATTGGTCCAGATTTCTCAAATGCATGGGAATTCATTCTCACTGACAAAGATCTTTTTGGGAGCCATTAAAATGTCATACTTTTTTTAGTCAAAAGGTACATTGGAGAAATTTGATACATTTACCAAATAAAAGGTGGCTCTCTTTCATATCATTTAAAAATAGAAAAATACATAGCTTTAAGGCAGATGACACAACTGTGTGATATAAATAGCTATCATTTCAGACTTATAACTGCATCCCAGCTACATATGTATGTATGAGTCATAATTAGAAGGCTGCATTTTAAGAGGGATATGTAAGATATTACTTTGCTGGTTTGATAAGGGAACAGGCAAGACTTTAATCATAAAAAATACTACTTGTGTAAATGCTCAGGTTTAGGTGAAATGATACAGAATGCCATTTATATATGAATACATGATACAAATCCTGTAAGTACGTAAAGAGAATTCTCAGTACAAAAGAAACATGGAAATTTTCTCTAGGCTGTGAAGCAGCAGGTTCGAAGTAAAAAGTCTCAGGAGAGCCTAGTTCATGTTATAGGACAAAAAAATGGATTGTGTAAAACCACCTCTAAACAATTGGATTTACTAACCAACTTGCACAGGTGGGTACATGTATGGTGGACTGTCAGGTCAGCATCTCTGAAAAGAAGCTATGCTACTCTAAAACCATCTGGGAAGGCTGAAACTGGAATTCTTGCAAAACTGCAAAATCAGTGATGTAGGAAACTTATATAAGATAAAACAGCGACTCAATTGTAAAGGGGAAACATCTCAAGTCATTGTCTTAAGCAAGGATAGTCCAGGTCATGTGGGTATACCATTGCATGGTAATTTGACACTTGACTCCCTAGGCCACATTTCAATCCTCCCCATTTAGATAAGGGTAGTACTTCCTATTCTATGAGGACATGTGAGCAGGCATACTTCTCATCTCCTAATGAGCACTAGATTCTCCCAGTGTGTAAATTAAGCTCTTTTGGAATTCACTCTCAGGCCACGAGGGTATCATTCAGTGCATTGAAATAGTAATTTACTAAATGGGACCCTCATGGCCCAAAAGAGTTTATGCAGCTAGCTTCCCAAATGCCTACCTTAACCAGGCGATGCTTTATGGCCTGGAGAACCTAATGAGTATTCAATTATACTATTACATTTAAAAAAGGAGACCCATATTTTCCCAGAAATTGTAGCTCTGCTTTATGCTTTAGCTCAAAGTCAGGTTACTTTTAGCCTCCTTATTCCCACTGGAACTTGTCCTTTCTCTTATGTTTTTTTGCTTCTTTTGTGTTGCCCAAGCAGCACTCCCTTCCCTCCAGTTAATGATTCTATTGGATTTAGTTACCATAACTGTTTCTCTAATTGGCTTCCTTTGAAAAAATGATTGTTAGACAAGGTGATAAACATTGAAAAGCCTGCCATTTGGTTGCATTTATTCTTCTTCTAATTCATTTTCAGTAATAACCTTTCTACTTAGAAATTAAAAAAAACACTTCAAACTTTTGACCAAGGCTTCATTGCAGCATGAACAGTACAGGATTTTCTGTCTTGGAACCCTGTTATTTTCTGGCAATGACCACTTCAGAATGATTTTGAACTTTTAAAAGCAAGTCTCTGTTAACTCACTCTCTTCGGAGATCTTAAAAGCAAATCTTAAGAAAATTAAATTTCATATGTTGTGAATAGCCAGCTAATTTAAAAAAAGTTTGACATTAAAATTTCACATTGTTTTTGAGATTTTGAGCTTGATCGATTTTTAGTTAACAGGATCATACTGTTCATGCAGTCAGTGCAGAAGGCTCAGATGCTGCCATTTCTGTATTCTCTAGATGGCAGCTTAGCTCCACCTTTCCAAATCTTCCTTTTCGTACTTTTCTCGCTGGCATTTCCTTTAAAAACTGATAACATAATGCACAACAACATGTAAAACGGTACAGCCAACCCTGGTCTGCCTGCCTTTAATGTCTTGACAAGGTTTTGCGTGTAGCTTCGCCACACTCCTGTATTTGTGGAAGGACTTAGATATAGCAGTGATCCAACATGTGCTCTTACTCTTTTGCTTCCTGATCTGAATGAAGGTCAATAACTGGGTCTCTTATGATGAAGCTTTCATTATAAGGCATCAACCTTATTCTAGGTTTTGCACTTTTCTGTGTGTGTTGTTGAGCCGATTGTCATGCTATTTTGTCACATCGGAGACGTATTTACTTCCCTCTCTTTCTATTGCAATTACATGAATAGCTGAGTCTGAATGTCACAATATCCTTGCTCTGTTCAGTTAGAGCCCAAGTATCTTCATGAGAATTTTGAAAATAGTATCTTAACTCCAGAATAAGAAATCATGTATCTCGTAGAGCAAAAGCTCAACTGGGAGTGATTTTGACCCTCAGGGGATATTTGGCAATGTCTGGAGACATTTTTGGTTTTTGCAAGTGGGGTGTGGGGTGTGGAGGAGAGGGCTATTAGCATTTAGTTGGTATAGGCTAGGGATTGTGTTAAACATGCTACAGTACAGAAGTAAGCCCCCCAGCACAGATTTAGGCAGCCCAAAGTGTTAACAGTGCTGAGGCTGAGAAATCCTATCATAGAGAAACAGAGCCATAATGGTATAATATCAAAATCTGTGCAAAATTTTAACAATGAACACAATGAATTCATAAGGGTAGTTTACTGAAGGTCATAAGCATCATACATATCCTTTAGGAAAATAACTTGTGTTTGATTAATTTAGTAACAAATTTCTCACGAATCTATTCATTTTCCCTATTATTGCCCTCATTTTTCTCCAATAGTTAAAAAAATATGTAAGCTCTGCCCTTGTATTACATTTTCTTAATTCAAAATCATTGCTCAAGTCTTATTTTACATATCTAAAACTCATAAAGTCTCTTTATAAAAAAATTGTGTTTACTGAGTACATGAAGAGTCTGCACAGCTGTCAAGATCTATATGCAATTTCCTTGCCATTCTGTAAGTCAATTTTATTAAAACAGGTTGGAGATGTCTTAAGTTTATCAAAGCTATTGACTGTGGAACACATTAATTAAAATTATTGAAAATCAAGGTTTGAGTATACTGAAGTTCCTGAAGAATTTAGTCTATAAGAAGCTACTTAATTTATCATTGCCAAGAGGCTGTGAAACAATGACAAACTTGTTTAACATCCCGACACTGTGCTCCAGATACAATTTATCATGTTTTGCCTGAAGAGCTATTATGTGACATAATTGAGAACACATACTATGTATGGATTCATCAGGTATTCTGTCATCTAATAGGCTAATTTGCTCTCCTTAGAGCAATGATTTTTGTTTTCAAATGACATTCTATATCACCATATATAAAATGGATTAAATGTGAGTTACTTTTTTTGTAAGGTGAGAGGAATGTTGTGTGTTTTGTAGCAGCCACAAGGCACCAGCCCAGAAATCCAGCCTACTGTTGAAGGGTTTGAAAACCACTGGCCTAGAGCAGGAGTATGTCAAGCTTGCTTTAACCTCTGAAATTTAGTTTTTATGGCATGTAGGTCCCCATCTTAAGGGGGAAGAAAAAGGACAAACCCTCTCTTAACCCCATATCTTCTTTAGCTACTATCCCCTCTCTTTGCTCCTTTACCCAGCAACACTTCTACATGCATTGCCTCACTTTCGCACCTTTAATCCACTCCTAAAACTACTCCATCTGCTTCTAGTTTTAGTATTCCACAGACCGTGCTTTTGTCAAGCTCAGCAGACATCTGCTGCTGTGCACCTGATGATTACTTTACTCTCATCTCACTCCACTTCTCAAAACGCATCTATGTTGCTGACACCTTCTTCCTTTTTCGTATTCTCTCCTAGTTCTCCTCTTACTTACTAGTTTCTTCTTAGTCTCCTCCTACTCTATGTGCTGGAATGCTTCAGGACTAGATCGTGAGCTCTCTCATTCCTCACTCTAAACCCCTTTCTAGGTTACCTTATTCATTTCTGTGATCTGCACACCCAATTGCCTACTTGAAACCTCCTGGATGTCTCTTCCTCTCATCTGCTATCTAGAGTCATTCCAACTAGAAAACCCAGGAATCATCCTTTATTCTCCATCTTCCTTCACCTCCACACCTACCATCAGAAACTCCTATCTGTCCTCTCTCAAATCATATGCTTCAAACCTCTTGACACCTCTAAATGTCTGCTGCTGTGTGTTTAGCTATGTCTCTAATATTTCTCATTTCAGGAGCCTCCTACGCTACCTTTATGCTCTCTCTTGCCCTTACCCTCATCCATTCTTTACAAGGCCACCAGTGTGGTATTTTAAATAGCAAATTTAAAATATATGCCTTTCCTGCTCACTGTTCTTGTGTAGATTCCCATTGCACATAGAATGAAACCCAAACTCCATACTCAGGTCTGGGTCTCTCTGCTTTTCCAGTTTCAGTTTCTGCCATTTAAGCTTCTCTCCCACTAATGTTCTAGGTGCACTGACATGGAGCATTAAGAAGAGGACTTTTTTTTTTTTTTTAAATCTTTAGGGCTTTTGCTCTTACTGCCCTTGAATTCTCCTCTCTGGCTCTTTGCATGTCTAGTTCCTTTTATCCTTCAGGTCTTATCTTAAAAATGATCTCCCCAATCAGTAAGCATTTACTTTTCACTATTTTTAATATTATTTATTTTCCTGTTCATCTCTTCATTGTCTGACGTACTAGAATTTAGGCTTCATGGGAATAGGAAACTTGACTATCTTCCTTACTAGGGAGCTGGCAGGCATTTAACACACATTCGATGAATGCATCAACAAGTAATTATATTAAGTGATCATCAGACTCTATAAGGGTCCAATGTAATAGACATGTGTACATATGCCTGCCTTGCACGTCTTGGCTTTAGAAAGGGGTAGATGAGAAAGTAGTGGGATATGATGGTGGAGTCTAGTATTTGAATAAATAATATGCAAAATAGGATTAGACATCGGTTTGGCATATAGCAAACAGACTGGAGAGTATGGGTGGAAGTTAAATTTAGAACAATGGAATACTAGGTGCTTGGAGGGTGGCAAGCTCTACCTCACTGATGATGTTTAACTATAGGCTGGTTGACAACCTGTCTAGCATTTGGCGGCAGGGTTTTCTGCTTTACATTGGAACTTGATCTAGGGACTCTAAGGGCCCTCCCCCTCTGCCATGCTGGGGTTCTGTGATTGCAAAAGAGTTCTTATCTGTATCTCCCAGCAGTAATCTGTCCTGCTGATTCTGTTGTTCTCCTTCATGTCACACCTTAATGAATGTCCTCTTAAAACCTCACTGTGCTCTCCGAAGTAATGCAGACAGTAAAGAAGCTCTTTTGGGGAAAAAAAGAAGTTAAACAATAAGGAAGAATTGGATAGAAAATATCTTCTTGATGGCTTAATCTGTTAACAAACATGTATTAAAAAAAACAATGTGCTTTAGGCATTACTTTCAAAGACTTTTTATTTTTTATTTTTATTCTTAGTTTCAGGTGTACGTTTCCCTAAAAAGACACGAGTCCAACTGGCCCCTTAAAAAGTATTTACATTATTGATTATATTCCCCAGACTGTCTTTTCCTATTCCTGAGGCCATATTGTAGTTACCAATTTGTATTGTCCCGTCCCTTCCCCTTCTCCTTAATCCCCATCCCCTCCCAATTAGTAACACTTAGTTTTTCCTCTGTGTCTCTGAGATTATTTCTGTTTATATTTCTCATTTATTCAGTTCATTAGATTCCATGTATAAGTGAGATCATATGGATTTGTCTTTCTCTGACTGACTTATATCACTTAGCATAATGTTCTCTAGATCCAGCCATATCATTACAAATATACTATTTCCTTCTTCTTTATAGCTGCATAATACTCCATTGTGTAAATGTACCATAGCTTCTTAATCCAGTCATCTACCGATGGGCATTTCGGTTGTTTCCAAGTCTTGGCTATTGTGAACAGTGCTGCAATGAACATAGGGGTGCATATATTTTTTTGAATTAATGTCTTGGGTTTTTCTGGATAGATACCCAAGAGTGGAATTGCTGGGCCATAAGGTAGTTCCATTTCCAGTTTTTTGAGATACCTCCATACTAATTTCCATAGTAGCTGCACCAGTCTGCAGTCCCACCAACAGTGCACCAGGGTTCCCTTTTCTCCACAACCTCGCCAGCATTTGTTGTTTGTTGATTTATTGATGATAGCCATTCTGACTGGGGTGAGGTGGTATCTCATTGTGGTTTTTATTTGCATTTCTCTAATGATTAGTGAGGTTGAACATTTTTTCATATGCCTGTTGGCCATCTGTATGTTCTCTTTGGAGAAATGTCTCTTCATATCCTCTGCCCATTTTTTAATTGGGTTGTTTGTTTTTTGTTGTTGAGTTGCATGAATGTTTTATACATTTTTTATATTAACCCCTTATCAGATATATCATTGACTAATATCTTCTCCCATTCAGTGGGCTTCCTTTTTGTTTTATTGATGGTTTCCTTTGTTGTGAAAAAACTTTTAAGTTTGATGTAATCCTATATGTTCATTTTTTCTTTTACTTCCCTAGCCTGCGGGGATGTATCAATAAAAATATTGCTTGGGATAATGTCTGCAAATTTAGACCCTATATTTTCTTCTAGGAGTTTTATGGTCTCAGGTCTTATATTTAAGTCTTTAATCCATTTTGAATTTGTTCTTGTATATGGCATAAGGAGGTGTTCCAGTTTTGTTTTTTTGCATGTGTCAGTCCAATTTTCCCAGAACCATTTATTGAATAGGCTATCTTTACCCCAGTGTAAATTCTTGCTTCCCTTGTCATAGGCTAACTGCCCGTATACGCCTGGATTTAATCCTGGGCTCTCTATTCTGTTCCATTGATATATGTGCCTGTTTTTATGCCAGTACCATACTGTTTTGATCACTGTAGCCTTGCAGTACATTCTAATGTCTGGAATCGTGATCCCCTTGACTTTGTTCTTATTTCTTAGGATTGCCATGGCTATTCGGGGTCTTTTTTGGTTCCATATAAAATTTAGGATTATATTTTCTATTTCTGTGAAAAATGTTCTAGGTAGTTTGATAGGAATTGCATTGAATATATATATATATATATTTATATATATATATATATATATATATATATATATATATATATATATATATTGCTTTGCAGTATGGACATTTTAACTATATTAATTTTTCCTTTCCATGAGCATGGTCAGTTTTTCCATTTGTTTGTATCTTCTTTTATTTCTTTCTTCAGTGTCTCATAGTTTTCAGAGTACAGGTCTTTTACTTCTTTGGTTAAATTCATTCCTAAGTATTTTATAGTTCTTGAAGCAATTGTAAATGGAATTGTTTTCTTAATTTCTCCTTCCGATAGTTTATTATTGCTATATACAAATGCAACTGATTTCTGAATATTGATTTTGTATCCTGCTAGCTTACTGAATTCGTCTATCAGGTCCAATATTTTTTGATGAAGTCTTTGGGGTTCTCTCTCTATATAGTATCATGTCATCTGCATATAATGACA
>NW_017732453.1:316045-344256 GCF_001890085.2 Hipposideros armiger | reverse complement strand
TTCCTCCTTCATCTCATTTTTGACCCACTCGCTATTTAGTAGCATGTTATTCAGCCTCCATGTATTTGTGTGCTTTCCGGATTTCTTCTTGTAATTGATTTCTAGTTTCATAGCATTGTTGTAGGAGAAGACGCTTGATATGATTTCAATCTTCTTTAGTTTATTGAGACTTGTTTTGTGGCCTATCTTGGATAATGGTCCATGTGCACTTGAGAAGAATGTATATTCTGTTGCTTTGGGGTGAAATGCTCTAAAAATATCTATTAAATCCAGCTGGTCTAAAGTGTCATTTAAGGCCACTGTTCCGTGTTGATTTTCTCTCTGGGGGATCTGTCCATTGGTGACAATAGTGTGTTGAAGTCCCCTACTATGATAGTGTTACTATCGATCTCTGTCTTTATATCTGTCAATATTGTTTTTATATATTTAGAGGCCACTATGTTAGGTGCATAGATGTTTACTAGGGTTATATCCTCTTGTTTGATCGATCCCTTTATTATTATGAAGTGCCCTTCTTTGTCCTTTATTATGTTCTTCAGTTTAGAGTCCATTTTATCTGATATAAGTATCGCTACTCCAGGTTTTTACTCAGTTCCATTTGCATGAAATATTTTACTCCATCTCTTCACTTTCAGCCTGTATGTGTTTTTTGATCTGATGTGAGTCTCTTTTATACAGCACATGCCAAGGTCTTGCTTTCTTATTGATTCAGCCACCCTATGTCTTTTGAATGGAGCATTCAATCCATTTACATTTAATGTGATTATTGATAGGTGCATAGTTATTGCCATTTTGTTATTTGTGTTCCCGGTCTTCATTAGTTTGGTTGTTTTTCTCTTTCCCCTGCTTAAAGAAGTCCTTTTAACATTTCCTGCAATGCTGGCTTGGTGGTGATGAACTCCTTTAGCTTATTCTTTTCTAGAAAGCTCTTTATCTCTCCTTCAATTTTAAAACATAACTTTGCTGGATAAAGCAATCTTGGTTGTAGGCCTTTGTTTTGTATCACTTTGAAGGCCTCCTGCCACTCCCTTCTGGCCTGCAGTAGAAAAGTCAGCTGATATTCTTATGGGGTGCCCTTGTAAGTAACTTGCTGCCTGTCCATTGCTGCTTTTAGGATTCTGTCTTTGTCTTTAACTCTTGCCATTTTCACTATAATGTGTCTTGGTGTGGGCCTGTTTGGGATCATCTTGTTTGGAACTCTCTGCACTTCCTGTGCTTGTATGTCAATTTGCCAGGTTAGAGAAGTTTTCAGACATTATTACTTCAAATATGTTCTTGATCCCTTGCCCCTTCTGGTATTCCTATGATGCGCATGTCGTTGTGTTTGATGTTGTCGCCCAGCCCTCTTAAACTATTTTCAATGTTTTTTATTCTTTTTTCTTTTTGTTGTTCCACTTGGAAGATCTCTGCTATCTTGTCTTCTAAGTCACTGATTCGATCCTCTGCTTCATCTAATCTGCTAGTAATTCCATCGAGTTTGTTATTTAATTCAGGAATTGTATTCTTTAATTTTAGCTGGTTGTTTTTCATGATTTCCCTATTCTTCTTTAAATTCTCATTAATTTCCTTGAACTTTCTAATAATCAGTGTTTGGAACTCTGTCTCTGATAGGTTGTTTACCTGTATTTCCTCTAGTTCCACTGATTCAGGAGGTTTCTTCTGTTCTTTTATTTGGGATGTGTTTCTTTGTTTCCCCATTCCGACTTTCTCTTTGTATTTGCTTCGATGTAATAGGTAGGTCCCCTAAGTCTCTCAGTGTTTTCTGGGTGGACTTATGTGGTATGTGTCCTTTATATTTGAATTACTCAGACTCCCTTTTCTCCTGTGTGTTTGTACCAGAGGTGTTCGTTGTGTTGTGTGTCTTATCCTGTTGAGGTCGATTTTGGATTGTTTTTGGCTTGTCAGTAGGTGGGACTGACTCCCAGGCTGACAACGTGAGGATTAGCTGTGTCCACAGTTTATGAGCTGCTGTGTGAGGGTTGACCCCTCTGATGAGGTTTGGCCCCTATGGGCTCTTGTGCCTACAGCAATTTCCCTTTGGGTGTGACTCTTGTGGGTCAGACATCATAATGCTCTGGTTTTATCTAAAGTTGGTCTTTGGGTGTGATGATTCTTGTGCGTCTTTGGCTGGGCCCTGCTGCAGAGCGTGTTTCAGGGCAAAACAGATCAACAAGCACAACCACAATAGCCACCAAGGGTAACCAGATACTCTCAGATGTGCAAAACAACCATCAACCTACACTCAACATGTAGAGAAATATCAATCATACAAAAGGAGAAAACAAACCATCAGAAACAAAACAACAACAATGAAAAAAAGAGAAACAAATAGCAGAACAAAGTAAAATGAAAATATAATAAAATAAACAGAATAAATACAAGAAACAAAATAACAACACCCAAAAAAAGAAATTGCCAAATGGAAAAGAAGGGGGAAAAGTAGAGCAGTGACAAGAAGGCAGAAAAGAAGGGAGAGAGAGAGGGTAGAAAAGAAAGAAGAAAACAGAGAGAGAAAAAAGAAAAAATATATGAGTGTATATATCTATATCTATATCTCTATCTATCTTTCTATATATCTACACCCCCGTATATATGGGCATATATATCCACATATATACACCTTTCTATATGCCTATATTAAAGACTAAAAATAATAATGAAATAGAAAAAAACAAAACTACCAACATAAGCAGCCAATGAAAAACTCCCCAGCACATTCAAAAGAACCCAATTAATAACAACACTATAACACACTAAAAAAACAAAAACAAAAACATACAAATGAAAAAAAGAAAAACAAAACAAAAACACAAAAAAAAGAGGAGAGAAAACAAGGAACAACCAGTGCCAATCTTGGCTGAAGACCGTCAAGCTCTCCCCAGGCTTTCCTCTGCTATACACAAACTCCTCTGAGTCTTGTCGGGGCAGAGCTGGCCGCCTGGCGCCTAGAGTGAGCCTGGTAATGCAGGTCTATTTTAGATGAGTGGGGTTATGAGGTGTGATTGGTAGTTTTTACAAAGTCAATGATGTTTCTGCTCCCGCCTGCCCAGAGGCACTCTGAGTTCTGCGCAGCCAGAGGGCTGGATATGCGTCTTCGTGTGCTCTTTCTACTGGGGGCTATTGAGGGGGTCGAGATTTTAGAGCTGCTAGAAGCCATCTGCCGGGGAGGCCTGAGTGAGTCAGCAGCTGAAGTTCTTTGGCCTCTGGAGCCTCACAGGAGAGGTGGGGGTGTGGATGTTGTGTTTAGGTGCACACTCCTGCAGCCTCTTCTCATGTGGAATTTCTCAGCCCCCTGGGAGTAGGAGCGCCTCTGTAATCTGACTTACTCTTCTCTTCAGGGGTCAGTTTAAGGCTCTGGCAGGGCGGGGGCCAAGATTTCTGAGGGTGGGTCGGGGAGGGCTCTTATCTATGCAGTTTTTTTTTTCTGTCTGAGAAAAAAGAGGAAGAAGAAGAAAAAAAGCCCCTGGCCGTTTTGAGCTCAGACGCTCCAGGAGAGCAGCTGCTGCACTCCAGGAGCCCGCCCTGGCACTGCGGCTCGTGTCTCCGCAGCTGCGGGATGCGGGCTGCATCTCCACACTTCTCGCTTTCCTCTTCTCCTGCTCTACCAGTTTGAGGTTTCTGCCTCAGAGTCCACGTGCCCTGGGGCTGCTGTCGCACTCCCAGCAGGACTGTTGGCATAGAGCCTGAGCCTGCCCTTATGCTGCAGACACCTCCGCCATGTCCTGGATTCCTACAGCTCTGCAGCCGCAGGCGCAGACAGACCGCGCTTGGAATCCTACAGCTCCGTAGCGGGCGCGGAGGGACTGTGCCTCTGCTTGCACGCCTCCTCTCTCCGTTCCCCTACTCGCCCCGCTGAGGATTCCGTCTTAGCGCGGGGCCAGAGGTGCAGGGAGCAAGCTGTGGGAACCCTTTCTGATCTGCTCTCTGAGACCCGGAATCTCAGCAGCTGCGGGTGCTGGCTGTGCCTCCACATGCCTCGACTCCCTCTTCTTCCACTTGCCCTGTCTGCCTACCTGTAAGTACTGGTCATGTGAGTCCCTTCGCTGCTCAGCGTGCTCCGTAGAGGTTTGTTTGCTGTGCTCCAGCTGTTCAAATTGTGGCGATTTCCAGGGGAGAACTCAGGGAGCCCGCCTCACCGCCGCCATTTTCCTCAATCTCCCGACTTTTTTTTTCTTAAAGACTTTTTTTAATTTTTTTAAAATTTGGGAATTGGGGGAGGGGATCAGTGTTGGGGAATTGGGGAGGGGACCAGCCAAGTTGTTGTTCTTCAATCTTAGTTGTGGAAGATGCCAGTCGCCATCTGTCTGCCTGTTGGCAGCTCATGGCCTCTGAGCTCAAGGTGCTGTGTTACAGTCTTAGTTGCCGGTGGGCGTAGCCACCATCCCATGCAGGAGTTGAACCCATAGCCTTGTTGTTAAGAGCGCATGCTCTATCCACTGAGCCATCTGGGCAGCAGCTCAGCTTAAGGTTTTGAGTTCAGTCTTTGTTGCGGTGTAGTCCACCATCAAACAGGCAACCTTGTTTTAGAAGCATGTGCTCTCACCAGCTGAGCCATCCTGCTACCTGTTGGCAGCTCAGTGGCAGTACAGCTCAGGTGCAGTGTCACTGGCCCATGTGGGAATCCAACTAACCGCCCTGTTGCTCAGAGTTCACGCTCTAAAGCTATCCTTAACCAACTGAGCCACTCTACCAGCCATCAAAGACTTTTCTTAAACTTATGTAGGACAGAACCAATAGGAACACACTTTCTGTGGAATTTCTTATTTATCTTTGGTCATCAGCTAATATGTTTGATGTGAGAAATAAAGACAAATTATGGCCTAGAGTTCTACAAACATTGACTTACTTCCAGAAATCATAAAACATCTTAGCTAGGTCTTATCATTGAACACGGCATTAGAAAGGGTTCAAAGTCCATATGCAACTGAAGGAAACTCACGTCCCCAAAGGTTGTTTACATTTTCTCATCAAAAATTCACACAAAATTTTTCATTGAGTTATGTGACAGTATGTGACTCCGCAGAGATAAGTACAAGAAAACCTACATTTAGTCATCTGGCATTTAAAAACTATGTGTTCTTGTTGAGGTCATTTTCAGAAGACATGAAATATATAATATCTCTTCTTTCAAATAGTGTAGAATTACATGTTAATTTGGCTGTTATGGATGTGGTTTGCTTATACTTTTAATGTTACTCTGGCCATTTTTTTTACTTGATCAAGTGTAGATCCCATCAAAAATCCAATGCCCTAGATATTCTCCTTTTTTTTTGTCTTTATGATTTCTTTATGTTATCCATTTTTAGTTTCACTTCTTACTCTTTGCCTTCCTAGTTTTGCAAAAGCAAAATGTAGCAAAAATATCTGTTAGAGCTTACCCTAGGAAGGATATTATATAATATCTTGCACTTTACTTCTTTGCCCTGAAGAACTTGGCCTTAGTTCTGTAGCCTGCCCTCTCTTTGTTACTGTATCTATTGCAGGAAGAAGTTACTTTTGTGTTATTTATAAATTCTCTCTCTCTCTCTCTTTTTTTCCCCCTCTTTCCACTGTTTCCTTAACTTCTTGTGTGCATCTTCTTTATTTTCCACTGTGGCATTTTGAATGTATCTCTTTGCCTGTTGGGAATCCTTTCCATCGTAGTTTTTCTGTGAAGTACTGTATTAGTGTTCAATTGCTGCTCTAAGAAATTACCATAAATTTAGGGGCGCAAAGCAACACACATTTATTATCATACAGTTCTGGAGGTCAGAAGTCTGAAATGGTTCTCACTGAGCGAAAATCAAGGTGTTGGCAGGGCTGCATTATTTTCTGGAGGCTCGTGGGGAGAACTCATTTGCTTGCCTCTTCCAGCCATCTGCATTCCTTGGCTCCTGGCCTCCTTCCTCCACCTTCAAAGCCAGCAACTGTGGTCAAGTCTTTATCATATCAAATCATTCCAAAGGATTCATCTGCCTCCCTCCTCAACTTTTAAGGACCCTTGTGATTACCGCTTTTGCTGCGATGTTCGGATCTGTTTTCCTGTGGTTGCAATGTCAACAACAAAGATGTTTCTATGCCATATTGTGTAACATTTGGTAATAAAACTTTTTATGTCATCAGTGCCATTAGATTCTAATTTAGCTATACTTAAATCTAATTGATGCCAATTAGTATGTTTTGAGTACTTTTTGCTAAAATTCAATATAATGGCAAATTTATGACCCTATAACAAAGGCTTAAAATAAAAATGCCATTTATGGGGCCAGCCGAGTGGCGTGATGGTTAAGAACTGGCTTGGGATGCCAGAGGGCCCCGGTTCAGATCCCACATATGAGGGCCAGTGACACTGCCCTCCACAGCTAAGATGTGAACAACAGCTCAACCTGGAGCTGGGCTGCTGTGAGTCGCCGGCGACGGTGTAGGCTGCAGCCCCTGTGGCAGTGGGTTGCCATGGGCTACTGTGTGTAGCCAGCAGCTGGCGTGAGAGGCCAGCAGACACAGTGAGCGGCTGTCCAGAAGCCGGCGACTGATGTGCCTTGCCCGGGAAGAGCGCAATGATGGTGCCAACTTGAGCCAGTGAAGCAACATCCTCCACAACTAGACTGAAGAACAAAACGACAGCAACTTGCCTTGTTCCCCTTTCCCCAATTTCCCAGCACTGTTCCCATCCCCCAGTTCCCCAATAAAAATCTTTAAAAAAAAAGCCATTTATGTACAGAGCAGTTCAAAATGTTGTTATTAAATGCATAAAATAGTCAAAATATCACCTTTTTATTTTTTGTGGATTTTTGAAACATTTTGAAAAAAATAAAACTTGAAAACAATTTACACAGTGAAAGGGTTACACACTGGGCCCACCTGGATGATCCAGGATGATCTGTCCCTCCCAAAGTCAGCTGATTACAACCTCAGTTCTTTCTGCACCCTGAATTCCCCTTTGCCATATAACAGGCAATGTATTCACAGGTTCTGGGGATTAGGATGTGGACATCTTTGGGGGACCATTAGAATGCCTACCATGAATATCTCCTCTCTTTCTTTTGCTATTTGCAACCTCTCCTGCAGCCACGCCATTCCCTACTCAATAGGAGGAGACTCTTACCTATTCGGCCACTCCTGTGGTTTCCAGATTGTCCCCAGCTATCTGATCTCTGCTGACTTTGAATGATTATATAAAATAGAACACATCTCTGACTTGGCTTTATGCATTTAAGGCACAATTACATTGCTTTGATATCTAAGTAACTTAGGAAAAAATAGGTAAAAGTTTCTGTCTAACTTTTCTCTATTTAAATTATTTGTATTGGATTTTTGTTTCTTCCTTTTTTAATGCTATCTGTTGGGTTGTTGGAAAAGTCTGATGTATTTTTTCTATGTTTTTCGTTGCAAAAATGTATCATGACTTTTCCGACAACCCAATAATTTTATGCCACATAAAGAATAATTTAAAAACCAGAACCACTCTGAGAAAACATTTTAGTTATTAATAATTTTATGTTTATTTGCCCCACTTTTTCCTTTTACTATTTTTATGATTTCCTATGAATTCTACAAGTGGTTTTACTTGCTCCTATCTCACTTTATTTTGATATGAACCTATATAATTATATTTCTGTTGGAGTATTTCTGTGTTTGAAAATATTCATTCCATTATTTTTTTATAAGCTTTAATATTTTTTATTTTAGAAATTATTTTGAAATCACATAGTCTATGGTTGCTCTAGAACTTCCAGGTTGGGGCTCAACTGGTACCCAACCCAGAGTAATTTAGTTTCCACTAATTCACTTTACAACCAATCTCATCTTTTAGAATATTTTGTATATGTTTATGAATTTCTTTTGATTGTGAACTTGAGCAAATTTATGGAATAAAACAGTCAAATAAACATTAGTTCTCTACATCACTCAACATTTACATCTGTCCTTTTTAAGGTTAGCTACCTACATTTTACTTATAGTACTTTTGCATTCTACTTTCTTCCAAATGATTGATTTCATTTATACTCTTTCATGTGTTGATATATACCCCAGCTTTCCACATTTAATAGAACTTTAGAACATGACTGTGAATTCATAGATTTTAAAAAATATTTTTATTAAAAAATATAGCTAACATACAACATTATATCAGTTTCAGGTGTACACGATAGTTGTTCAACATTTAGATACCTAAAGAAGTGATCACCATAAGTTCAGTAACCATCTGACACAGCACCAAGCTATCAGAAAATTATTGACTATATTCCCCATGCTGTACATTATATGAGGTTGAACAATTAAGTTCATGAACTCATATTAGAAAAAGCGCTACATACCTCATTGCTGAATATTACTATAGTCACCTTTGAAGTACTCCCCTTGGGAAACCATGCACCAATTCCAGTGCCTAGTCCACCCTTCAAAGCAATTTTGGAACTCTTTTTCTGGAATGGCCATCAGAGCTGTCATTGTATTACTTTTGATGTCCTGAAAGTCATCAAAATTTCCTTATCTTTGGGTAAAGAAAGAAGTCATTAGAGGCCAGACCAGGTGAGTAGGGAGGGTGTTCCAATACAGTGATTTGTTTACTGGCTAAAAGCTTCCTCACAGACAGTGCCGTGTGAGCTGGTGCATTGTTGTGATGCAAGAACCATGAATTGTTGGTGAAAAGTTCAGGTCATCTAACTTTTTCACGCAGCCTTTTTTTTCAGCACTTCCAAATAGTAAACTTGTTTAAATGTTTGTCCAGTTGGTACAAATTCATAATGAATAATCCCTCTGATATCAAAAAAGGTTAGCAACATCGTTGCAACAAGCTCGTGAACTTAATTGTCAGGCGTCGTATTCCCATGACTTATTTTATATCTGGAAATTTGAACCTCTTATTCCCCTTCACCTTCCCACCCCCTTTTCTAATTTTTCAATTACAGTTGACATTCAGTATTATTTTAAATTAATTTCTGGTGTACAGCATAGTGGTTAGACATTTGTATAATTTAATGTGATCTTCCTGATTAGTCAAGTACTCACCTGGCACTATACATAGCTGTTAACATATTGTTGACTATATTCCCTATGCTTTACTTTACATCCCCATGACTACTTTGTAACAACTAATTTGTACTTCTTAATTCCTTCCCCTTATTTCATCCACCCTCCTCAACCCCCTGCCCATCTGGCAACCATCAAAATATTCTCTGTATCTATGAGTATGTTTTTCTTTTGTTTCTTTGTTTATTTTGTTCTTTAGATTCCACATATAAGTGAAATCACATTGCATCTGTCTTTCTTTGTCAGACACACTCCACTCAGCACAATACCCTCCAGGCCCATCCATGACTCCACAGATGGCAAGAATCCATTCCCTTCCATGGCCCAGCAATATTCCATTGTACATATGTTCCACCTCCTCTTTATTCACTCATCCATCAATGGACACCCAGGCTGCCTCCACATCTTGGCCACTGTAAACAATGCGGCAATGAACATATGGATGCACACATTTTTTTAAAGTAGCATTTTGAGTTTCTTTGGATAAATACCAGGAAGAGGGATTAATGGGTCCTTCTTTGTCTCTTGTTATATCATTTGTTTTAAAGTCTATTTTGTCTGTTATAAGTATTGCTACTCCAACTGTTTTTGTTTTGTTTTTTTTTCGTTTCCATTTTCATGAAATACATGTTGCTATCCCTTTACTTTCAATCTGTATGTCTTTCAATCTGAAGTGAGTCCCTTATAGGCAGCATATGTAAGGGCCTTGTTTTCATATCCATTCAGCTACCCTATGTTTTTGATTGGAGCATTTAATCCATTTACATTGAAAATGATTGTTGATAGGTATGTAATTATTGCCATTTTATTATTTATGTTTTTTGATATTTTTTTCCATCTTAAAGAAGTCCCTCTAACATTTCTTGTAATACTAGTTTGGTGTGATGAACTCCTATAGCTTTTTCTTGTCTGGGAAGCTCTTTATCTGTCCTTTGATTTTAAATGACAACCTCGCTAGGTAGAGTACCCTTGGTTGTAGGTTCTTGCTTTTCATCACTTTGAATATTTTCTGCCAATTCCTTTTGGCCTGTTATATTTCTATTGAGAAATCAGCTGACAATCTTATGGTAGGTCCCTTATAAGTTACTACTTGCCTTTCTCTTGCTGCTTTTAAGGTTCTCTTTGTCTTTAAACTTTGCCATTTTAATTATAATATGTCTTGGTGTGAGTCTGTTTGGGTTCATCTTGTTTGGTACTCTCTGCAATTCCTGGGCTTGCATGTCTATTTCCTTCACAAGGTTAAGAAAGTTTTCAGTCATTATTTCTTCAAATAGGTTCTCAATTCCTTGCCCCCTCTCTTCTCCTGGTAACCCTATGTTGCGAATGTTGTTACACTTGATATTGTCCTAGAGGTCTCTTAAACCATCCTCATTTTAAAAACATTCTTTTTATCTTTTGCTGTTTTGATTGGGTGTTTTCTGCTATTTTCTCTTCCAAGTTGCTGATTCGATCCTCTGCTTCATCTAGTCTGCTTGTAATTCCTTCTAGTGCATTGTTTATTTCAGTTATTGTATTCTTCACTTTTGACTTGTTCTTTCTTATGATTTCTGTCTTTTTTTATGCTCACTATGTCTTTGTTGAAGTTCTCACTAAGTTCCTTGAGCATCCTTATAACCATTGTTTTAAACACTGTATCTGGTAGGTTGCTGCCTCCATTTTGTTTAGTTCTGTTTCTGGAGTTTTTCTCCTGTTTTTTCATTTGGGATATTATTTTTTTGTTTCCTCATTTGGCTGCTTCTCTGTATTTGTTTCTATGTGTTAGGTAGGGGTCCTATGTCTCCCATCCTTGCCAGGTGGCCTTATGTAGTAGGTGTGCTGTTGGGCCCAGTGGCACAGTCTCCTTAATCACCTGAGCTGGGTGCTCCAGGAGTCTCCTTTTGGTGGGTTGTGTTTGCCTTCTGGTTATAGCTGAGTCTTGATTGCTGTTGGCATGTCAGTGGGTGGTATTGACTCTCAGGCTGACTGGCTGTGGGGTTTGGCCATGTCCTCAGCTTACGAGCTTCTGTGTGGGGTTTATGCCTTGGAGTAGGATTTTCCCCAGTGGGCTCTGGTGCTTGTTAAGACCACCCTTTGTATGTGTATCTTGTGGGGCTAATTGGGTGGTGCTCTGCTGTGGTCTGAAGCCAACCTCCAAATATGTTGGTTCTGGGGCCTCTTGGGAGGGGCTCCGGTGCAGACCCAGTCACCCACTGCCTGTGAGCGGTCAGGGACTGCCTGGGAGAAGCTATAAAGTGATCTACAGTTGGTCACTGCCTGTGTTGTGCCTGGAGGTGCAACAGAGAAGCCATGCTGAGAATGGAGGACAGCGGCCACTAGTACTGGGTCGGAGGTAACTCTGCAAAAAGCCAGGACACTCCAAAGCCTGTTGCTACCTGCTCGTTCCCGTAAGGCTCAGCCACTGAGAAAGCCACTAAATCGTGCAGTACACGATTTAGGTGAGGCAGGCTCTCAGTGAGTCAGCAGCGTGCAGCGGAGCTCAATAGACTAATTAGATTCAGATTTGGCCTGTGGGGGTGAGTTCAACACAGGAAAGATGGCACCAACCTGCCATCTTCACACACAAGGAAAATGGGGACTGTTCCTCCAGTCCTTGTCCTTAAGTTGTACAACTCCGTCTGTCTCCATTTCTCTGATGACTGCAGAGTCACCATTCCTCCTTCCCCAGGGTGAGTGCCTACACGGGCCCTTTAAGCAGATGTCTGGGTTTTCTGCCACCTTCTGTCCCACCTGAATGGTTGGAACCCTCACTGTTTTTCATAGCCACAAATTATGGGGGCTTCTCTTCCCAGCACCAGTACTCTGGACTGGGCAGCCTGTTGTAGGGGGCAGGGCAACCTCTGTGGCTGAGATACTTCTTCCGATTTTCAACCACCACAAGTGGGTGTGCAACCAGCCCATTTCACGTCTCTGCCCCTCCTACCTGTCTCAACATGGCTTCTTTTTTATATCCTTAGTTACAAAACTTCTGTTCAGCTAGACTTCAGATGATTCTCCAGGTTGATTGTTCTATAATTTAGTGATAATTTCAATGTGTTCATGGGATGAGGCAAGCACAGTGCTTATCTACTCCGCCATCTAGGATCTCCTCTTTTTTTTTCCCTGTTATATATAAACTAGGTACTTAATCATATCAACATATTTTTGAGAAAAAAGCTTTTGGTTTGACAGAATACTGATGGTCTTTAGTAATTAAGACTATATAGTTACCAAGTTCTCTTAATTTCCAGCATAGAGTATTTCTATAGGTGTTAAACTTGTTACTTAGATGATATTTTTTAATGCTTACCTGATTTTTTTAGACACAAGGGAGACAAGCAGCATAGGCCTAACCATATCCATATCCATCCAAACATATTTGGGATGTTGTTCTTTCTTAACAGAGAGAGAACAGAACCATTTATGAGTTCTCTGAAATTAATGAAGACCAAACCTACATGGAATTTTGAACCATGATCAGGGACAAATATTGGGAATTCTTGGAAAGGAAGTAATTTTCTCACAATTTAAATTTACTTTACACCAGAAGAAAGATATTCGTATGTTTCTGAACTATTTCAATTCATTGACTTCTACCTGTTCTAAATACTGAGGTCCTTTATATTATCAATGAAACCAAGCAAAGCACTGCAGAGTTCAGTACAAATGATTTCTCATTATAAGGCATAGCTATCATTGAGAGATGCCATAATGAGGAAAATGACATGCTGCTTTTTTCAGTTATATGAATACATTCCCTTTAAGACTTAGCATATTAGCACTGCTGACTCTTCAGGCTAACCTCTTGAATTAGGGTCAGATCAAGAAAATGAAATGCGTATGTGCAAATTCTGATACTAAACTGAGACAGCTAGCAGGTTTTTGTTTTTTTTTTTTTGTTCTCTGTGCACAAGCACAGGCTTAGGGCTTTTCATAAATCAAATTGAAATATTTGTTTTTTTTTTAAAATTTTTTATTGTTAGTTTCAGGTGTACAGAACAATGCAATAGTTACCCTTTTCACCCTCACAATGAAATATTTGTTTTTAATCATGGATTTCTATCTTGTTCTGAGTAGATTTTATGAAGCTAATGAAAAAATTGAAAATAATTTTTCCAACATAATTTCTGAGTGATAATATTTTATATGGATCATTGTGAAGAAAGAGTTTGACACAATGGACAGTGAGGCTTTACCTGGAAGTGCCAAAAAGATACCATTAGTTGGTAATTTGCAACTGGTTCATTTGCCCAATGTTGTAGGTTCTAGAGGAAATGTGAACAGCAGAATCTTCATTTTTAGTTTCTGGTATTTTTATGGCCAACAAGAGCTGGAAGTTTCAGACATTTATCTTGAAATAAATGAGAGAAGTTTTTTCTTTCTGAATTAGTTAGAAAGTTGGTGCTTACACTGCCCTGAGGCATGGACTGTGAATCCAAGTATATCCACACCAAGCCATCTTTCATTTAAGTCTGTTTAATAAATCATCTTCCTAACTGGAGCTGGGGGGATAAAAGTTCATGCCTCTGGTGTAGCTGAAAAGGAGAAAAAGATCAGGAGCATGGAAGTTTTAAGGAATGTAATTTTATTTTCAACTTGGGTTTTCTGAGACATAAGGCAAAAATCCTATTTAAGAAATATTCCTACTTGAATAAAAATAGGTCCTATATGGTTCAAAATAATGAAATTTGAAAAGCTGGGTATGGCCCAGCTTTTGTTCATGATGCAATGGATTTAATGGAGCACGTGCTAGACTGAAGCTTCGTGAGCACAGGGGTAGGTGACCGTTGATTGTTGAATGAATTAATAAAAGAGTGAACATTCAACTCTGAGTTCAGCTATGTCATTTGATATGTTTGAGGAAGTAGGCTTTGATACCATTGCTAGGGAGATCAGGCATGATATTTTTTTTCTGTCAAGCTGGTGGTTCTCTTTGGTCAACAATTTCATGGGAACTTGATGAAAACATTTACATTTGGTCACTAAACACATTTATAAATCATGAATAGAAGTACTGTGATTTGTTTTAGAGGCAAAAGTTCAGTAGTTTTATGTATTCATTCAGTAAGTAAATTTTTGTTGAATGCCTACTGTATGCCAGGCAGTGGCTAGTACCCTAGCCTTATACATATATCCTCTGCTCTTGGGGATATAGACATGTAAACAGTTAAAAATCTATATAGCATAAGTGCTATAATGGACTAATAATAATGCATCACAGAAGTATATAAGGTAAGGATCAAACCCAGATACGAGGGGTTAGGAAAAACTTTCTAGATGAAGGAACATCTTAGCTGAAACCTTAATTTAAAATAGAAGGGAGCTAGAAGAGGGAGGCAGAAGGAGTGTTCAAGGCAGGAGAGCTTGGTGAGATTTAGAAACTGAACACATTTTAGAAGCACTTTAGAGTGAAGAGGGTGGAGTACTGAAGTTGACATGGTGAGCAAAGGTCAAGTTCAGAAGGGCCTTGAAAGCCCTGCCAAGGAGTTTAGACTTTATCTTTAGAGCTTAATTAAAATAGTAATTGAGTAAATGAAGACTAAGACACAAGATGACGGGAATTCATTGAAACTTTTAAGGAAAAGAGGTACAAAATCAGACTTGTGTTTTAGGACATGGTCACTGGTTGGAGTGTGGAAAACAGAAGTAGAAGACTCAAGACTGGAAGCAGGCTGATTCCAGCAGCCTACTGAGAGGCAATTGTAAGTTAAACAGAAAGGTGGCTGTGGGGATTGGGGGGTATGGGCTGATTCAGGAGATAATTAGGAGAAAGAATGTCCAGATATTGGTGATTAGTTGGACAGTACATGAAAGACCAAATAGTTCACAGTGACTCCCAGGTTTCAGTCTTCATAGACTGCATGGTATCATTTAATGAGGAAGGACGACCCAGGTGAGGTAGAAATATAGTTCAGTGTTAGGCATGTTAAGCTTTAGGTACCTGTGAGATAATGGGAAAGCTGTCTAGGACATGGTTAATATGCAAGACTAAAGCTAAGAAAAGGATCTGAATGAAAGATGCATGTTTGAGGGTCATCAGCCTAAGGGTGGAAATAGAAATCATGGAAATCACCTCAGTTGCTCAGTGTGAACATGTAGAGTCTTATAGCAGAGTCCATGTTGTGGTGCATTGATGATGGGACTTAGCAATAAGGTGGTTGTCAGTACCTTGGAGAGAGCAGCTTCCTTGAGATGGTGAGGGCAGAAATCACTTCATTAAGAGGTGAGAAGTATGTGGGTGATAAGCATGAGGAAACAGAGAGCAAACTTTACTTTAGGGAAGTTTGAATGTGAGGAGAGTAGAGCAATGGTGTGGTGCCAGATAGGTAAGTGGTCTAGGGAAAGGTGCATGTGTTCTTTTCTTTTCTTTTTTGTTTGTTTTAATGAGTTTTAATGTGTGAGACCAGAGTATGTTCAAATGCAGATGAGAAGAAGAATTTGAAGATGTGAAGGGTAGGAGTAGGGTAGGATAATTGAAAGAAAAAGATCTCTGAGGAGGCAAGAGATGATGGGGGCCCAAGAGCAGCTGAACTAGGGTGGAGGTGGGGCTGAATTTAGGCAAGAGAAAGCTCTGTGGCTGACTAACAGTGATGGTGGGAATTGGAAGTTGGAGGAGTTTAAAAGATGTGTGAGATGGTAGCTGTGGGACATAGAAGAAAGCTAGAAACAATACAGATTAATTACCAAGCAGCATGAAGGACACAGTATAAATTGAATGCCATGAAACTATAGTAGCACCAATATGATTATGTGAATTTTTTCCCTCCAGCAGTGCCCAGCACCTGAGTTTAGGTAATGAGATGCGTAGCAGACATGCTTGTTACCGTCTAGCTGTGTGTGAGTGACATGCAAGGGACAAGATTAATGGGACATCAGTAAGCAAGTAGCTGAAGTGATGGACTAGGCACTTGTCTCCAAACTTTTTTTTTTCATGTTCCCAAAAGAATTTTGAAAAACTGGCTACCTTTTATACATTTTAACATTGAAATCTAGGAAAATTTAACACAAGTTTAAATATCGTAAAATTAAATAGTTGCAAAGATGTGTTTCATGGCTTATTTTATATAATATACATACAATGAATGTATTTTTATCTGATTTGGAGCTGTAGATTTAGCACATTCAATTAATAGAACACGTCCTTCAGATAATCAGGCATTATTGTTAAACTAATCAGCCAAATCAAGGTTACTTTTCATTAGAAAAGATATGATTTTATTTTAAAATTCATATAGTCATGCATCTGCCTAACACTCTTCTCCCCTCTGTAGTTGAAAGTATTTTAATTTATAGATAGATAGGTGACTGATTAATCGATAAGTAGGTGGGTGGATAGATGGATAAAACAAGTCATGGATGAATAGATAGATACTTGTCATGTCTCCTGGATGAAACAAGATCCCCTGAGTATTTCTTTCTGAAGCTTTTTGCCTTTACTATCGAGAAATTTTCTCTCAGGAAAGTGGCATTCCACATTTGTACTTTTTGATGCCCCAAAGGTTTTTACACCCTGGAATAATGCACGAAAATACTATTTAGAATAGGAGAGAGTATGTCTTTCTTTTGTAAAGTGGAGAAGGGCAATTTGAAAGGGGAGCAAGTGAGGAATAATTCTCAGACATCAGGGTTTGCAGGCAGGGGTCACTTTAGGAATGAGTTTGTGGAGGGTTAGCTCTGGAAATGTTTACCCTATAGCTATCTAAGCCTACTTATATTCTGTAAAGTCTTTGTGCCCATACCAGTTTGAAGATCATTGGATTATTGGGTCAAAGCTAGGTCAGGATAAAGATGGAAGGTAGAAGGATGTGAGAAAGTATAGAGGTCACGGAGCTTGAGATTTCTTGGTTTAAAGACCTATAATTTTAATGTCTTTTGTTTAAGGAGTATTGTTTGTTTGTTTTGACATTCAGAGACTGCATTGGTTTTTATTGAAAATGGAAATGTTAAGGCATTTGGAGCTTATGTTTTCACCTCTTTCATCCAGAGATAAGCATTATTAGTTTAAAGATTTCAATCAGAATTGGGGAACTGTTTTAGAAACTACTCTAGAAACTAGTCCAAGAAATTTCTTAAGAGAATCTGGGGTCCAAGCCCTGATGACTAATAATATTAATACTCCTTTCCTATCATTTTCCCAGATTAGGTAATATTTACAGACTATCTCCAGTGTAATAGAGTGGACATTGTTTTATATACCTGAAACTAAAAAAAAAAACCCCAAAGCAAACAAACAAAAAACAAACAAACACACACGCACACACACACACACACACACACACAAAATAGTGGACTGTGTAAAAAGAGTGCTCTTTGGGGCCACACACACTTGGGTTTGATTTCTTGTTTTACCACTTACTCACTATGGTTACAGGCAAGCCCGTTATTCTTTCTGTGCATCAGTTTCCTCGACTATAAAATTAGAATAGCTAATTTTATAGTTATTCTATATTAGAATATCTTTATATATAGATATAAAGATATAGAATATTTATATATAAATATTCTTAGAATATCTATATATATTCTTGCAGGTTGTTATAAGAATTAGAAATAACTGGCCCTTTTATTCGACAAATGTTTACTGAATGCCTACTATATGCCAGATACTGTTCAGCGATAATAAGAACAAAATACCTCGCATGGCATTTGGCACATAAGAATGAACAGCCATGGCAGCTAAAAGGTATGTGTTCAAGGGTAGGACACCTGTTATATTCTTCTGTGACACAAGAATGGTAATTATTGGGTCAGAACTGAAGGACAATTGCAAATGTTTAGTGCTTATTTTTCCTGAAGCTCATAAGGCTCTCAGGCCTAAGTTTACTTTGTCCCTCTCACTTTTATTAAAGTATCATTTTCAACAAGTTAAAAACATGGCTGTCATGCAAATATGAGTGAATTCTTGTCAGAAATTTTTCTGAACTCATTATTTAATGAGTAAACCAATAGGAGGGTAAAACTGATTTTAAGAGCATTTGAAGATCAAGGATGTATATAGTTAATCAGGAAAGACCTTAAAAAGTAAAACAATGTTGGACTAAGATTGCTTGGTTAGATATAAAATTGATTAGTGGCCCACAGAACAACAAAACAGCAAGCAACCTTTAGGATTATCTTTTTGCTATGGTCTGAATATCTGTATCTCTTCCCAAAATTTGTATGTTGAAATCCTAATGTGCAATGTGATAGCATTGGGAAGTGGGGCCTCTGGGAGGTACTTAGGTCATAAGGATGGAGTCCTTATCAATGGGATTATTTGTTTTATAAAAGAGACTCTAGAGAGCTTCCTCGCCCTTCACCACGTGCGGTCATAGAGAGAAGACAACCAACTATGAACCAGGAAATGGGCTCTCATCGCACACCAAATCTGCCAGCGCTTTGATTTTGGGCTTCCTGGCCTTCAGAACTATGAAGCTGTGAAAAAATGACACATTCTAAGACTTTCTAAAATGTGCAGACACACATGTGTATTATCATACACTCAATTAGCACTCCTACACTTCGACAGGCTTTGGAAAATGCCAAGATTCTAAAAATAATATCTTATGGAGGTTAAGAGAGTCCAAGAGACATTTTTGCTAAGAAAAATATTAGGAAAAGGTGAAAAAAGGAGCTTATGGTGATACTTTTGGTGCAGGCCTATTAATCTCAGAAACTGCTTCCCTATAACTGGTTACACGTGCTGTGCATTCTGTAATGTGTAATATGGAATAATAGTAAACACACAAGTATTGTCAATTTTGTGACATATTTTATCCGGAAGAGCTGTGCTTATTATCTCAACAACCTTGTACTGGGAACAGATGCATTATGCCTCTCATTTTAAGAATTAAAAATGAGAATTAGGAAGTGGTTCAGCAACAGGGCCAAGCCTGTAAATCAGTGCTTCTGTCTGGGCTCTAATCTATTTGACCTGACAGGCTGGAGACGGTTATAAAAGCAACCCCCAGTTTCCAGGTGAGTTATGTTCCTAAGGATCATTTGTAGGTCACTTGTTTTGAACTTCACATATTTTCCCATAGAAACAGCATGATGAATAAAGGTTATGCCTCCAGTCCAGCCTGCCAAAGCCTTTAACCTGTGATGCAACCGCGCTTCAGCAATACAGAGCCTCTCACTATTCATTGCTGCTGGAGATTTGTTCAGGGCTCTGATTTGGAATGTAGGGAGCACATTTTCCTGTGCCCTCCCTCCCTCCACTTCAGCACCAGTGCTGAGAGGGGAGAACTTGTCCAGCTGTAGACAGCAGATGGTAGCTCTTGTGGTGGCCGGGTGGAGAGGCTCTCACACGGTCCCTTGAGAGCACTTGATGTAGAATTGCTGGAGAAAGCCCTCACAGAGGTACCTGTGCAAAACAGAGACCGGAACTTTGTGGGGGTGAGTTTGAGGAGGGGATGCTGAAAGACTGGATCGAAGCCTGTGTCGACAAAGGCAGGCAGTTCTTAAAGTGATAGACCCCTTGCACGGGGAGGTCAGTCCCCACCCGTGCAAGTCGCGTTAACAGCTTTTGAAATGAGACCCACAGAAGAGATTTGCAGGCCCAGTGGCGAGAAGGAAACCAAGTTGCTTTTCTGCTTTCTCTCTATCGAGTTTAGCTGATTCAATAAACTGGTTGCATTGTCTTAAATCTCTTGTTGATTTTATAAAACGTACTGTCACTGAAATGGAAAATTAAACAAGATTGAAAAGCACAAAGAAAAATGTAAAAATCACACAAATCCCTTTCATCCAGAGATAAGCATTATTAGTTTAAAGGTTTTAATCAGAGTTGGGGAAACTATTTCAGAAACTACTCTACAAGCTAGTACATAAAATTTTCGGTAGGAGAACCTGGAGTCCAAGCCCCAGTGACTAATAACAGTAATACGCCTTCCCTATCATTTTCCCATATTAGGTAATGTTACAGCCTATCTCCAGTCTTCACTGTCTTATCTAATACATTGGATCATGTCATTTCTTTTCTGGACTTTGTTATTGTCTTGTCACCTTTTCTCAAATTGATGTATAAAAACTATGGAGCAGTAGAGGAAAATCCAGTGTCAAAAAGTCTGAGCTAAATTCCCCAAATACTGAACAATGAATGAGGGCATGTGCCATGTCCTTGGCAACAGTAGGATTTTGCAATCTTTTTTCTACCTTGGCCCATCTGATATGGGGAAAATGTTTCTCATTGTTATTTCTAACTGAATTTCTAATTATAGTTGAATATTCTTTCCATGTGTTTCCAGGGCACATCTGTGGGTGAGAGGTATGAGAAGGAGTTAAGATTTGAAATCAGGGGCATGGAAGGTGTTTTGGGTGTGCAGGTGGTGGTGGGTGTCCTAAGTGCTGATGAGGGCTCAGTTCAGGATGGAATCATTGACAAGGGTGTGTGTGTGTGTGTGTGTGTGTGTGTGTGTGTGTTTGTGTATATGCATACACTTTATAAGGGAGGGAATTCCAATGTAGCAGCATAAATACAGAGTTACTGAGTGATGAGGAATCCTACATGGTGGCTGGATATCTGGAAGCATACTGTGGGTTCCTGACTTCCCCACATCATGTAGTAAAAAGTCCCTGGGATGGTGGACAGGCTAGGCAGGCAGGAGTTTTAATGAAAACAAACAAACAAAATCACCCTTTCCTAACTACCAACTGTGGATCTATACTTAACCTTAGTTTACTCATCTATAAAATGGGGCTAATAACTGTGCTCATCTCATTGGGCTATTCTGAAGATTAATTGAGATAATACATGTGAAATCATTAGTTCAGTGCCTAGAACATAGTAAACACTCAATATTAATTGTTATTATTTTTTTGTATGTAAAACAAGGGGATGAACTAGCTAATCTCTAACGCCTTTTTCAGAGCTACAGATCCAGATCTGAAAATGTATTTAAGAAAATATTTATTTAAGAAAAATTTAGGACACAGCAGCTTTAAAATGAGCAAAAATCAGCTGGGTAATTGCTCTCAACTTAAGCTACATCTTTAGGAAAATGAATCAGGTAGATTGTAATATATAAAATGTAACCTGTAAGAAGTGGCTATTACACAGCCAAATTCACAATCAAGCCATCACAACATTTAAGGTCACCCATTTGCTAAGCATACACTTTTACTGAGGAAGATGGAAAAATAGCTCAAAACCTTGCAGGTGAATTCTATAGAACATGAACAGTTATCAACTGTCATTCTTTTAGCCTCTACTGAAAATCAACAGCTCTTATGTAGAAGCCAAATGTAAATATTTGCAGCAATGTTTGGGAAAAAAAAAAGAAACATAACAAGCTTATCAAACAAAGTTAGAGCTGTTGACCTGTCAATATTTAGCCTTTCCAAACCAAGTTTTTGTAAGCTCAGCTCACTATAGTCAAATATTGAGCGTAGTGATTTTCCTACTTTAGGGGAACTTCAACATCCAGAGTTATTTATTTGACCCTGGGAAACAAAATACCTGGTCTTAAAGGAACTGCCTGACAAATTTGGAATCTAGAATCCTAGAGTTTAAAGGGACTTAGAGATCTCATCTTTTCTATAATATGCCTAATGATGATTTGATCTCAGATTAAACCCTACTGAGAGTGACAGTCGATGTCACAAGTGCTCATCGAAATTTCCGGCATCCCTCTACTTACAGGTACTTGTGGGTATTACATGCCCCTGTTTCCTTGAAATAAAAAATGGCCATATACAAGTACTTGCTTTGGTCAATAAAGTTTAAGTGGAAATGATGTGACTCACGTCTAGGCAGAAACATTTAAGAGCCAACTTGTGATTCAAACTCTGTTTCCTTGCCATGATGACCCCTGGAGACTTGTGTTTGGATGGCAGTGTCATAGGATGATGGAGCCTCTGTTATCTTGAGTCTCTAAGTGCTACAAAGGCAGGGTCCCTGGAGACCTGTGTTGGACAGGTAGTATAAATAAGAAATAAACTTTTGTGTAATATGCCATTGATATTTGGGAGTACTTCATGGCCACTGAACAAACTAGACAAACTTGATCAGTACTTTACAAAGCTTTGTTTTTATGCAAGTCCCTTTTAATGGCTGGATAGAGACATTATTTTAATGTTGTGTCTCATATGGAAGTAAGATGTGACCCCATATAAGAGTAAATGTTTAACCTTTTTATGCCCCCTGGAGCAGGAGAGTCTTGCCACTTTTGTTCTTCCACGTGACAGTCCTTCAAATATCAGAACATAAATAGTATGTTTCCCCTAAGTCCTCTCCCTGCATAGAAACACTATCTTTCTATCGACACATGGTTTCTTGACTTTTTATCATCCTGATTACTCTCTGGAGAATTTTTGTTTTGTCCATGTCCCCCTCAAATATAATGTCTAGAACTGAATACAAGTCTTACTAAATTAGATACTGCAGGGAGAGGCTTCTCTGAGGTATCTGATGATGATGAATTATGGTTGTTTATTAGAAAGTACATTAATTTAGGCCAGAT
This sequence comes from Hipposideros armiger, assembly GCF_001890085.2. NCBI lineage: Eukaryota > Metazoa > Chordata > Mammalia > Chiroptera > Hipposideridae > Hipposideros > Hipposideros armiger. Next base: position 321,826 of record NW_017732453.1, on the reverse strand, counting down.
TTTGGGATGACATTTTTGACAGGTTTCAACACTGAGCTTGGTTCAAGAAGGTTTTGGCTTTCCTCAGTTCTGGTTGGAAGATGGTAACCTTTAGAGACAACACCATCAGGTGCATCATGTGGACCATATCTGAGGTCTAGCTCTGGACAAAGTGGGAGTCATGGAAGATTTTCAATGGGAGAGTGATAAGGACATATTTGCATATGAACTCTGGAAAAATGAAAAGACTAATTACTAGGTGGTACATACTTGGGGAGGGGGAGCCCAGTCAATTAATCAGTCCACCAATGTGTTGCTTGCCTACTAAGTATAAGACATGGAGCTATATAGTTGGCCATTGGAGAAAAAAACATATATCTGGAAATATAAAATATATAAAATATAAAATGGAAAGGAGTAGATGGATAATAAAGGTGTTCAATGGATTTGATACCCTGATCAAATATTTTAAGTACAAGTGAATAAACTGAAAGGACAGAAGATTAACATCTGAGGACAGGCTTTCTAAAGTAGCTATTTAAGAAGCAGCAGTTTCTAGTGGTGACAAAACTGATGAATTAACAGGAAACCCACCTCAAATGGTTTAAGAAACAAACATATAAATTCAGAAGTTGTTTCCAAAACTGTTTGATCAGGGCTTGTCTCCACTTTCTTTTCTATTTCTTTGGCTCTTTATATGTTAGCCTTTTCTTAAGGCTGCTTTTCCTAATGGTTGCAAGATAACTATCAGCAGCAATGAAAAATTCATACTTCCTAGTTTGCCTCTAGTGGGGAAAAAAAATGCCTGTTTCCAAACCCACTGAACAGAAGTTCTGAGCTTTGCTCTGATAGGATTACTTCTGAATCAAACATTGTGTTGAAGTAATTGCATGCACTAATTCTGAGGATAGAGCTAGTGTCTGTTTATCAAAAGGCACATAGGATAAGTGGATCATGGGTGTCTATTGAAAAATAAATTGGTTTATATTTAGCAAGAACAGAGGGGGCATAAATGCAGTGTAAGCAACTCACAAATGCCCACTATATAGGATGTACAGGAAAACGGGGCCAGACTCAGAGAGGTAGAGATTTTTATACTTGAATGGGGGTGGTAATTGCTGGGAAGGAATTTTTGGGAATGAAGAAGACATGGACTTTTACCCTGAAATATACTCATATGAAGTTGGAGAGAATGAGCAACCTAACTTTACATAAGTAGTATAGGGGAGGCAGTTCAGTGGAGAGGGTATTTTTAGCTAGGGGAAAAAGTGGAGGCACAGTCAGTGACAGTGGGTTTTAAGAAGTTCAAGGAGAGTCCTGGGTTTAGAAATGGCAGCAAAGAAGTGGTGATGCCATTAACTCATATGTAGAATGTAGGAAGAAGAGATCATTTGAGGAGATCTTTCAACATCTCTATCCGCAGATGGAGGATTTAAGACGTTTGAGCTACAGCTCAGATGTGAGTGGGTGGTTAGGATGTTATTTATATTTTGGGAGAAAATAAAAATGAGAAAAGCATCAGATTAGTTTATTGGGATGGAGAAAATGGGAGAGAAGCCTTCACTATGAAATCTTTTCTGTTTTGTTTTTTCAATTGGATGAACTCTTTCTATTACATAAATAGTTATTTCTCCAACTGATAAAAATGTCAGTTAAATGTAAACTACAAGGTGTAATCAAACAATATGGTGAATGTTGAAATAAAAAAAAAAACTTACTACAATAAAAGACACATTGCCATTAATCCCCCTCAAAATACTCTGCATCACTTCGAACACACTCATCCCATCATTCTTGCCACTTTCTGGAGCAGTTCTGGAAATCCGCTTTTGTGAGTGTCTTTAGTTACGCTGTTGTGACTGCCTTGATGTCCTGAATCATTTTGACTTTGGGAAAGAGCCAGAAGTCACATGGTGCCAGATCTGGTGAATAAGGTGGATGAGGACACACCATAATGTTTGACAGAAATTGCCATATACCAGAAGATGTGTGACATGGCGTGTTGTCATGATGGAGGATGATTTATGGCACACTTTCAAACACACCTTCTCTCAACTGTAGCTCACACTTGACTGACTGTACTGAAAAAGCTGCAACTTGTCACACACAGTTGCTAAAGTTCCACGCACCACTTCCCATATTGAAGATCCTGACTTTCTGTTGCATGGCACGTAGCAGGGGCATTCACCGTATTTTTTCATCACACCCCGTAAAAACAAGAGTGTGTTATAATCATTTTGAATCCTTTGGGGTGAAGAACCAATTTCTGGGGTTCAAAATGCCAATTAGCAACACTGTTAGCATGCACAACCATCTACATATTGTCTCATTTGTACACTGGCGTGTTGGTTAGAGCCAGTTTCTCCTTAAGTGGAATGATAGGTACCTGCTGCCTGTGGTCTTCTGGCCATAAGAATGCCTCCTCTCGCTCACCACCTCTTTGCATTTTGGGGACACATAGCTTGCTCTTTAATTCAGTTGAGAAGTAACATTAGGTTTGGATCTGAAGATTCGCCTCCTGGAAGCTGGAGACCCATCTCCATTTGGCTCTATTCGCTCAAGGTCTTCTCAGCAGCAGTGAAAGCCACTGAGCCTGGTGCTGTCCACACCCAGACACTCTCCCTCCACCCCTTATTAGCCTTCTTCAAGATGCACTGTTAGACACGTGTCAGCTTCAAGCTGGGCATGCTGACCTTCCTCATTCCACATGCCCACGAAATGCTTAGTACCTCCCTGCACTTAGTCTTCTCTTCATGTTCCTATTCATGACATTGTTGACACATTTCTTCTCAGGCTTAAGGTAGTTTTCCATATTGTACCCTCTCACACTCTCATTCCTGTGGGAGGTAAAGTCATTTATTATGTCTGAATATTTTATTCAATGATATTCCAAATTTTGTGACTCTGAACTCCTGTAATAATTTTCTTCAGTTACAGTATTTATCAACTTCTGTCTTATGTGGTTGTTTGTATATTTGTCCTGAGTTCATGTATGTAACACTCATAATACAGTATCTGCCATGTTTTCAGGTTTACTTTCTACACTTGAGCACAAGGTTGTTTCCTCTGCTCTGTATTCTCTACAGTACGAGCACAGTGTCTTGCATTTAATTTTCACTTAAACATTTAATGAAGTAATGTTTTTGGACAAATGCATATCTAATTATTTTGTCAGTTACAGGATGTGGAAATGGAATTTAACTTACTTTTAAATATAATATTTTTACATAGTGTTACCATTAAGCCAAATATTTCACATTCCTTTACTGTTAGGAGCAAAGTAATATATTTTGTACTTTGGCATTGCTTTTTGATGCAGGCATGCCACCATTTGTCCTTCTGAGGCCGTGACAAAAATATTAAGGACTCATCTATTAAGTCTGGATTCTCTTTCAGAACCCTTCTTCATGCTGTGCCATTGATAGCCACCAGAAGTGATTACAGCAGGAACATAATATCAAATATTTGAATGGTTTACCAGGCTAAGTGAGAACATTATAAGTGGTCCTGACTTAAATAATTAAAAATATTCCTCTCTGTTCCAGTGGCAAAGAGTTCATGTGAAAGAAATGAGTCTAGTGTGATCTGTGGTGTTCATGAGAAAATAAGCAGGGAAAGGTTAAGACAATATATATTTTTTAATCATGAGTTGGCTGAATTTTAAAATATTGTAAATATCATGTAAATAGTCCTCAATTGCAGACATAGAGAATACCTAGATTTAGAGACTGCTATAATACCTCATGACCAGTAGGGTATTCTAGAAATATGTTATAAACAATAGTGCTGGAAGTTTTACTGTCTTGATGCAATTGAATTCTTTTTTAAGAAAATGATAGTTATAATATTTCTAAATCTATATTTTATTACTTTTTATATTAAAATGAAAACTAATGGTACTACTAACGCAATGGCTGTTATTCTAATGGGACATTTTTGATTTTACAAGGCTGTCTGTGTAAACAATCATTAATCTCTGGAATATCAAGATAAAAGCCTCAGGAATAGTCAGTTATTAACTTTTGAAGACATTGTAAAACTGAGCTCTAATGGCAGAAAATCCATAAAGCAAAGTTTTGAAATCTTTGTCATGTTATGTACATGAAGAAATAAGAGTTTGGTTCAGATATCTCTGATTTCTTTAGTCATTTTTTCATACTCGAATTGCTAGCCTAAATTTATAGATGCTTTGAGAACAGTCAATCTTCTAAACTAGGGAAATATTCCCTTACATAAACAAAGAATAAATATTTTATTGGGTGAAAATTTTGCTCCAACTTTTACCACTCAAGAAACTTAGTATTATTAAGGACATGGTTAAATAGTGATGTTAGAGCTTCAGATTTTTCAAAAGGTCTATTCAAAGATTTCATAGAAGAATAATTTTAAAGTTCAGATGATTATAATACAGATTTCCACTCCCCCCCAGAGCAAATACTGAGAAAGTGCCTAATATTAAGACAAAAAAAAAAAAAGATTTAATCCCCGAAACAGTGAAGCATAAAATTGAAGGTATGAGACTAGGAACTGATTTGTTAAAATGGCCAAATCAATAAAGGTTAATGTCAAAGAACAAAACTACGTATTTTGATGAATTCCCATGACCAAGCAGATTGATTTGGTGTTTCATTTCTTTATCATTTCATTTATTTTCAAGGTTTAGAAATTGAACTGTGCTTCAACTGATGAAAATTATATTAACTGTACAAGATATGAAATTTATAGCCTTTTTACTTGGAGTGTTAAAAAATAAATTCAATGTTTTTTTTACATAAATCCATTTATTTAGCCTTCAAAAAAGATTCTAAGCTTTCATACTGAAAGCCTAACAAAACAAAGAGATTTTAAGGAAACTATGTTTTTAAAAATATCTTAATATACACTCTGCTTTATTAGAACAAAGGAAAAACTATTGACATTTATTCATCTAACAATTTCCTTCCAAATATATTCTTAATTGTTTTAGAACATGCACCAATGTATTAACCTTTATTAGATCACTTTATTGAAATAGGACTGATATAATTTAGTTTAATGTAACTAGAAAACAGTACAAATACTTAGTACCCTCTTATATCTTATTGCCAAGGGAAGAAAGTTAATGAGGAAAATTTTAAGTAGTATTCAAACAGTGAAACCACTTAAGAAACTTATTTTATTTTTATGGATGATATTTACATATATTTAATACAAAATGAAACCAAATGAAACCAAAATTATCCTTGGGAGATTAAAATTGGGTGTCACTCTTTCGCAGACAGACTGATAATGGTTTCCCAAAGTTATCCTAATTCCCTGAAAATGTGAATATGTATCATTATACAGCAAAGGGTAATTAAGATTGATGATTGAATTAAGTTTGCTAAAATAGGAAGATTATTCTGGATTATTCAGGTGGGACCTGAGGGGTCCTGAAATATGCAAGAGAGAAGCAGAAGAGTCACTGACAGTGGGAATGCAATGTGAGAAAGACTGGAGCAGCCATTGCTAGTTTTAAAGATGGAGGAGTGCCGGCCGTGAAGAAATGCAGGTGGGTAATACGCCATTGTGTAACCGTACCACAGTTTCTTAATCCAGTCATCTACTGATGGGCATTTCGGTTGTTTCCAAGTCTTGGATATGGATGGACCTAGAGAACATTATGCTAAGTGAAATAAGTCAGTCAGAAAGACAAATACCATATGATCTCACTTATACCGTATTTGCCGGCGTATAAGATGACCCCCTAACATTTCCACTCAAAATACAGAGTTTGTTATATACTCGCCGTATAAGACTACCCCCTCTTCCGCACACCTTCCA
>NW_017732453.1:299762-315135 GCF_001890085.2 Hipposideros armiger | reverse complement strand
CTATCTGAAGTGTACCTGGCGTATAAGATGACCCCCCACTTGGAGGCATATTTTTCAGGGCCAAAAAATCGTCTTATACGCCGGCAAATACGGTATGTGGAATCTAAAGAACTGAATAAATGAGAAACGTAAACAGAAATAATCTCAGAGACACAGAGGAAAAACTGAGGGTTGCTAGTTGGGAAGGGGTGAGGAGGAAGGAGAAGGGGAAGGGACGAGACAGTACCAATTGGTAACTACAATATGGTCTCAGGAATAGAAAAGACAGTCTGGGGAATATAATCAGTAATGTTGTAAATATTTTTTAGGGGTCCAAATGGAATCATGTCTTGTTAGGGAGACCATTTCATAGTAGGTGTAGAGGCCTGACCACGGCACTGTATATCTGAAGCTGATGTTGAATAATATTTTATGTCAACTATAATTATATATACATATAGTCATGGGACATGGAGTAGAGTGTGGGAATGGAGTCAATGGAATTGTAATAGATAAGCATGATATCGGGGGTGGGAGGGCAGTGGATGGGGAGAGGGGGGTTGTTACTTTGTGAGGGGTGAAAAGGATAACTATTTCATTGTTTTGTGTACCTGAAACTAATAATAATAAAAAATAAATTAAAAAAAAGAAAAAAAGAAATGCAGGTGGCTTGTAGAAACTGGAAAGAGCAAAGAAATGAACTGTCCCTAGACTGCCCAGAAAGGAACCTGGTGCTGTTGACATCTTGATTTTAGTTCACTTCCCCAACTGCAAGATTATAGACTTGTGTTGTTTTGCACCATTAAGTTTGTGGTAATTTGTCACAGCAATGATAGGAAACAAACTCAACTATTATAATAATATTTCTGGAAATCTTTAAGTTTAAAATTTTGAGACCAGTTGAAGGAGAGCTGCCTGGAAATAAGAGTAGCCTCAGCTACAATTAGCAGCAACGGCTACTCAGAGTTTATAAGGCTCATTTATGTGAGTATCTCATGGGCTCTTCGCTGTAACTTCAGTAAGAGAGGCTATGTGGGTGCATATTTTACAGCTAAGGAATCGGGGCCTCAGAGAGATGACGTGGCATAAACAGAGATGGAGGTCAGTCCCTGATCTTCCCTTGCTGGATTCTTCAAGCTGGGCACTTTGGCCTGTGTGCCAGCCCAGCAATGGTAGACATGGAGAAGACTTTTAACAAACATGACATTTCTATTTCAAAGGGCTTAATTACAGTTTGGAGGGTTGGAAGCCACTTGGGTTTCAAATCAACCTTAAAAGTTAAGAACATGTTTGAATGTACTCTCCATAAATATTCTAGGGTTTTGTTTGTTCATTGGTGAGTACAAAAAAATTATAGTTTCTTAGGAGTTTCTATTATGACCTTAGAAAAAGTATAAACAACTTCATTTGTTTTCTGAGCCAAGGAATTCTACTACTTGTTCAGTTGCTGGGAAAATTGAGAATAAATGACTCTTCTTGCTATGGTTTAATTTTTTTTCAAGTTTCAATTTATTTGTATAATTCACTTTATTTCATATTACTGAACTAATTCAGTTTTTAACTTATACATATATCAGTCATTGAGGAAAAAGTCAAGGCTATTATTAAAGATTTGCATTGGGTAAAAGAATTACATTGTGCCATGAACTCGGTAAGCTATAAGGTCAGTGTTGTGTGGTGGTTGGCAGTGTAGGATGCCTGAGTTTTAAGTCTGGTTTCCTCCTTACTAGTTGTGTGACTATAGGTAAGTTGTTTACCCTTTGCACTACCAATTCTTCATCTGTCAAATGAAGATTTTAAAAGTTATTAATTTATAGGATTTACATGTGGAAAGCATTTAAAGCAGTACTGTATAAGTATTAGTTATTAGTAAACAATTCCTGTTTAAATTTATTGCTTTTTAATTTTATTTATTTTATTTTTTAATTACAATTGACATTCAATATTATATTAGCTTATATATAGCTTATGGTTAGATATTTATATAACTTAAGCAGTGATCCACAGATAAGTCTGGTATCACCCTGGCACCATACATAGTTATTACAAAATTACTGACAATATTCTCTATATTGTACTTTACATCCCTGTGACAGTTTTTATACTTGTCAATTGGTACTTCTAATCCCTTCCCCCTTTATCACCAAGTCACTCAACTTCCCTCCCATTTGGAAACCATCAGATCTCTGTATCTATTAGTTTGTTTCTGGTTTTTTTTTTTGTTTATTTATTTTGTTTTATAGCGTCTACATATAAGTGAAATCAAATGGTATTTGTCTTTGTCTGACTTATTTCTCTGAGCATAGTACCCTCTCGGTCCATCCATGTTGTCACCAATGGTAAGATTTTATTCTTCTTTATGGCTGAGTAAAAGATTTTTATTAAAATATAGCTAACATACAATATTATATTAGTTTCAGGTGTACACCATAGTTATTCAACATTTGCATACCTAAAGAAATGATCACCATGATAAATCCAGCAACCATCTGACACCGTACTATGCTAGCACAATATTATTGACTATATTTCCCATGTTGTACATTACATCCTCATGACTTACGTGTTTTATACCTGGAAATTTGAACATCTTATTCCCCTTTACCTTCTTCCTCCCTTTTTAAATTTTTCAATTACAGTTGACATTCAATATTATTTTCAGGTGTACAGCCTAGTGGTTAGATATTTATACAAGAAGTTATCCTTCTAACTAGTCTAGGACCCTACTTGGGACTGTACAGAGTTATTACCATATCATTGACTATATTCCCTATGCTTTACTTTACATCCCCATGACTGTTTGTAACTACCAATTTGTACTTCTTAATCCCTTCACCTTTTCATCCTGCCCCACAAATCCCCTCTCATCTATCAGCCCAATTAATCTACTACTTGAACCCTAGGACCCATAGTCTAGAATAAGATCTTTTATTGGCAGTTTGGAATTCCTGATGATGAATTATTCTGAGAATCTGAGAAATTCAGATATCAAGCCAGGCTCAATCAAATGATATTTGAAACATATAACTGACAAGGATTAGTATTCAATATAAATAAAGAGGAAAGAAAAACAACATGTAAAAAAAGGTAACAACATATGAATAGAGATTTTACAGAAAGGAAAAATTGAACCTCCAATAAACATTTGTAAAGATATTAAATTCATTGGTAATTAGGGATATTTAAATGAGATACTGCTCCACACATATAAAACTTGCAAAAATAGAAAAAATCAACATTATGATGTATTGATAATCATGTCGAGAATTGGGAACTCTTGAATACTGTTAATGGGCAATATAAATGACTAATAATAATTGGCGCATATTTGTGGAAGAAAAATTGTGTTGGAAAAAGTAGGTGAGAAATCTTTATTCAAATCTATTGCTGTAGAGCAAAGAGATTGAACTAAACTTTGCAAAAACTGAAGGTGGGAGGAATTTTAAGTTCTAGGATGAGGTAGTGGAAAAAGTTCTGTAGCATGTTAGGGGCAGATGAAAACAGTAGTTAGCTTTGGTTTAGAGGGAAGAGAAGAAAATTGTATCGAGGAGAAGAGAGAGCTTCAACATTATCTATAGCATTTTATTTCTTAAATTAAAAACAAAAAAGGATCTGAAGCAGTTATGGCCACATCTTTAGATTTTTTGATATGAGATATTTCAAACAACTCTCTCACTTTTTGAAGTTTAAACTTTTTCAAGATTTAAATTGCAGTAGCTCTATAGAAAATATATCATATTGGGGTTTATGTATCTTTTAATATCAGTGGTATCACATATACCTTTATTAGTTTCCTATGGCTTCTGTAACAAATTACCACTTGGTAGCTTAAAACAACAGAAATTTGCAGACATTACCCTCAGTAATATTTTTACTGAGCTATATCCCCTCGGGCAAGGGAAATAAGATAAACAAACATATGGGATTACATCAAACTTAATAGTTTTTTCACAGCAAAGGAAATCATCAATAAAACAAAAAGGCAGCCTACTGAATGGGAGAAGATATTTGCCAATGATATATCTGATAAGGGGTTAATATCCAAAATTTATAAAACACTCATTCAACTCAACACCAAAAAAACAAACAACCCAATTAAAAAATGAGCAGAGGATATGAAGAGGCATTTCTCTAATGACATACAGATGGCCAGCAGGCATATGAAAAAATGTTCAACCTCACTAATCATTAGAGAAATGCAAATAAAAACCACAATGAGATACCACTTCACTCCAGTCAGAATGGCTGTCATCAATAAATCAACAAACAACAAGTGCTGGTGAGGCTGTGGAGAAAAGGGAACCCTGGTGCACTGTTGGGACTGCAGATTGGTGCAGCCATTATGGAAATCAGTATGGAGGTATCTCAAATAACTGGAAATGGAACCAGTATGACCCAGCAATTCCACTCTTGGGTATCTATCCAGAGAAACCCAAGACACTAATTCAAAAAAATATATGCACCCCTATGTTTATTGCAGCGCTATTCACAATAGCCAAGACTTGGAAACAACCGAAATGCCCATCGGTAGATGACTGGATTAAGAAACTGTGGTACATTTATACAATGGAGTATTACTCCGCTATAAAGAAGAATGAAATCATACCATTTGCAACAATATGGATGGATCTAGAGACTATTATGTTAAGTGAAATAAGTCAGTCAGAGAAAGACAAATACCATATGATTTCACTTGTATGTGGAATCTAAAAAACTGAATGAACGAGCAAAGTAAACAGAATGGTCTCAGATATAAGGGAACAACTGATGGTTGCTAGTTGCGAGGTGGTGGGGATGAGGGAGAAGGGGAAGGGATTAGACAGCATAAATAGTTAACTACAATATTGCCACAGGGATATGAAAGACAGTTCAAGGAATATAATTAGTAATGTAAATATTTTGTAGGGTGTCAGATGGTCACATGTTTTGCTAGGGAGACCACATCATGGATGGGGTGAAGGCTTGAGCACTGCACTGTACACCTGAAGCTGATGTTGTATAATATTGTATGTCAACTATAATTGAATATATCTCTCTATATATCTATATCTATCTATCTATCTATCTATCTATCTATCTATCTATCTATCTATCTATCTGTATGTATATATGGTCACGGGACATGGAGTATAGTGTGGGAGCGGAGTCAAAGAAATTGTAATAGATATGTATGATATGGGGGGGCAGGAGTGGGGCGGTGGATAGGGGGTGGGATTTGTCTCTTTGAAGGGTAAAAAGTATAACTATTACACTGTGTTGTACAGCTGAAACTAATTTTAAAAATTTTTATTTCACAATAAAAAAATTAAAAAAAAGATCCTTAATTTAATCTCATCTGCAAAGACCCTTAAAGACCCTTCAAGGTGATACTTATAGATTCCAGGGTTAGCACTTGATATCTTTGGGACCATTATTTAACCTATTACAGAATCAATCATACACATTTCCGTTGTTTTATTCCACAATATATCTTAGAGATATTTTTTCATATTGATTAATATAGACCTTTCTCATTCAGTGTCATTGCTGTTGTGTATGCTCAGGGTGGATATTTAATAACTTTTTAGTTTCTTAAGTGATGAGCAGTGTTTTTATTTTTCAGCATTACATCCATGTGACAATGATTGTTGAAAGGGCTAGAGTGATACACACTATGATTTTTAGTTGGATAACCTTATATTCTCTATTGTAATGAAATAAAAGGGAGAAGACTATGATTTGGCTGCCTCCATTTCTCATGAAATATTCAAAAGAAGAATAAATAGAGAAAAGCTTTTTCTTCTAAAATATTTTTAGGAGAAAGACTCTGAATGGAGGCAAAAGACAATAGGAATAGTTCGGTTGAACTATTTAAACATTGAAATATGAACCACAGAATTAGAACTGAGAATATTTTCTATCCAGAAGAATTTTTTTCTCTGAGTTTTCTAGATACATCTGTATCTATCTAGATTGTATCTCCTCAATTAGAATATTATTGTCTACAGAAAAGAGTCAATTTTAGGTCTCAACAATTTCAAGTTTGCTAATCACAAAATGCAATCTTAAGATGATTACAGACTTTATATAACAAAACGTAATAGGACCATTTTGAAAACATCCATTCTTCTTCCATCCCCTAAATACCATGGACATGGTATTAGACACAGATACAGCTAAAACTATTGTAAATACAGAGGATGCCAAAACATGTGTACACAATTTAAAAAAGGAAAAAACTGTATTAAAATTGTAATATTCAGTATATACCAATGGCAAAAGATGAATACAAGTCATGTGTTTACATTTTTTTTGGCACCCCTCCCTGGTATATTCAAAGAATGATCATTCTGCTTCCATTACTATTAATGTTCAGATAATTATAAACAAGCGCTTTTTACTTTGCTTTAATGTACTTGGATAAATGTTATTTTATTTTTTTAAGAAAAAATTTCTTTGTAAAAATGTTTTTAAATAGCACTATTTTATAAGAACAGCACTATGACAAAATCAGTTTTTTTGTTTGTTTTTTTTAAAGATTTTTATTGGGGAATTGGGGGGATGGGAACAGTGCTGGGGAATTGGGGGAAGGGGAACAGACAAGTTGCTGTCATTTTTTGTTCTTCAGTCTAGTTGTGGAGGACATTGCTTCACTGGCCCAAGTTGACACCATCATTGCGCTCTTCCTGGGCGAGGCAGATCAGTCGCTGGCTTCTGGACGGTTGCTCACTGTGGCTGCTGGCCGCTCATGCTGGCTGCTGGCTACGTACGGTAGCCCATGGCAACCCACTGCCACAGGGGCTGCAGCCTACACCGTCGCCAGCGACTCACGGCAGCCCAGCTCCAGGTTGAGCTGTTGTTCAGCATCTTAGCTGTGGAGGGCAGTGTCACTGGCCCTCATATGTGGGATCTGAACCGGGGCCCTCTGGCATCCCAAGCCAGTTCTTAACCATCACGCCACTCAGCCGCCGGCCCAAACCAGTTTGTTAATTGCAAAAGTTTAAAATGATAGAATTGTTTTTTAAAATTTTGGTTATTTTTAATAGCCCCTTTCACTCTCAGTTGTGTCCCTATTTGGAAAATACATACTTTTCCATTTTGGGGAATTCCCTGGGCATGTCTGATAATTGCTGTTATCAGGTGACACTCCCAGGGTCCTGCTGACACTCCATTATCTGCCAGAATCCACTATTGTTAATACTCTATCAGGCACTCACCTCAGCCTGGTGCTCCTCCTGCCTGCTAGAAACCATGGTGTTGTGGTGTTGGGCAGGCGGGGTTTTACTGTAGCACAGATCTGGGGGCTGCTTAGCGGTGAAGCACCGCCGTGCTGGGCTACTTTGTTCCCAGTGGCACCTCTGAGTATGATGCCTTTCTTTGCCTTGACATTGCCAAAGCTGACCTTTGGGTCAGAGGATAAGTGGGGGAGACATGTTCTCTCCCTTCTGTCTTACACTCTCTTAGAGAATCTTAAAGCACGTGGCTTATGCTTCTTTGATTTGCACTGTTTTTAATTAATTCCCTTTTTAAGTTTTTGTTTGGTGTTGGTCTTTTTCTAGCAAGTGTCTAAGGACTTTTGTGGGGATAGAGTGGACCACGTTGTATCCATAATCCCCTCTTTCCTCTGGCACTTAGAGTCAGACTTACTTTTAATTAGTTCCCTCCAGGAGACCCTTATGGTCCCCTACAACCAAATACTTGTCCGGCTATCCCTCAAGTGTACCAGACATTTCTAGATATGTCTCAAACTCAGGAGTGTCATAACTTGACTTGTTTCCTTGGAGGCTCCCCAACAACCTTGCGAATAGGCTTTGGCTTCTCTCCAACCCGTCTTAACAGCTGAAGTGTGAATTTCCACAGTTAGCCACAGCCTAGACTCAAGTTGAGAGTCCCAATATATAATGAATTTAACAGGTAACAAATGTTTACAACAGCTTTTTATCTTGAGGGCATTCAACAAGTATCTGCCAGGTATCTACAATGGGACAGGCACAGTATCAGTTGCCACAATGGGACAAAAATATCTGTTACAACTTTCATCTTGAAGGAATCCAGTGTAACTGATACATATTAATGCGTACTTGTAATGCATTGTAATGTTACCGTATTTCCCCATGTATAAGACGCACCTTAATTTTGGGGCCCGAAATTTGAAAAAAAATTTATTATATAAAGTTATTGAACTCAAGTTTTATTCATCATAAAATTCACACAACTCCTCATCACTTGCGGGAAATGCAAGTAAAAAAACTACAACCACTGTATAAGACACACCCAGTTTTTAGACCCCAAATTTTTTGAAAAAGGGTGCATCTTATACATGGGGAAATACGGTATATAATATAAGGATACGTGAAGCACAGTGATAACATTATAACACAAGGGAGGACATGCGTATGCACAAAGAGATGGATATATGAAAGAGGGAAGTATGACTTAAGACTTCTGGAGTGTAGGGGTGTGTTTATGGTTGGGGAAGGTAGAGAGGAGGGGGTGAACATAGTGGTGTGGAATGTAGGTTGAAGGGTGGACATAGGCCCAATAGAAATACTTTACATGTATCCTGCGAAAGAACTTCAACGATGTAGAATCACTGGAAGATTTTAAACACGGCAGAGACTTGATCCTATATGTGTTTTAGGGAAATGACTCTTGTTGGAGGGGGCATGTGTGGATTAGATTGCACTTGCTACCCAATAGCGTGAAGGCAGAAAGAGGAATGAAGAGTGGTGCAATTGTACATACTTAAGACTACTTGAAATGGAATACAGGAGAAGGAAAATTTTAGGAAGGAGAAATGTGCATTCTCTGTTATAAATGACTAGTTAAAGGCGAGGGCAGGAATGGAAAAAGGAGATAAAAATGCAGGGAAAAAAATAGAAGAGACAAGAAAAATAAACATAGACTGAATCAGGCAAAGACAGGAAAACAGTGTAAAAGAAAGTCATAACGAGTTGCAGAGTGATGTCTAGGTTTATATTTGAGAAATAATTTAATTTTGGGTTCTTGGTAGTATGGCATCTAAAAACAATGCCCATTTAAATTTTGAAACTAGAGGCATTGCTGTTTTTTTTTCCCCCATGATTGTAAGTTGAATAAGATAAAGATTTGGTCTTTAAATTGGAGAAAAGTGAAGACTGATATGGAAAAGAGAGAGAAAAGAAAGAGACCAAGTTTGGTTATCCTGCAGTAAAACCTGTGTTTATTAATAACATCAGCTCTTGAAAAGGAATTTGTATTCCAGAAAAACCGACTTAAGTTTTTCACTGGATTCATATTCAGTTAAGACGTTGGAAACTTAGGAGCTAGAAAGATGGGATACATCTTTTGGCCATTTTTTAGTTTTTTTCATAAACTGGATAGGTAGCCCTATCTAGTTATAATGGCATAAGTAAGACAGAATCACAGGATTGGAAAGAATTCACATGGATTGGTTTCTAATCACTGCTTCTATAATTGTTTCCACATAAAACTAATCACACAAGCTTACCTGGCTGTGTTTTTCCATTCACAGAACTGTTTTGGTGGGGTAGTAAGGTTGATTTGGGAATAAGTATAACACATCCAAATCAACAAGCCAATAAATATTCATGAAGAACTGGGTCTTCTTTTGTTCAGGGAATGCAAGCCTTATCAAAACTATGAACCTTACTACAATAAATATTTTTAAAACTATTTAAGAAAGTTAACAATTGTTTAGATTTTTGCCTCATAATATCACTATGTACCCAAAGAACTCTCTATGAATTTTGTTTTGAAATCACCAAGGGCAGATATATTTTGAAATATGATTTATATTAGAATACCCAATCAACACTGAATTGATTTTCAGTTCCTGAAACTGTGGCTTCAGATTTGATCAATGCAGAGTAGAGGATCAGTAATTAACAAGTAATGATTTTTTTCAAGTGGACATAGTTAATATTACTGTAAATTGCATTGCTGTGAGTGGGTTTGGACTCTTAATGATTTTATAAATGAGTTTGGGAATAAAACCAAGCTTTCAATTACATTATTATTTCAGGCCTTAGTATATGGATTTTAAACAAAGGTATATAAACCTATCACAGAAAATGTACGTGACAGCTTGAGAATTACTTTACTAACTTGTGAGATAGCTTCTTCAGATACCTAAGACCCTCGGATTATTTTGATCACTCACCAGCCAGTTTACATGAGACTTGCATGGAAAGCAAACAGTTGTGCTGGGCAGAAGTACAAAACAGACAAGAAATGAGCACTACTTCAACCAGATTTCTCTTCAGCATAGCAAATATGGGATCCTTATTCTATCCACTTGGAAACACCAGGGGACCTTATCTATAGTTATAATCACCAGTGGGGTGGGGATTACTTTCTTCATTTTGCAGCTATCTTGAGATGTTGGCCTGAAACATGTAGGCTTTGGTGCTATGAGGGAAGCCTTAATGGTTCAATGGTAGTCACGTTGCTCCAGAGAGAAGACTGAATGAATCTGTGACACACCAATCCATATGCTTTCTGAGCCTGGGGGAAAATTTAAGCAACTCTCGGCAATTCAGCATGACTGAACTCTGTTGACCACAAAGAGTGATGTGGTGAATAATGGGAAAATCAGTGGAAGGATTTGTTCCAATCGCCCAAACAAGAGTATCTTTAGTGGCCTACATCGTCTTTTCAGCCTGACCACCTACAAGGAAGTGATGGAGTGCAGAGGTGATAGTTCAAGTAATTTTTATGCACAAATTCCATGAACTTAAGAGTTCAGACATGATGGTGTCTGGTAAGCCATGTATTACACACAATTAGTATAGTACTAGTTGTAGCCCAATGAAATTTGGTGTGAATCTTGGAGTACCATGAGCTACTTATTTACCACAATCAAGCAGTTCTTTCTATTCAAGGGTGTATCAAAATCAATGTGGATTTTCAAATTTTACTCACTTGGTAATGTAATTTATCATGTAAGTAGTGCCTGAATACATCTGTGGGATTTTATAGAAAATCCCAGACATCAAATAATTTCACACATAAATACTTAAGTATGTTTCTCTAAAACACAAGAACCTTTAAAAAACATAACCACATTAACATTCCCAACATGTTTAACATTTGTTTCTCAATATCATCTAACACCCAGTCCTTGTTCT
This sequence comes from Hipposideros armiger, assembly GCF_001890085.2. Classification (NCBI taxonomy): domain Eukaryota; kingdom Metazoa; phylum Chordata; class Mammalia; order Chiroptera; family Hipposideridae; genus Hipposideros; species Hipposideros armiger. The sequence continues at coordinate 304,048 of NW_017732453.1, read as the reverse complement.
ATTTCACCCATTGTCTCAAAAATATCTTTTTGTTCCATGTTGGAATCAGGATCTTAACAAGACCCACACGTTGTATTTGTTTGTTATATCTCTTAGGAGTCCTCTCCTTTTATTTTCCTTTTAATCTGTAACCGTTTTCTCTGTTTTCTTCCTTGCATTTACTTGTTGAATACAAGTAATTTGTCCTGTAGAATTTCTCAAGTTCTGGATTTGGCTGACTATTTCTTCTGGTGTTGTAAAACATGCTCCTATTCCTATATTCCCTGGATTTTCTGTAAATGAGGTTGTAGCTAGAGCTTTGGTTAAATTAAGTTCCTTTTAAAAAACATCTTCATGAATTGTGCCGTGTACCTCTCACTGCACCACATAAGGAGGCACATATATCTTGTTGCTCTTTAATGATGTTAAGATTGATGAGTAGGTTCAGGTATCAGCCTGATCCCTCTAGTATAGTTCCCCAAATGTCTTTCACCTAATGGTTTTAATAGCCCTGGGTGATTGTTTCTTAAATCCATGACCTCATTAGGAATTGGATTCTGATGCTGCCATTTCTCTTGCAATTATCAGTCCCGATTCTCCTATAAAGATCTTTCTGTAATCACCATTTGATTACCCTGAACTATGATCTATGTTCCATATTGTTTCCAATTATTCATCAATTATCATATTGAGTTGATGTCCTAGCAACATTTAAAGGTGACTGATTAATTTTTATTTTATTTATTATACTATATCTTACTTATTTTGTATATCATTATGAACTTATTGATTATATAAAATATATATATAATATATTAATATATGTATATATGTGTATACACACACACATACATATGAAATGTTTGATATGCTTCAATATACTAGAGTCATTTTTCTTTTTTGGCTGCTCATTTGTCCCATCTTTGACCAGTGGGAACAACTGCCTATCTTCTTTTAATATGACCCTAGTTTTTCATAGTCGTTTTTACTCTCAGGCACAAGCAAGATATCATAGGCCTATTTTGAATATTTGTCGTTCCAAACCTGAAATCAGCTATTTCTCCAAATTCCCTGGTTTCTTTCAGCGGGTAACGGTATTTAGAGACTACAATATGGACACTGAGGGTTTTCATTGCCATTGGGTTGTTATTGTTTTTAGGCTTTGTTCACTATAAGAGCTAGGAAATAGATATTTTAAAAAATGAAAAAATAATTATGAGTACACTAATATTTTAAATTCAAATTTATTTAACATTATTTTTAGTATTCCATTTTGATTTATTTATTGTGATTTTGACCATCTCTTTAAGTAGTGTTTTTAGTGATTTCTTTAGGGCTTAAAAAATACTTAATTTTGGACTGGCTGAGTGGCGCGTTGGTTAAGAGCTGGCTTGGGACGCCAGAGGGCCCCGGTTCAGATCCCACATATGAGGGCCAGTGACACTGCCCTCTACAGCTAAGATGCTGAACAACACCTCAGCCTGGAGTTGGGCTGCCCTGAGTCACCAAAGGCATAGGCTGCAGCCATTGCTGCAGTGGGTTGTCATGGACTACCATGTGTAGCCAGCAGCCAGCATGAGTGGCCAAGCAGCCTCCGTGGGCAGCTGTCCAGAAGCCGGCGACTGATCTGCCTCCCCCGGGAAGAGCACAATGATGGTGCCAACTTGGGCCAGTGAAGCAACGTCCTCCACAACTAGACTGAAGAACAAAAGGACAGCAACTTGTCTGTTCCCCTTCCCCCAATTCCCCAGTGCTGTTTTCATCTCTCAATTCCCCAATTAAAAAAAACCCCACAAACCAAAAAAAACCCCAAACTTAATTTTCAGTCTGCTTCACCACTTCTGTTGGAATGTAGAAGCCTTACCACTTTGTAGATCCTTTTACTGACCCTTTATGCTACAGATGTGTAATATGTTATACTCGTATCTACAAACATTAAACATCACAATGGACAATGTTACAGTTTTGCTTTCAACTATCAACATATTTTAAAGTGCTCAATACAAGAAAAATGGTCTATTATATTTACACGATATTTATCATTTTGGTGCTTTTTCTTTATTTTTGAAGGTGCACATTTCTGTCTGGTATTTTCCTTCTGTCTGTATGGCTTCCTTTAGCGATTCTTTAGAGCAGGTCTACTGGGTATGTATTCTCTTAGTTTTCCTTCGTGGGAGTGTGTCCTTATTTTACCTTCATTCCTGAAGGGTATTTTTGCTGGATATAGATTCTGTGTTGACAGTTATTTTCTTTCAGCACTTTCAAAATATTTTGCCACTTACTTCTAGTCTCCATGTGGTTTCCAGTGAAAAATTCAGTCATTCACATTGTGTATCATTTTTCTCTGACTGCTTAAAAATTTTTTTGTGTGTCTTTATTTTCCTGCAGTTGATTATGACGTGTCTAGGCATGGATTTGCTTGAACTTACTTTCTTTGGGATTCACTTAGTTTTTAAATCTGGAGTTTTATCTTTTAGCATGATTGGGAGTTTTTAAAGCCATTATTTTTCAAAGAGTTTTTTTTTTTTCAGCATTGCATCGTTTATCTGTTCTTTCTGAGACTCTGATGACATGAATGTTAGACCTTTTGTTATTGTCTCATAGGTCTTTAAGGCTCTGTTAATTTTTTTTCAGTACTTATTCTTTCTGTTGTTCTGATTGGGTAATTTCTAATTATCTATCTTATCTTTAAGTTTACTCTTTTTCCTTTATAATATTCATTTGCTATTGAGTCCATCCAATGAGTTTTAATTTTTGATATTGTATTTTTCAGTACTAAAATTTCCATTTGGTTCTTTCTATTTCCATTTTGTTCTTCTTATATCTTCTATTTCTTTGCTGAGCCTTTTTATCTTAACATATGTTGCAAGAATGTTTGCAGTTGCTTGTTGCAGCATACTTTTAAAATAGCTACTTTAAAATCTTTATCAGATAATTCCAGCATCTATATTAATAGTGTGAATGTTGGTGCCTGTTGATTTTCCATGTGACTTGAAATTTTTGTGGGTCTTCATATGCCAAGTAATTTTGGATTGTATCCTAAACATTTGAACATTATGTTATGAGACTCTGTATCTTGTTTAAATTCTATGGAAAATGTTGATATTTTGTTTTAGTGGGCAACAGACATAGTTAGGTTCTGCTGCAAGTGCCAACCTGACTTTTATGGGTGATAATTCCTGTGTTAGATTTCAAAGCTTTTTAGGTCTGCCAATCAACAGTCAGTCCGTAACCTGGGGATTGGTATATCTGTTAGTTTTCTTCTCATCATCACTGGTATGCTAATTAGGATTAGAACTAGGCATCTTTAACCACCCCCAGAACTTTCTGATTTCTGGGACACCTCTTTGGTCTTCTGGCCAGAAACTTGGAGTCTAGTTACCCTGTTTTGTCTCTCACTTATGTGATTGATTCTATGTCCTGGTCCAAGCAGAGGTAAGATACACACACACACACACACACACTTTTGGGGGCTTGCCTTGCTTATCCTTTTAGAATTGCAGCTCTACCTAATAGACAGAAGGGTTGCCTCCTTAGCCCTGTGGGGTCTTATGGCTCTTGTGGGTTCTGGTAGCTGCACTGACTCCCTGCCACAGGATTTCCTGGTGGCTGGGGTGCTAAAGAAGGAGAAAAGAGAAAAAAAACCCCAAGGGATATTCACATTTCCTTCAAGCATTGGGAGTACCTTTTTCTGACCTTCAAGCCAGAAAGAGTGGTCTTCTCCTGTCTATGTCACAGTGCTCACTTTGGGGTTTCTAGCTGTGGTGGGTTCAAATAGGGGATACCAGAGGGAAAAATGGGGTCTCACCACCAATTCAGTGACACTCAAACTGTGATCAGACCTGCTGTTACTTACTAAGTCTTCAAATAGGTGCCCCTGCATTCTGTTCAGCGTTTACAGTTTTATTCGGTGGGAGAAAAAAGATGAAGCATGCTTATTCTATCTCTACTGGAACCTGAATCTTTTAAATTTCATTTTTAAATTAAAGTTTATTGAGGTGACAGTTGTTAGCAAAGTTACATAGATTTCATCAGACAGATTAAATTTCATTTTTAATTGTGTAAAACTATGGTTCCAAAGCTAAAACTATGAACAAGACACCTATCAGAAGTCAAGCTTCTATCCTGTTCTTTTTCTCCACCAGAAGTAACCATATATTTATTTATTTATTTTTTATTGTTAGTTTCAGGTGTACAGAACAATGCAACAGTTACCCTTTTCACCCTCACAAAGTAACAACCCCCCTCCCCCAACTACTGCCCTCCCAGCCCCGATAGCATGCTTATCTATTACAATTCCATTGATT
>NW_017732453.1:292356-295117 GCF_001890085.2 Hipposideros armiger | reverse complement strand
CAGTGTCACTGGCCCTCATATGTGGGATCCGAACCGGGGCCCTCTGGCATCCCAAGCGAGTTCTTAACCATCGCGCCACTCGGCCGGCCCTCTCTATTTCTTTTTATTCTCATTAATTTCCTTGAGCATGCTAATAATCAATGTTCTGAACTCTGCCTCCGATAGGTTGTTTATGTCTATTTCCTCTAATTCCACAGATTCAGGAGGTTTCTTCTGTTCTTTTATTTGGGCTGTGTTTCTTTGCCTCCCCCTTCTGGTTTACTCGTTGTGTTTGCTTCAATGAAATAGGTAGATCCCCTAGGTCTCTCAGTCTTTTCTAGGTAGACTTATGTGGTATATTTCCTTATATTTGAATTGCTCAGACTCCCTTTTCTCCCGTGTGTGTTTACCAGAGGTGTTCCTTGTGTTATGTGCCTTCTCCTGTTGAGGTCTAGTTTTTATTGCTTTCAGCTTGTCAGTAGGTAGGCATGACTCCCAAGCTGACTAACCGTGAGGATTAGCTGTGTCCAAAGTTTATAAACTGTTGTATGAGGGTTGATCCCTCTGATGAGTCTTGGCCCCAAAAGGCTCTTGTGCCTGTAGCAATTTCCCTTTGGGTGTGAATCTTGTAGGTCAGACCCTGTAATGCTCTGATTTTGTCTGAAGTTGGTCTTTGGGTGTGGTGATTCTTGTGCTTCTTTCGCTGAAATATCCAAAAACAACCAATGAAAGCAATCAATGGGAAACAAAAAACAAGACCCCAGAATATCCAAGAGAATCCAATTAACAATACCAATATAACCTATCAAAAGAAGCCCCAACTAAAAACAATCAAAATAAAAAAAATAAAAACAAAATAAAACAAAAAAAACAACAAACAAACCCAAAGGAAAACAAAAACCAGAAAGGGAGCAAAAACAAGAGATAATCAGTTTCAATCTTGGCTGAAGTCCGCCAATCTTTCCCCAGGTTTTCCTCTACAATACACAACTCCTGTGTGTCTTGTGGGGGCAGAACTAACCGCCTTAATATAGGTCTATTTAAGATGAGTGGAGTAATGAGGTATGATTGGTAGTTTTTTACAGTCAGTGTTATTTCTGCTCCTGTCTGTCCAGAGGCACTCAGATTCCTGCGCGGAGGACTGGATGTGCGCCTTCGGGTGCTCTTTCCACTGGGACTGTTGGAGGGTGGGTGATGGGGTTTTCAGAGCTGCTGGAAGGCCTTCCTTTGCCACCTGCAGCCTTTTCTCATGTAAATTGCTCAACCCCCAGGGAGTTGAAGCACCTTTGTTTTGGTTCATTTCTCTCTTCAGAAGTCAGTTTCCAGTTCTGGCCGGGAGGGGGACAAGGATTCTAAGGGAGGGTGGGAGTGTGCACTTTTCTATGCAATTTATCTTCCCTATCTGAGAGTAAAGGGGACGAAAAGAAAGAGAGAAGAAAGAAAAAAAAGAAAAAAAGAATGCCCCTTCCAAGGAGGCACCCCCTGGTTAAGCTGCTTTTCTCTCCACCACTGGAGCGGGTGGGCTGCGTCTCCAAGCTTCTCATTTCCCTCTTCTCCTCCTGGGTTGGGATTTCTACCCCAGCCACTGCGCCCTGTGAATCCTGACAAACACCAGGCGGGATGGTCAGCACCAAAGGCTGAGCGTGTCCAGATGCTGCAGAAACCGTCTGCCTTGTCCTAGATTCCCACAGCTCTGCAGCCGCGCGAGCATACAGACTATGCCCGTGGTCTGTTGCACGCTGCCTAAGGATTCTGCTTTAGTGCACGCAAGGTGGAGGGGTAGGGAGGTGAGCACTCCAATCTACTGAGATCCTGCGTCTTAGCCACTGTGGGCGCGAGCAGCCGCGCCCTCCTCTGATCGGGGATGCACGCAGCCGGAGGATTCTGCCTTAGCGCGAGAGCCAGCCAGGTAGGAAGAGAGCGGTGAGCACTCTCCAATCTACTGAGATCCCACGTCTCAGCCACCGTGGGTGCAAGCAGCCTATGCCTCTGCTCACTCACCCTCCTCCTCTGATCTGCGTTGTGCACGCCCGGAGGATTCTGCCTTAGCACGCGCACCAGCGAGGTAGGGAGTGAGCAGTGAGCGCTCTCCATCTACTGAGAATCTGCCTCCCTGCCGCCGTGGGCGCGAGCAGTCTGCCTCCTTTCATGCATCCTCCTCAGTTCTGCTTTGCGCGTGGCCTGAAGACTCCGCCCCAGCGCGCGTGGACCGGAGGACAGGTGAGGGAAGTTTCTGATCTGCTGAGATCCCTGGACTCAGCAGCTCGGGCGCCGCCCGTGTCGTAACCATATTTTTAAGGTTTTTGATTATCCTTTATTTAATTTTAAAAGAGTAAGCTTTTATATTTGTATTCCCTCTCCCTCTACTTCTTATGCAAAAGATAACATATTACAAACACTCTTCTGCACCTTGCTTTTTTTCACTTAATTATATATCTTGCAATCATTCCACAGCAGTATGTAAAGATTTTCCTCATTCCTTATGAAAACTGCATAGTGTTCCAATGTATGAACTTACCATGGTTTCTTAACTAGTTTCTTATTAGTGGAAATGTGATTATTTCTGTACTTTGATTATTACTAATCAGTACAGATTTAAAACCAGACTTTCTTAATAATTTTATTCGGGAAAATGGAATATAGTGAGAAGCCTTCACAGTGGTTTGTTTTTGTTATTTTTTCTTTTTCATTTCTCGTCTCAACATTTTCCTTATTTTTATTTTTACTTTTTTAAAGATTTTTTATTGGGGAATCGGGGAAGGGGAACAGACAAGTTGCTGTC
>NW_017732453.1:285877-292321 GCF_001890085.2 Hipposideros armiger | reverse complement strand
TTTTGTTCTTCAGTCTAGTTGTGGAGGATGTTGCTTCACTGGCCCATGTTGGTATTATCATTGTGCTCTTCCCGGGTGAGGCAGATCGGTCATCGGCCACTGGATGGCTGCTCACGCTGGCTGCCAGCCACTCACGGTAGCTCATGGCAGCCCACTGCAGCCTATGCCGTCACCGGGGACTCACGGGCAGCCCAGCTCCAGGTGAAGCTGTTGTTTGCCCTCTTAGCTGTAGAGGGCAGTGTCACTGGCCCTCATGTGGGATCCGAACTGAGGCCCTGCTGCTCAGAGCTGGTGCTCCCAAGCCAACTGTTAATGCACATGCCACTCGGCCAGCCCCTTTTCTTATTATTTTGTCACAGCATTTTTATAACCCCAGTTAGTTTGGCTTCTAGGTATAGTTTATAGCCAGTGCTGTAAATGTTTTAGTAATTATTCTTAGATTCATTACACATGCAGTAACACTAAGATATCTGAATGTTGTAATTTGCTCATAGATAATTGTCTTTAATGGTAGGCCATTCCTTGTGATGATAATTTGTAAATAGCTTGATTTCTTTAAGCAGTTTCCTTACTGGCATTGGTGGAGAGGCAAAAAACTGTTAGCTTGTCATCACTGAATTGGTAACAGAAAAATAGGAAATAGGGCATTTAAGAGATAAAATAGCAGAGGTATTGGTGATGATTGGTAGCAGTGAGGTAGCTCCACAATTTGAGTATAGTAATATAGGTATTGGATGGGAAGACAACTGAGATTCAGTGCTTCTAATATAGAAAACATTAAATTTGGGATTTCTAGGTACACATGGTTTAGGAGTTTTACATCCAGTATTGTTCTCTTAGGGTATTAGGCAAACATGTGAACTAATATTTGAAGAGAAGACTCCAGCATAGCCTAAAAATGATGTAAGTAAGAATGTCATAAGGCATCATGAGAAAGAAGATCCCTAAGAAAGTTGTGCTCAGCACAAATTTAAAGTACTTAGCAACAGAGGTACTTGTGAGACTTCTTGACTCCTGCAGGAAAACAGAAAGGGTTCCACTGCCAATTTCTGCTGGATTCTGATCCTTAGGTGACATTATTCTTGAGAACTGTCCATTTCCCTACACTGCCTACACTTTGGACTTGTACAGCTATGAACAGTTCTAACCTTAAACTTGAAATATTTTTTATAACATTCTGATTTGTATTTATCATAATGTTGTAGCTTGAGAACTGACACCTTTAATTCCTTCCCATTTTGGAAGTGTCTTATGATTTTATTTTCTATCTTGAAGTAATTCAGCCCTGTCTGCCTTTGGCTGAAGAAAAGAAAAATGATAAAAATGTAAGTTGTTTAAGGAAAGCCTGAAATTTCTGCTCTGCTGAGTTTCTGCACTGTAGAACATATCCTAGGTGGCATGTCTGGAATCTTGTGTGGACAGATACTGGTAGCACAAAGATGGTGACACTGAAATGTCAATTTGGTATTTTGCTTTTATCACATGGATACCTCAATACTGCTCTTTTGGAGGTCATTCCCAGTTTGTCCATTGTTGATCCTGTGGTGCCATATTTGTATTAGAAATCCATGTTTTTATGAAGTATTCAGAAGGCTGGAGGTGCACAGAATTTCCAAGCTGAAGGTAGTCAACTTGACATAATCATTAAGACATAATGATCTTTTGGTAACATCTTCAAGCATCTGGGTTAGTGGAGGAGGTGAGGAAAGAAAAAAAAGAATAAAAATTGAACATTTTATATATGACAGGTAATCTGTTAAGTGCTTCACCTAAATATCTTATATAATATTCATAATAAAACTTTAGTGATAGTTATTACTATATTAAGTTGTAAACCAGAAAAGTAGAGTTCCAAAAGTCTAAATAACTTGCTTAATAGCACACAGACCTTAAGTGGTAGGACGGCTATTTGAACTTGGGTCTGTTGGCTTGGGATCCTCCCACCGTGCTTCACTGAATCCTTTACTCAGGTAGAATTGGTCTTTAAAAGCCCCCAGCCCCCAGTAGAAGTGGTAAGATGCTCCTTATTAGGGGTTAGATATGGGTGTTATGTAAGAGCCTCATTAATGTATTTTTATAAATGTACTTATAAAATCCATAAATCACACCTTAACCAGCACATTTGAAATGTTTATTTAGTAAATGTGGCTGGCTGAATGACATTGTTTGTTAAAATACTCTGTATTTTTCTTAGAGTAAAATACATATACTTAATTTTCTAGTGAATTTTTGCAGTAGCTAAATATAGCAGAATAACATTGGTTTATTTTCATAAGTTGGAATTCCAAGATGTTTTGAATGTAAACAAAAACTGAGAAAGAACCCTAGAGCCCTAATCATGGCATCCTTATAACTTTGATTATTTTATGAGAGAAAAGTGTGTCCAAGGGTCCCTTGATAAACAGACATCAGGATGATGGTGGAGTGGTGAGGGGGAAGGCTTTATGTTAGTTGATGAAAGCTGTCAAAGCCTTGACTAGGACTTAAATAAGACAAACTTCAAGTAGAGGGTCACATGATTTACATATATGAACTCTTCCCATCTCTGGAACTCTTTGTCATCTTTGACAACAAGTAGAGCTTCAGAGCTTAAAGCTCCATGGGGAGCCAGGCAAGTGGGGCTGCTGTGATGGGTTCTTCTGAGCTTGCTTAAATATGCAAGCGAGTGAATAACTATGGTCACCCAGGAAGACCAGGTGGCTAACATTTGTATTAAAATAACTCATTTTGTTACAACTTCTGATTCTGAATCAAGGGTGAGGCACCCCAAATCTGTAGAACCTAGGAGTACAAAGAAAGGTATGAAAGGATTTTTTATTTTACCCACTCCATTCTGATAAATAGGTACCTGTCTCCTTTTAAGCACTTGGATGTTGAGAGCTTAATGTATTTGACCTCATGGAGGTTGTGAAGAAAATTAGAAATTCTATCTCATGCTGAGAGCTAGAAGTTTTCATCAACAATTTGGACCTGGCCTGAGGGTCAGCTTTTTCTACCAAAAAACGTACATCTATTTATTTCCCAAAGTGCCTTACTTAGAACACGAGTCCCACGAAACATTTCTAGGAAAAAAATGTTCCATAGTTAAAATTTTGTTTGGGAAGCACCATATATCTACCTATTGGACAATTATAATACACTTTAGCATATCTAATAAGGTTTCTGATCATTCAAGTAGTAAGTAAGAAACAAACAAGAAAAACTGTTTAACTTTGTTTAATAATCATGCTAGTGAGATCCCTCCTATTAAGATTTCATAGAACTAGTAGTAAGGCAGTATATTTTTGGCATAAGAATGGACAAATAGATCAATGAGATAGAATAGAGTCCAGTATCAGATCCTCATAGTAATTTCTGGCAAAGATGACACTGCAGTGCTGTGGATAAAGTATGGTCTTTTCAACAAAAGGTATTGGGTCAATTAAATATGCAGAGGAGAAAAAAATGACCCTTACTTCGTATCTAAATATGAAAAGTAAAACAATATAGCTTTTAGGAAAAAATGTTGATCATCTTCATGATATGACAGAGAATATCTTCATGACATGGAGAAAAAAAAACTGGACACAAAGAGGAAAAAGAATGGTAAAATGCCCACATTCAAGTGAAGAACTCTGGTCATCAAAGGACATTATTAAGGAACTACAGAGGCAAGCTACCACCTCAAACAAGATATTTGTACTATATATCTGACAAAAGACTCATGTATACAATATATTTTTAAAAATTCCTGCAAATCAGTATCAAAAAGGCAGACAATGCAATAGAAAAAAATGGACAAAAGATTTGAACAGTTATATCAGATAAGATATTTAAATAGCCAATACAAATATGAAAAATTGCTCAAATTCATTAGTCATCAGGAGAATGCAACTAAAACCACAGCTTGATGACAAAGGGGTGGCTAAAATAGAAATAGAAAATTCCGAGCGCACTGAAGAATGTGGAGCAATGGCACTGCGCACCCACTATTGGTAGGAGTGTAAATTAGTGTAACTACTTGGAAAACTGGTTGGCAGTATTACTTCCACTGAACATGTGCTGATCGTATGGCCCAGCAGTTCCACTCTTTGATTATCTGTCCAATAAAAATGAATATATATGTTTACCAAAAAAAATGCACTATAGAATGTTCATAGCTGCGAGGTTTGTAAGGACCCCCAAACTAGAAAAAACTCAAATGTTTAACAACAGTAGAATGAATAGAGTGTGATCAATTCTCACAATGAAATATGACATGGCAATGAGAACAAAACTATGTATAACTGCACACAATAACATGGTTAAATCTCACAAAAAGAATTTTGAGCTATAACAGGCAGACATAAAAGAATATGTACTGGATGGTTCCATTTATATAAAGTTTTTAAACAGGTAAAACTAATCTATGGGGTTAGACATCAGAACAGTGGTTTCTCTGGAAGGGGACTCAAAGGGGCTTCTGGGGTGCTGATAATGTTTTGATTCGGGTGTTGGTTTCACTTTGTGAAAATTCTTTGAGCAAGGTAATTATGATTTGTGTGTTTTCCTGAACATTTGATATACTAAAATAAAAACTATGCTAAAAAGGCAGATATAACAAAACAAAAATTGACTTAAAGATTCTTATATCTAAGCTCCTAAAGAACACACTTTGGGAAATTCTGGTCTATTTAGACATCATTATTGATATATATTGTTGAAGTCATATTTTTTTTTATCAAAATAAGATCATATGAAATGATATTCAAGGAAAAACATTAATAGACCCTTTTTCCATTTAATGTGCAAATTTATCATTGTATATTGAAGACAGTGAAGCACTGTGATAAATTACAAAGGAATCATTTAATTACCATTTGAAAAGCAATGAAGGAAAGACATGCATTTTAATTATGTAAATATTAAAACAAGTTCAAACTGAGATTGCTTTTTAGTATGGAGTGGTAGAAAATATAAACTGTAAAAGACTTCATAAGAGGTGAATATAAAGTATTCTTTAGCAAACAGCAAGTTTGTGGATTTCTTATGATAATCTAATCATTTTTTATACTCTAGGTTTTCATTTATCATTGAAATGTGAGTTAATTTGCACTCATACTAGTTTATAAAATATTACCCCCTTCCCCAGTTCTTAATATGTGTTTTAGTAATAATTTTAGACATTTTTAATGACAGAGTGTGTACCTGGATCTTCATGTAGATGCCTTTCCTTATACTGATTAAATAATTAAATCACTTGTTCCAGAATGTTGAAATGCCAAATGTCCACTTGCTCTGCTTCCACAGACTTCATACTCTGACAGCCAACAATTGCTCTAAGTGTCTGACATTCAGAAATTGGAGAGAATAGGTCAGAACTGTGGCAAGTTGGTTTGCATTTTAAGTAGCTGTGAGTGACAGGAAGGAGATCTGTTCAATGGTAATTTCTCTTAGTTTCTGTGGTTATCTTACTTTTTTTGTTTTTCAAGGGAAAATAAAAACCAGATTGGTTGTTCTTATCACACCTTTACTCCTTTGGTAGTAATCCCTTTGGAAAATACAGGAATCTGAAAGTCTGGCTATTCAAAAATGATATACTGTGTTTCTAACATAGTCAAATGAGATCATTATACTTATTGCCATGATATACATTTTTAAGAGAATTTGGATCGTTGTGTATGACACTAAATTTTTTTTGTGGTAACAGCTTTACAACTTAAATTGCTTAAGCAGACTTCGGTTTTGAAAATTTGTTTTACATAAAAACATAATATTTATAGTTAGTCCTTTTTACTCAGGTTTACAAGGGAAAGCTTGCTTAGAACATTCAGATTACTAATTCAGTCACATTCTTGTTAGCCAATGGTTTTACTTTTCTCTTCAGTAGAAATATTTGCATGTATTGTGATGAATACATTTGCTTGAGTTTTGTGATGAATGAGTTTGCTTGAGTTTCATCAAATGTATTTCCTCCTCACCTGTTGTGGAAGTGCAAACAATGCCAATAAAATGACCAAAAGGGAGAGAAGGAAGGAGCATCAGCAACAATAGCAGTGACAGCAGCAAGGGATTAGGCAAAATTAGCAAACTTAATAATTCATATTTAAATAACCAAGTCACATGTCAAATTTCATATAGGGAACTCCATGGGAAATTACACTTTTGTTGCTGTGCTGAAATGTTATGGTAATAAATAATATTAAAGATGGTGGAGTTTCCATCCCTTGTCATTGATGTTTTGAGCCAGCAGCAGGTGATTGATGGAGTCTGAGTCTGTGTGCTGACACCTTCATGGAGCAAATGGGAAAGTGACTGTGAAGTGATTACAGGGTAATATCGATGAGCTGGTGCCAGCAGGGGATGTTTAATGGTGTCACCATTGTAGGGTAGGTATCATGACAATGTGCAATTGAGAGATATCTAGGGCTTTGAGGATGGATGCTGTTTGGAATTCAATGGCTAAGATTCTTTTCTTTCTTTCTT
>NW_017732453.1:268473-285647 GCF_001890085.2 Hipposideros armiger | reverse complement strand
ATTTATTGGGGTGACAAAGATCAAGAAAATTACATAGGTTTCAAGTGTACAATTCTGTAATACATCATCTATATATCACATTGTGTGTTTACCACCCAGAATCAGTTCTCCTTCCATCACCGTATATTTGACCCCCTTTACCCTCTTCTACCATCTCCCCTCCCCACTTACCCTCTGGTAACCACTAAACTATTATCTGTGTCTATGAATTTTTGTTTCATTTGTTTGTCTTCTTCCTTTGTTGCTTTTGGTTTTATATCCCACATATGAGTGAAGTAATATCGTTCTCGATTTTTTCTGTCTGACTTATTTCACTTAACATAATAATTTCAAGACCCATCCATGTTGTCACAAATGGCAGTATTTCATCTTTTCTTATGGCAGAGTAGTATTACATTGTATAAATGTACCACAATTTCTTTATCCAGTCGCCTATTGATGGGATGGCTATTGTGAATGCTACAGTAAACGCGGGTGCACATATTTTTTCAAATTAGTGTTTTGGATTTCTTTGGATAAATATCCAGGTATGGAATTACTGGGTCATAAGGTAGTTCTATTTTTATTTTTTTGAGGAATCTCCATACTGTTTTTCATAGTGGCTGCACCAATTTGCCACCCTACCAACAGTGCATGAGGGTTCCCTTTTCTCCACATTCTCACCAACACTTATTGTTTGTTGATTTATTGATGATAGCCATTCTGACAAGAGTGAGGTGGTATCCCATTGTGGTTTTTATTTGCATTTCTCTGATTAGTGACATTGAGAATCTTTTCATATGTCAGTTGGTCATCTGTATGTCCTTTTTGGAAAAATGTCTATTCAGGTTCTCTACCCATTTTTTTTTTAAAGATTTTTATTGGGGAATTGGGGGGATGGGAACAGTGCTGGGGAATTGGGGGAAGGGGAACAGACAAGTTGCTGTCATTTTTGTTCTTCAGTCTAGTTGTGGAGGACGTTGCTTCACTGGCCCAAATTGGCACCATCATTGCGCTCTTCCCGGGTGAGGCAGATCAGTCGCCGGCTTCTGGATGGCCGCTCACTGGTGGCTGCTGGCCGCTCACGCTGGCTGCTGGCTACACACGGTAGCCCATGGCAACCCACTGCCACAGGGTCTGCAGCCTATGCCGTGGCCGGCGACTCACGGCAGCCCAGCTCCAGGTTGAGCTGTTGTTCAGCATCTTAGCTGTAGAGGGCAGTGTCACTGGCCCTCATATGTGGGATCCGAACCGGGGCCCTCTGGCGACCCAAGCTAGTTCTTAACCAACGCACCACTTGGCCGGCCCTCTACCCATTTTTTAATTGGATTGTTTTTGTTTGTTTGTTTGTTTGTTTGTTTTGGCATTGAGTTATATGAGTTTTTTAAAATAGATTTTGGATATTAACCCCTTATCAGATGCATCATTGGCATATATCGTTTCCCATTTAGTAGGATGTCTTTTTGTTTTATTGATGGTTTCTTTTGCTGTGAAATAACTTTTTAGTTTTATGTAGTCTCATTTATTTGTGTTTTCTTTTGTTTCCCTTGCCTGAGGAGCTATAGAAATACAAGTATTACTAAGGGTAATGTCTGAGAGCTTACTTCCTGTATTTTCTGCTATGAGTTTTATGGGTTTGGGTCTTACATTTAAGTCTTTAACCCATTTTGAGTTTATTATTGTATATGGCATAAGAAGGTGGTCTGGTTTCATTTTTTTGCTTGTATCTGTCCAGTTTTTCCAGCACCATTTATTGAGTAGACTGTCTATATCCCAATGAAAATTCTTGCTTTCCTTGTCATAGATTAAATGACCATATAGGCATAGATTTATTTCTGGGCTCTCTATTCTCTTCCATTGATCTATGTGTCTGTTTTTATGCCAATACCATGCTGTTTTGATTACTATGACCTTGTAGTATAGTATATCAGGTAGAGTGATACCTCCCATTTTGTTCTTCTTTATCAGGATTGCTGTGGCTACTCAGGATCTTTTATGGTTCCATATAAATTTTAGGATTCTTTATTCTAGTTCTGTGAAAAACACCATTGGTACTTTGATAGGGATTGCATTGAATCAATTGATTGCTTTGGGTAATATGGACATTTTAACTATATTAATTATTCCTATCAATGAACATGGTATATATTTCCATTTGTTTGTATCTTCTTTAATTTCTCTCTTCAGTGTTTTATAATTTTCTGAGTACAGGTCTTTTACTGCCTTGGTTAAATTTATTTCTAAGTATTTTATTTTTTTTGATACAATTATTTTCTTATAGTTCATTATTGGTGTATAAAAATACAACCAATATCTGAATATTAATTTTGTATCTTGCTACTTTACTAAAGTCATTATCAGTTCTAATAGTTTTCTGGTTGAATTATTGGGATTCTCTCAATATGTCATCTACAAATAATGACAGTTTTACTTTTTTTTTCCCCTTTTGCACTTTTACTTCTTTTTCTTGTCTGATTCCTGTGCCTAAGACTTCCAGTACTGTGTTGAATAAAAGTGGTGAAAGTGGACGTCCTTTTCTTGTTCCTGATCTTAAGGAGAATGCTTTTACCTGTCCCCCATTGAGTCTGATATTAGCTGTGGGTTTGTCATATATGGCCTTTATTATGTTGAGATGTGTCCCTCTATTCCTACTTTGCTGAGAGTTTTTATGCTAAATGGATTCTGGATATTGCAAATGCTTTTTTCTGCTTCTATTGATATGACCATATGATTATTTTTCATTTTGTTTATGTGGTGTTTCACATTAATTGATTTGTGGATATTGAACCAAACTTACATAACAAAAATGAATTCCACTTGATCATGATATATGATCTTTTTAATGTATTGCTGAATTAGGTTTGCTCATATTTTGTTGAGGATTTTTGCATCTATTTTCATTAAGGATATCAACCTATAGTTTTCTTTTTCTTTCTTTTTTTTTTTGTCATGTGTTTGTCTGCTTTTGAAATCAGGGTAATGGTGGCCTCATAGAATGAGGTTGGCAGCCACCTCTCCTCTTGATTTTTTTGGTAATAGTTTGATTCTTTTTTGAAGAATTCTTTTCTTAATGCTTTTTTGAATGTTTGGTAAAATTCACCTGGGAAGCCATCTGTCTAGTACTTTTGTTTGTTGGGAGCTTGTTGATTACTGATTTGATTTTTTTGAGTAGCAATCTGTCTGTTTTTCTGTTTCTTCTTGATTCATCTTGGAAGATTGTGTGTTTCTAGGAATTTATCTATTTCTTTTAGATTGTCCAATTTGTTGGTGTACAGTTGCTCATAGTATTTTCTTAAATTTTTTTTTGTATTTCTGCAGTACTCATTGTCACTTATTATCTTTCATTTCTGATTTTATTTATTTGGGTCCTCTCTTTTTTCTTGATTAGTCTGGTTAAAGGTTTGTCAATTTTGTCTGTCTTTTAAAAAAAACAGCTCTTGGTTTCATTGATTTTCTATATTGTATTTTTAGCCTCTATTTCATTTATTTCCACTCTGATCTTTATTATTTCCTTCCTTTTACTCACTTTGGGCTTATTTTGCTGTTCTTTTTCTAGTTTCCTTAGGTATACATTTAGACTGTTTATTTAAGGATTTTTTGTTCGTTTGCTTTTTTAGGTAGACCTTCATTGCTATGAATTTCCCTCTTGGGACTACTTTCGCTGTGTCCCATAGATTTTGGGTCCTTGTGTTTTCATTTATCTCAAGGTATCTTTTGATTTCTTCTTTGATCTCATTGTTGACCCATTCATTATTTAGTGGCATGTTATCTAGCCTCCATGTGTTTGTGTATTTTTCAGTTTTTTTCTTGTAAATGATTCCTAGTTTCATACCACTGTGTCAGAGAAAACACTTCATATGATTTCAATCTTCTCAAATTATTGAGACTTGTTTTGTGGCCTAATGTGTGGTCTATCTTGGAAAATCTTCCATGTGCACTTGAAAAGAATGTGTATTCTGCTGCTTTGGGGTGGAATGCTCTAAAAATATCAATTAGACCCATCTGGCCTAGTATGTCATTTAAGGCTGCTTTTTCAGTATTGATTTTCTGTCTGGAAGATTTGTCCACTGGTGTCAGTGGGGTGTTCAAGTCCCCTACTATGACTGTGTTACTGTTGATCTCTGCATTTATGTCAGTCATATTTGTTTTATATATTTTGATTCTCGTACATTGGGTCCATAGATGTTTACTAGGATTATGTCCTCTTGTTGGATCGATACCTTTATCATCAGGTAATGCCCTTTTTTGTGTCTTATTATAATCTTCATTTTAAAGTCCATTTTGTCCGATATAAGTATTGCTACTCCAGATTTTTTCTCATTTCCATTTGCATGAAATATTTTTTTCTATTCCTTTACTTTCAGTCTCTCTGTGTCTTTCAATCTAAGGTGGGTCTCTTGTAGATGGCATATGCATGGATCCTGATTTCTCATCCACTCAGCTGCCCTATGTCTTTTCATTGGAGCATTTATTCCATTTATATTTAAAGTGATTATTGATAGGTATATCATTATTGCCATTTTATTCATATTGTTTATCTTTGTTTCTTTTCTACTTTCTTCTGCTTAAAGAAGTCCTTTTAACATTTCTTGTAATACTGGCTTGGTGGTAATGAATTTCTTTAGCTTTTTCTTGTTTGGGAAGCTCTTTATCTCTCCTTCAATTTTAAATGATAGCCTTGCTGGGTAGAGTAGTCTTAGTTGTAGGCGCATGTTCTTAATGTCTTTGAACATTTCCTGCCACTCCCTTCTGGCCTGCCAACTTTCTGTTGGAAATCAGCTGATAATATTATGGGAGCTCCCTTCTGAGTAACTAGATGTCTTTCTCTTGCTAGTTTTAGGGTCCTCTCTTTATCTTTAACCTTTGCCACTTTAATTATGATGTGTCTTGGTGTGGGCCTGTTTGGCTTAATTTTGTTTGGGACTCTGCACTTTCTGGGCTTGTATATTTATTTCCTTCACCAGGTTAGGGGAGTTTTCAGTCATATTTCTTCAAATAGGTTCTCAATCCCTGTCTTCTCTTTCTGGTACTCATATGATGCAAATGTTGTTACACTTGATGTTGTCCTCCAGGTTCCTTAAACTATCTTTATTGTTTTTTCTTTTCTTTTCTTTTTGTTGTTCTGATTGGGTATCTTCTTCTACCTTGTCTTCTAAATCGCTGATCCTCTGCTTCATCTAATCTGTTTATTCCTTCTAGTGTATTATTTATTTCAGTTATTGTATTCTTTATTTGTGACTGCTTCTTTTTTATGGTTTCTGTGTCATTCTTAATGGTTGCTATCTCTTTGTTGAAATTCTTACTAAGTTTCTTAAGCATTCTTATAATTAGTGTTTTAAACTGTTTATGGTAGATTGGTTGCCTTCATTTCATTTTGTTTCATTTCTGGAGGTGTCTCCTGTTCTTTTATTTGGGACTTTTTTGGCCCCTCATTCTGACTGCCACTCTGTGTTTGTTTCTATATATTAGGTAGGTATCCTATGTCTTTCAGTCTTTGCTAGGTGGTCTTATGTAATACGTGTCCTGTGTCGTCCAATGGCACAGTCTCCTTGATCTCCTGTGTGTGTGTTCCAAGAGTTTCCCTTGTGTGTTGTGTGTGTTCTCCTGTTGTAGTTGAGCCTTGATTTCTTTTTGCACATCACTAGGTAGGATTGACTCCCAGGCTGATTTACTGTGAGGATTGGCTACATGCACAGAGTGTGAGCTGCTGTGTGAGGACTGACTCCTCAGAGGAGGCTTCATCCCCATGGGCTCTTGTGCCTGTTGAGATCCCCCCGCTTTGGGAGTACTGCTTCTGGGGCTAACTAAGTAGTGCTCTGGTGTGGTCTGAAGCTGGCCTCTGGGTGTGTTGTTTCTGGTGTCTATTGGGAGGGGCTCCCATGCAGGGTAATTTCAGCCTTGCCTGTTACTGGCCTTCAGCTATCTGGTAGGAACCACAAAGCTATATGTGGTTGGCTGCTGCCTGTGTTGCACCTGGAGGCATGTGAGGGTAGCCTTGTTATGAACCAAGAGTGGCTGTCAGCAATAGTGGGTTTGAGGCAGCTTAGCAAAAGGCCCAGGGACCCCTAGGCTTATTGCCACCCACCAGCTGCCCATAAGGCCCAACCACTAAGAGCCTCCTTAGGTGTGCAGGCTGGGCTGGTTGACCTGATGTTAAGAGAGCCCTTGGCAATGCAGCACTAACTGGCTGGGGTGGAGTTTCAAGGAGTCACGAGATGTGGCCAGTGGTTTTTACAAAGTTAATGCAGATTCAGTTCTTATGCCAGTGCCTGGCCTGTGACCCCTTCACACAGTGCACCAAGAATACCACAGCCAGCCACTGCCTCAGGCTTGCAAATCCCTGAGAGTTGCCCAAGAGTGGCTGTGGTACAGGTGAGTCACTGTTCACCACCAAAATCTCCACGGGCGATTGTGGATCATTCATTGCTATAAAAGTCTTTGCAGCTTGTGAGGCAGGGCCAGCCACCCAGGCACCCAGAGGGACTTTGGCAGTGCAGCTCTAGTTGGGCAGGGCAAGGTTCCCTGGAGCTCAGGGGTGTGGTGGGTGGTTTCTACAAAGTCAGCGCAGCCTCAGCTCCTGCACTGGTGCTGGGCCTGTGACCACCACACAAAACCACCCTAAGAACACCACAGCCAGTTACCATTTATCTTAGGCCCTCTGGTTCCCAAGAGCTGCCCAAGAGACCTGCAGCTCAGGTCTTGGGTTACCGCCCACCAGCAAATGTATCCTGGGCTAGCCACCGAGAGCTCACATCCATAGCAAGAAAGCTTCCACATCCTGTGGGGCTGGGCGAGCAGCTCAGTAGTCAAGAATTTCCCAGGTGACATAGCACCATCTGTGTGGGAGATGGGACCCAGGGTGTCACCAAGGCAGTGTGCACACATAGATTCTACCAGACCAAAGTGGTCCCAGACTTGGACCTTTGGGGGAGGGCTTAACACTGAAAAGATGGCACCCTGCTGTAGACCACACGTGTGTCTGGCTTCACACAGGGACAACCATGGCTGTGTCTCTCTAGCTCCTGTGCTGAAACTACACAACTCAGCCCCTCTCCACATGTCTCAGGCCTCCTGAGCTGCCAGCCCTCCACCAGAGACCAGGCGAGTGTCTGCCAGCAAGAGAGTCCATGTGCTGGTTTTACACAAGGGTATCTGAATTTCCAGCCTTCCTCCACCCCACTGGGAAAGGCAGACAGAGTTCTCACTGATTTTCACTGCCAGTTGCTGTGGGAACCCCTCTTCCCGGCACAGGAGAGCCTAGCATGAGGCTGGGACCCCTCCCTCTTCAGGGGGGCCCTCTGCCACCGAGGTGTCCTTCTGGCGTTCAACCATTATCTTTTGGTTTGAGATCAGCCCATTTTACATCTCTGCTCCTCCTACCAGTCTCCATGTAGCCTCTTCTTTATATCTTTAGTGTAGGGATTCCTTTCAGCTAGTCTTCAGATGATTCTTGAGGTTGATTGTTCAATAATTTATTTGTAACTTTGGTGTGATCCTGGAAGCCAGTAGGCATAGCATTTTCGTAATCTGCCATCTTGGACCTCTCTCCATTATTAAACTTTCTTAAATTTCCTATTTTCTTAATATAAAAAGATAGAAGTATTGTGAAAATTAAATTACCTAATATACAAAGTAACTGGCACAGATTCTTAATGTACTTTTGAATCCTTTTTCTTTCTGTACTGTCCTGGTAGAACTGGTCCTAGAATCTGGGATGGGAATGAATTGTAATGTATATCAAGCTTCTGCAATTGTGGGCAGAGAAAAATGGCTAGAATTTGGGCACCAGGAAAGAAGGTCTGTATTAGGGATGGTGTATCTCAAATAGTAACACCCAAGATCTACCCTGGGGGAAGTGAAGACAAAAGTCCTTGGCTGTAGAAATTCCTACATAGCATTATAGTACGTCTGCAGAGGCAGGGATAGCATAGGTCTTCCTGTTTTAGAGAGCTGTGCTGATGTGGGGTAAGCAGCCCAAGCCTGAAGAATGGGAAGCCCATGGGTGGGTGGAGTGAGCCCTGGTACTAAACATCAGAGTGATCAGAACCTGGGGTATCCCAGGAAGAATTTCACTTAATCCTGGTCAGGACAACCCCTTCTCCAGTGCCATGATTTTAGGCAGTAGAGTAGTGAACAGAGCCTGCAAGACACACTGTCCCAGATTTGGTAGAAGGGAAAGTAAGACAGCTCCCACACAATGTTAGAGCAAACATGGTCTAGCCAGAGCTTCCCACATTAAGCACAATTGAAATAAAAGAAACAAAAAATTAATTGTAACTATGGCAAACAACCAAAGACAAATATATGAAAACCTATGTATACATAACAAGGGAAAAGAGAAAAGAAAACTAATATAGAAAACATAGAAAGAACCCAGTCTAAAAGAAAACATTACCCAGAAAGCACATTCCTTGGATACATTCTATAGAGAAACTTACTGAAAACATGGCTTTATTAATGCCAGGGCACAAATATAAGATGATTAAAGAGCAGAATGGGATGAAAAGAGGGATTGCTGAAATAAGAATACAAATTGAGAACCAAAACAGCACTTTTACATATCTAATTAATAATTTTGAAGCAGCAAAGAATAGAAAAACTTAAAATTGAATATAGGAGATGGAGTAAAGGTTTGAGATAATTGCAGTGAATGCAAAAGAAAATGACTAAAGGGAAAAGCAATTTCAAAGATTTTTCAAAGAAGAGTTCATATTTTTGATATCATGTGTTTCCTTCCAAAGAGGAGGCCGATTCTATAGTCACATAATCATTTCCATTTGCTTTTACAAAGACTTGAACAAAACGGAAAAGATGAAGGTGAGGTTCTTCACTGAAGTCACTCCTAACTGTTGATGGCCTCTAGAAATGTCTTTTCAGTGCATCGGTGCCATTGTTTTATAAATCCTACCAGTTTTATAAAGAAAAGCAGCAATTCTGGGATGAGTGCAGCCTGAAAAAAATTCTCATCTTTCTCAAATTTCAGTTAGCAGTGTGTAACAGGATGGTGAATGAGACTTTTCTTGTTCTGGAAATTTTGCTAAAACTCCAAAACAGGAATCTAATGAGTGCATCCACATTTTACAGAGAGCAATCAAGAAGCCTGGAGATCTCACCTTTGTATCCTAGTAAAAGATAGCACAGATTAAAAACAAATTTTATAGGTACAAAAGTTATTTAAAAAAACAACAAATTACATGAAATCACACAAAATGGGTGACGGGGTCAAAAGGCACAAACTTCCAGTTATAAAATAAATAAGTCATAGGGATGTAATTTATATAGCCTAGTCAATAGCTAATAATACTGAATTTCAAAATTTAAAGTTCTTAAAAGAATAGATCTTAAAAGTTCTCATCACAAGAAGAAACTTTTTTTAACAATGTATGGCGATGGACGTTAACTACAATTATTTTTTATTTTTTTGATTCATAGAATAAGCATTTATTATCAGAGCACCGGTGGGCTGAGCAGGCAGCGGGTTAACACCTCCCAAAACTGCCTTAACATTCTTAGACCAGCTTGGGGTTTTTAAGGGAAAATCTGGGTGTTCCTTCAGAGGCCACGTGATGGTTCCAGGGGTCTGCATGGAGCTTTCCCTGTGGCCACATTGAAACCGGAGGCCAAACGAGTCTGGGGCCTGTGCTGCCTGTGTCACTCAGCCAATGACCGACACAGAAGTTGGGCCATAGAATAAACATTTATTATCAGAGCACTGGTGGTCTGAGAAGGCAGCAGGTTAACACCTCCAAAAACTGCCTTAACATTCTCAGACCAGCCTGGGATATTTAAGGGAAAATCTGGGCGTTCCTCCAGAGGCCATGTGATGGTTCCAGGGGTCTGCACCGAGCCTCCCCTCTGGCGATGTGGTTCTCCGGTGGCATCAGCAACCCAGGAGCAGTGATGACAGTAACTGCATTCCAAATGGCTGGAGACGAAGGTGCAATCAGAGTCAGGGCACCAAAATGTTACGGGAGTCTTGGTCCTTCTTGTCGACACAGTGAAGAATCAAAGGTCAGCAAGCTGATTAGTATACAAGCAGGGATCATTAGCGATACAGTCTTGGGGAAGAGAAAGGGCCTAGCTCAAGTGGAAAAGAGAGCGAGCGAGCGAGCGAGCGAGCGAGAGAGAGAGAGAGAGAGAGAGAGAGAGAGAGAGAGAGACAGACAGACAGAAAGACAGACAGACACATAGTGAGACAAAGAGAGCAAGAGGGCTAGAGAGGGAGAGGAAGATAGAGGGAGAGGGAGAGAGAGCTTAACTACAATTGTTGTGATCATTTAGCAATATATGTAAATATCGAATCATTATGTTGTACACCTGAAACTAATACAATGTTATCTGTTAATTTTACCTCAATAACAAAAATGTCACATGGAGAGAGCTGAATTTGTCCTGATACTCCAACCATGACCCCCACAGCAGGTATCAGCAAAAGTTATAGGCTTCAAGGATTTTCATTGTGCTTTTATTGGTTCTTGACCTAGCTGAGAATGCTGTGGCTTTTCCCTCCTCATATCCATTCCCTCAAAACCTAAGAAAAATGGGGCCAAAGAGAATGCCTCACAGGAATTGGGGGTGTCTGGAAGACCCGGACATTGGTATCTCAATCATGGCTCAGACGTCTGTTCCCATGGCAGCCTTGCAGATCTTCTCTACAATTATGTAAGTGAGCAGCGGTGGGGCAAAGAGAGAGCAACTACCAGGCAGAGGGAGCAGTAGGGGAGGAGCTTGCACATCCATTGTTTAGGGCCCAAGGAGGTGGGATTTTCCACAGGGCTACCTGATACAAAGGAACCACGTGTGTGTGCTTGATCACTGGTTGATGGCGTTTGAGGTAGAGTCGGAAGCACTAAGCCAGAGGAGTGTTCCACATCAGAAGGCTCTGCAGGGGGGAGGTATCCTCAAAGAGACACGAAAGAGAATTCACCTGTGCTCTCCTCAATGAAACAAGCATTGCAACACCCACATAGAGAGAATGTGTTTGGCTCAGAGAAGACTACAACTGCTCACAGTAGGTAACAGTGCCTTGAGCACTTTTTCTAACCTCTACTTTCTGCTTCAACAAAGAAAAAGCTAGAACCAGAAAAAGGACGCAGTTAGAAGTACAAGGAGCCCAAGTTAGGAGAGGGTTGTGCTTATTGGATATGAAATTAAAGTCTTAAATTTGGGGAGGATTGGGCGGATTATCGACTCTGACTCGGGCTTTCTTGAGAGGTGGGAAAGGGAGACTCAAAAGGGTGGTTACTGGAGACAAAACCTTACCATGTTTGGAGTGTACCAAATTAAGATTGTTCAATTAATCTGTTAACACTTGTATGACATAAAATGCTACTATAGGCATTTTATAGGCTGTTACTTTTACTTATTGTTTGGCATGACTGATACATTTATGGTTAGAAACCATTGAGATTTTTAGTAGTCCTCTTTGAGTTAAACCTCAGGACAGGGATGACTGACTATGTAATTCTTATGATACAAGGAAGCACGTACCTTCTTTAGTACTGATGACTGTTTTTGAAATGAGAAATGTAAGTTTTATTCACAATTCTTTGTTTAAGAATGATCACATCAGTCATGCTCTTAAATCAGATTAATTCAGATGTTAAACCCTCATTTTTCAAGGACATAGAAAGTAAATATCAGTCATGTTTTGGAATTTTTTTTTTGGTCTACATCCCCAAAATTTCCAAAAATCCTATGCAGGCATACCTCAGAGATATTGCAGGTTTGATTCCAGACCACCATAATAAAGCAAGCATAGCAATAAAACAAGTAGTAATTGTTTTGCTGGTGGAGGGTCTTGCCTTCAATTTGGAAAAAAAGCAACATCTGTGAAGCACAGTAAGGCAGAGTGCAATCAAACAAGGTATGCCTGCAGTTTCCACTGTTCCCTCCGAGGCACTGCACCTCTTTCCAGAGCAGAGGTAGGTAGAGCCACAGAGTACATTTAGGCTCTAAGTTTTTGTTTGCATATTTTGAGCAAGGGAAGACTGCTAAACAATGTTTACACAATATTTGCTTGATATGCAGCAGGGTTGGGGCCTTTTTGTGCATTACTTGCCTGGTCGTTTCCACTGGTTTTCCCAGCTCTTTTCCGCTCTGCTGGTAGAAGTGGAGGGTCTGACCCATTCACCCCATCTCTTCCCCTACCTCTCTGAGGCTTTCCACATCTTCCCTTCTGGGGAGGATTCCACATGTTCTGTCCTAGTTGGGTCTTCTTTTCTGTTGCAGTGAAGGGGCAGCACCCCCACTATCAGCTTTTACTTATTAATTCACCATGCTACACAGGCAGTGCTTCTGGAATCCTTGACAAATATAACGAATAGGTAAGAGGGAGAAGAAAACAAAGGGGAGGAAAAAGCGTGGCAATGAAAGTAAGATGAACAAGAAAAAGAAAAAAAGATGGATACAGTAAAATCAGAAAATCAGGGGTGGTAGAATGACATTGGAAGTTGCTTTCAATTTCTCTCTGTGGAACTGGCATTTCTGGGCCACTCTGTGGTTTTCTGGTTTGCATAATTGAACAGATGTAATTGAAAGTATGTATGAATGGCATAACTATGATTGTATATCGGAGTCTCCACAAGTTCACTGTTGTGTGAAAGTGAATGAGCACTAGATTTTGCTAAACTGTTACCCTGCTTTGGCAGCTATTACGCTGTGATAAATGATAGCAGAATTAATTAATTGAAGAGGTTATTATACTATTAGAATGTATTTTCACCAAGCAGTAATAATGATAATTCATTGTTAGTCAATGAGTGTCCACCATTTGCTAATGGAAAATTTCTCTTCTAGTATTATATGTATTGTTTTTGAAACACATCTCGATTAGACCACATATTAGAACTTTATTTATTTGAAGAGAGGCCAACTTTTTCTTTCCACTGAAGGACTAGATTGTCATGAAAGTGTCAGGATCTCCCCATATCAAGCTTGACTTTCTTTTCCTTTGATTACTCTCATCCTATTTCATTTCCCATAGTAAGTTGTCAACTGATTTAGTTAGCGCTGAGTTGAATCTAGCAATTCATTGCTTTTAAGTTTCTTCATGTATGCAGAACAATTTCTTATAAAAAAATTAGGAACCAATTTCTCTTGATAAGAAAACATTATCTTTCTTTTATATAGTTGTTGAAAGAGTAGTTCTATGAAATGCCGTTTCATCATTCATATGAGTTCACCTCTATTTCAGAATATCTGGAAATTATAATAGCAGGAAAACTTGATAACCTTCTCTCTTTTACATACTCCTGAATAAGGGAAATTGTGATATGACAAGCAGACTTCTTAAATAATGACCTTGTGGCCTCACTTTAGATAGTTGGACAATAAACCAGGTTCCTCCATCACCCCAGCAGGAGAGTCTACACCCAAATTTAGTATTCCACGTTAATGGTGGTTTTCTTCCCTTTGTCAGTAGGGGTATACCTGAAGACATGGTCTCCAGGTGGTGGGAAGTTAGCATTCTTTTCAGGCAACTCCCAGAAATAGCTGTCACTCCAAAAGATTATTCTAGTGATTGTTCTATAAGAACAGAAATCATAGTGGAGTGGGTGTCATTCCCCTGGAATATGAACCCATGCTGCATGTGCAGGACAGCACCCTAGTTCTTGCCCCCTTCTGTGTGAGGAAGGGAGATGGCAGGGGTATTCTCTTTTCTGGCCCTTGTCTTCTGAGTTACCCTAGTAAAGCCTGTGTGATGCTATAGGATCAAGGGATCCATGTTGCAGGACAGAAATCTACTGTGTATCGATTCTTGTGAATTGTGACACGAGGAACTAATTCATTCTTCCGGTTTACCTGAGGAGGAATTTTCCCTAAACATGCTCGCTCTTTTACTCACTCCTTACTCTTTCCAGTTGGGGTTGATTGAATTATCTGGCTGGCAGGAAACAATGCTTATCTACATTTATCAATTGTCAGGAGCTAACCTGCCAATTGTCCTAAATAAAAAAACTGGGATTTTGTTTTTCCCCTCCTTTCTCCACTCTGGACAAAAGGAAACAGTGACTTACACAAATGGTTTGCTCTTTCCTGTGGGCAGTCAAGCCCTAGGGCTGCATTTGGAGGGCAGGTACTTTTCAGACCTGGACGGTTCTCACACTATGCTGTATCTTTCAACTCAGCCTTTCCCAGTGACAAGGATGGTGTTTGGATTCCCGCCTCCATTGACCCTCCCCTCCGCGCCCCCACCCCCACATTTGTCTTATTTTTCAGTTGGTTCTGAACTTGGGGGAAAGGGTTGGCATTGATTGGACCTCCATGGATTCCAGCTACTCCCAACATCTTCTCCAGCAGGGACCTACCACAGGATGGAAGCATTGCACACAGTGCTCTTTCCACAGATTGCTTTACTCTTAAAAGTTAAAAGGTGGTGCTGTAGGGAGAGAGAGGGATTTCAAATTCCAAATGTTTGGAACTGAGCATTTGGATCCAGTGAATTTAATGATGACATCTCACTAGAGAAATTTTTCTTCTAGGCTCAATGAATAAGCTAATAGGTCTTCCTTTGCAGCCCAAATGCTTTGCTGAGCCCCATTCTCATTGTGGCAAAGGCATCTAGCTAGAAATGAAATAATATTGTCTGTGAAGTACATAGTCATTAGGCATTTCATGGTCAGTTAGCTTAACTCTATCCTGGCTGTTGAGGAGTGCTTAAATGGCTTTAGAGGTCTCTATGGAGAGTGAGCATATTTTAAAGAAGGAATCAAGCATGCACATTGTAGCACTTAAGTCTGAGTCAAAATTCTATGATATTATAAACATGCTATAAATAAAAGGTTTAATTGCCAATGAGGTTTCTTGAGCATAGAGAGTTCAGGTAGAGAGTTCATAATCTTTATAGTTCCCAGAAAGATGGAAAGAATTCTAGTTAAGATAGCTTGATGTCTGACAATTAAGTTCGTGAACTTATCCTAGAAAAAGTGCTACATACCTCATAGCTGAATATCACTACAATCACCTTTGAAGTACTTCCCTTGGGAAGCTATGCACTGATGCCAGCACCTAGTCCAACCTTCAAAGCGATTTTGAAACTCTTTCTGGAATGGCCATCAGAGCTGTTGTTGTATTACCCTTGATGTCCTGAATGTCATCAAAATATCTTCCTTTCAATATTTCCTTTATCTTTGTTTAAAGAAAGAAGTCACTGGGGGCCAGATCAGCTGAGTAGGGAAGGTGTTCCAATATGGTTATTTGTTTACTGGCTAAAAACTCCCTCACAGTCAATGCCATGTGAGCTGGTGCATTGTTGTGATGCAAGAGCCATGAATTGTTGGTGAAAAGTTCAGGTTGTCTAACTTTTCAAACAGCCTTTTTGGCACTTCCAAATAGTAAACTTGTTTAACTGTTTGTCTAGTTGGTACAAATTCATAATGAATAATCTCTCTGATATCAAAAGAGGCTAGCAACATCAGTGCAACAAGTTTGTGAACTTAATTGTCAGACCTCGTAGCTGCTTTAGATTTAGATCCCTTATGAAGCTAAGTCTGTAGAAGTCTGGACACGGTGTGTTTGGGCATTGCTAGGCCTCGATGGATAATTATCTGTTTGCTGACCGTATTCTGAATTTTGGAAAATGTATTTTGCAGTTAGAAATAGACTTAATAAACAGAAAAAGCTTCTTCTGAAAAATTAGAGCAAAAGTTTACAATTTATGAATTTAAGCTTAAGTGAATCACACTATTCTCTTGGTGGCTGAAAGTTTTCATTGAGTTAATTTTACTCAAATGTTCTCAGGTAAAAGTAAAATCTCTTTATGACAAACTGATGGTTTTCCTTGTAGGTGAATTTGTTATTATATTTGAATATACTGCTACAAATCATATTGCCTGTCTAAGGGAAATGTGGATGAATTAAATTTGCCTGGGCTCTCTGTAGAGGACAAAACAAATTTGGGAAAGTGATATGAGACTAGTAAGGGGAAAGAATCAACCCTTTCTCCCCCACTCCCCTCTTCATTTTTTTGCCCCAGAAATTAAATTCTTAAGACTTTTCAAGTTTGCATTACATGGTGTTATTTATGTTCTTTCTTCCATTTTACATTTGTTCTTTTTTCTAATACTCTCATTTCCTTTATTTGCTAACATCAATGATTTTTATCCATAGCTCTATAGTAGAATATTACATTTTTCTAGAGTATGTTCCTTAAAAGAAGGAATTACAGTGTAATTGTTGTATCCATCGAACAATGCCTGCACAGGATAATACCAATAAGTATTTTGTAGCAAAATAAATGAGCAATTAGTTAGTATATGACTATATAGTAATTTTGTTATATGGAAACCTTTGTAATGCATTATATGTTTTGTGATTTTTTATATTAAGGAAGACTATTTTGCATGTATTCTAAAACAGAACAACTTTATCCTGATGTTTTTTTCTTTCCATCTAAATACGTTTAATAACAAAATATGCTTCTTTGCAAAGTTCCAGTGATGATTCATTGTTTTTCATTGTTGTACTGGCATCTAACTCTACATACTGCATTGCCCATGCCATCACCACTAATGAAGAAGTACTTTCAATCAGTGGGATGGACCATGTGCTCTGTCTTGTCAGCCTAACAAGGGCTGCTGGAAGAAAATGATTGTTTCTTGCAAGTTTACTAGAACTAGTTTTTTCCTGTATCTGGGTGTGAAATATGGATCCATCTTTTTATTTACAGTCCTTTTAAGGTTCTGGATAAGTGCCTCCTATAAGGACTACAATTTGAGTCATTTCTGAGACAACCTCATATTTATTGAAGGGATTCAAATATATTACACCTGTTGAACAAATGAATGAATCAGCAAGCATAGGATTGTTACAACCACATAGAAATGTGGCTTATCAGATCTGAGAGCTGTGGAACTCAGGGTACGACAAGAATGCCTTAGAGATGCAGCTTGAGATGTCCAATCTGAGAGAGGGACATACCTATACCTACCCACCCCCAACTTTGTTGAGCATCTTCTAGGAGTTGGCCTGTGTCACACTACTTTCTTTGAAAATTCTGTCTTACAGAATTTCAGTACCATAACCTTGTACACGAGAAGCCTCAGTAATATGAGAAAAGCTAAGGAGTATGTTTGAGTTGCAAGCAAGCTAGTTTATCAAGTGTTTCCATATATATATATATATATATATATATATATATATATATATATATATATATATATTTCTCAGAAGAAGTGATGGACTTTTGTGCCTTG
>NW_017732453.1:264974-267352 GCF_001890085.2 Hipposideros armiger | reverse complement strand
GAAGAGGGTAAAAGGGATCAAGTATATGGTGATGGAAGGAGAACTGACTCTGGGTGGTGAACACACAATGTGATATACAGATGATGTATTACAGAATTGTATACCTGAAACCTATGTAACTTTACTAACAATTGTCACCCCTATAAACTTTAATTTTAAAAAAAGAAATGAAATTAAAATGTTTTTGTTGTTACAGGAAAACAAGCCTTTCAAATTCTGTTCTTTTTTTTTTTTTTCCCCATGGCAAACCACTGCCACAGGGGCTGCAGCCTACGCCGTCGCCGGCGACTCACAGCAGCCCAGCTCCAGGTTGAGCTGTTGTTCAGTATCTTAGCTGTAGAGGGCAGTGTCACTGGCCCTCATATGTGGGATCCGAAACGGGGCCCTCTGGCATCCCAAGCCAGTTCTTAACCATTGCGCCACTCGGCCAGCCCTCAAATTCTGTTCTTTGAATACCAATATCTCTTTAAAAAAAAAAAGCATTTTGAAAATTTGTTAAACTCATTAATAGTCCGTTTCAATTCCTGTGTCAAATCTTTACAAAAATAATTTTTAGGATTATGTACAATCCGTACTGGTAAATGTGACAGATTAAATGTTAACCCAGAAAAAGATTCCTTTATATTTTTTATAAGACTAGTTGCAAATTATGAGTTTTTGAAAATAGAAAATTGATGTCATAAAATATAAAGAGAATAAATATAAATTGTCATCAATAAGTATTGCACAGTAAATATATTTTGTCAACAGGTGTTAAGTATATCTATATTCCATAAAAACTTTTTATAGCCTTTAGTATCTAAAATAGCTTCCTTTGGGTTCACTAATCATAAGCTAACTTTTTAGAACAGAATTAAATTCTGGATAAGTAAAATTTTTGTACTAGTAAATAAACTATACTCTGAAACAAAAGAATTCTTTGTTTCTCCCTGTTTTTTTCCTTTTTTTTTCTCTTACTCCCTTTGCCTTTGCTTTTTTTTTCTTTTCTGTTTTACTTTTCTTCTTGCTCCCTTTCTCCCTCATTGTTTTTCCCTTTTCTTTTGACACACAATCATTTTCACATTTGTTATTTATGCTGTGCACTGGGGATACACAGGTGAACATAATGTCCCTGTCCTCAAGGAACTCACAATTCAGGGAGGGAAAATTACTGATCCAGCACTCACAAATCAATGTGATAAGTAACCTGAAAGTATGTGGAAAGACAGTGATGATTGTTAAGGCAATTGTCATGCTTAGGACAGCACAATCTGCAGCTGGAACAGTTTGAGTTTTGAAAGAGGGGCAGAAATTTGTCAAGGATTTGGGGAGGTGGAAAGGAGGCTTTGCAAAAAGGGAGCACCACATGTAAAAACTTGGAAACACGAAATAGTATAATTTCAAGCAGTTTTTTCTGGTTTCAAACTCAGGTGTTGGGGTATGGGAGATTAGGCTGGATATGTAGGCATGGGCTAGATGTTAAAGGGTCTTCTTTTGCTTAGTAAAGGATTTAGGCTTTATCTTATAGTAGAAGGATTAGCACGCTTTCTGCAATAAACCATGTAGTAAATATTTTAGGCTTTGTGGGACATACAGTCTTTGTTACTGGGACGAATTTTTCATTGTGGCGTGAAAGTAGCCATGGACAATATGTGCACAAGCATGGCTGTATTCTAATACAACTTTACTTATGTATTGAAATTTGAATTTTATACAATTTTTACATGTCATGAAATAGTATTTTTCATTTTTTCAAACATGAAAAAAATGTAAACATAATTTCTAGGTTGCAGAATGTACAGAAATAGACAGCAGGTCAGATTTGGCCCATGGGCTGTAGTTTAGTGATCCCTACTGAGGATGAACTATCATTGAAGAGTTTTAGTCAGGAAGAATATTTGATCTTATTTTCATCCTAGAAAGGTCTCTCCAGTGTGGCATCTTCTAAACCATGTTCTGAGAAACCATAGTAGAAGCTGCTCTGGACAAAAAAAGTTCCCAAGAGCAAATCTTAGGAAATGCTCTATGTATCCTCTTCGTAGAGATTCACAAAACACATTAGTGTATTAAAGGCTCTGAGGAGGGTTGCAGAGAGCAACTTGTTTAACTTTGTTTGTTGTTAACTCAGTGTTCACCACATTTATTCATGGAAACTTCTGTGGAACATGATTTAGGAAATGCTGTTTTGTTTTTGTTTTTGTTTTTTAAAGACTTTTATTGGGGAATTGGGGGCATGGGAACAGTGCTGGGGGATTGGGAAGGGGAACAGACAAGTTGCTGTCATTTTGTTCTTCAGTCTAGTTGTGGAGGACGTTGCTTCACTTGCCCAAGTTGGCACCATCATTGCGCTCTTCCCTGGAGAGGCAGATCAGTCGCCGGTTTCTGGACGGCCGCTCACT
>NW_017732453.1:260646-264949 GCF_001890085.2 Hipposideros armiger | reverse complement strand
CTATGCCATCGCCAGCGACTCACAGCAGCCCAGCTCCAGGTTGAGCTGTTGTTCAGCATCTTAGCTGTGGAGGGCAGTGTTCACTGGCCCTCATATGTGGGATCCGAACCGAGGCCCTCTGGCATCCCAAGCGAGTTCTTAACCATCGCGCCACTTGGCTGGCCCAGGAAATGCTGTTTAATGGCAATTATATTAATGAAGAAGTGAACTAAAGATCATTAAGATAAAATAAGGAGAAATCCACTGTAATATTCATGAAAAAATATTGAGGGAACAAACTAGGGAGTCATGATGGAGTGTAAAAATTTCATTGGTATCCAGGAAACACAATTCCAGAGGAGAAAAATCTTAAATATTTTTTCTATTAAAATAGAAAAAAGTTAAAGAAAAACAAACATAGGCTTCTTATGTACAGTACGTAAAATGCCACATTTTAGAAAATAAAAGCAAATTAAATGAAGAGTGAAGGAATATTTGCATCCTTAAAAGAGAAAATCCAGCGCTCAAAACTTATGCTACCATGTGCAGGCGGGGAGAGCTTGTATTTTCCAAATGGTCAGATGAAGATGTCTAAGGACCATCTTTTATTACTCCAACATTCAAAAAAGACAGTATGAAAAGAAAGATGGTTTTAAATAGTCATTTTAAAAAGTTTATTGAGGTGACAGTTGTTAGCAAAGTTACATAGACTTCAGTTATACAATTCTGTAATACATCATCTATAAATCACATTGTGTGTCCACCACTGAGAGTCAGTTCTCTTTCCATCACCATATATTTGATCTCTTTTACCCTCATCTACCACCCTCCTCCCCCCTTACCCTCTGGTAACCACTAAACTGTTGTCTGTGTCTATGAGTTTTGTTTCTTCATTTGTTTTTCTTGTTCTTTTGTTGTTTTCAGTTTTATATGCCACATATCAGTGAAATCACAGCTCTCTACTTTTTCTGTCTGATTTATTTTGCTTAGCATAATTATCTCAAGATTCATCCATGTTATTGCAAATGTCACTATTTCATCTTTTCTTATGGTACGGTACTATTCCATTGTGTATATATACCACAACATTTTAATCCAATCATCTATCAAAGGATACTTAGGTTGTTTCCATGTCTTGGCTACCGTAAATAAAGCTGCAATGAACATTGGGGCACATCTAAGACTTTCAATCAGTGTTCTCAGTTGCCAGTAATAGAAATTGGGTAACTTAAATCTGAAAAGGAAATTTATTAGAAATATATTAGATAGGTCCCAGACTCAATAGGATGGCCAGCAGCTGGCATGAGCTCCTGTGAACCACCATGAGAGGCTGTCCAATGGCAGGTGAGTGACTGCCTCACCCAGGAAGAGCGCAATGATAATACCAACATGGGCCAGCGAAGCAACGTCCTCAACAACTAGACTGAAGAACAAAAGGACAGCAAAATCTCTGTTCTCCTGCCCCCGATTCCCCAGTGCTATTCTCCTCCCTCAATTTTCCAATAAAATCTTAAAAAAAAAATTATGAGCACCACTCTGCCAGACACCGCCACACATCGACACGAACACAGCTGTGAGACACTGATATACCAAGGTTATAAAACCTTACCGAACTGTTTGTACAGTGCTGCCAGTGTAAGCTTATGGGGGCAGTTCGTGAACTTAATTGTCAGACCTTGTATACTTGCATCATTAATGATGGACCTATCTTGTAGTCTTTCATCTCCAGAATGGTGCCTCAGGTACTCCTTGAAAAGGCACCTTTGTTGTATTATCAATCCAGGAGTTCTGGGTGGTGTAGTATATGATAGGATCAGTGGATCTCTTGGCCATATGCCTATTACATCACCTCTTTTTCCACAAAGTGGGTTCCTTGGGATGAAGTGGTTATATGGCATATGGTGTCAGTGGACCAGACCAGAAACCCCAGAATCATCATGGTAGATAATAGAAAAGGCTCAGAGAAGTGGGCATACTAGTGTAAATATGCTACATAAAGTAAAAAACAAAACAAAACAAAACAAAGCCACCAGCCAGTTATGTTCCTGCAAGGGGACTTAGAAGACACTCCATTCACAAAAGTAGTCAGGAATTTTCTGCTGAAAAGGGCACCAACATCACTGAGAAGCTGTCATTTCTGTAGTGCAGAATTGATGGTAGGCAATTCTGTTATAGAACTGGGCTCCTTGATAACAGTGGGGATGATAATAGGGACCTGAAATAACACAGGCTAAGTAAATGGCGGTTGCTTTGGTGAGGCTGTGGATGAGAATTTGTCTCAAGGAAGGGGACATGCCCCTGGGCAAGGACGCAACTTTTGGGTGAGGGTAATGCCTGGGGAAAGACTCAGCTGTGAGCTGTGAACAGTCAGCAGATGAAACTCTGAGCATCTGGGTAAATAAGTGCCTTGGTTATAAAGGGGGAATTATGCAGCACAGCATAGCATCTGCGTCACTCTTCAAAAACAGGTGGGCAATATCACATATTTATTTTTATATATAAAATGTGACAATGGTACGTCCAGCACATAGCATAGGCTGAAGCACTTAGCAAAAGTTGAGAGCATGTGCTATAATAAATTCTTGTCCTGCCTCTTGGAAACTGAATTAAAGCCTACACCTAATTGTTTTGTGTACAATTTAAGTCCGAAAATGCAACAGTTTTAAATAAAGGAAAATTATTAAAAATCTAATCTGGGAGTTTACTGTCTACCATAGTAGATAACAATGGTTAAAATGAATTTAAACCAACTGATTTCAATGTGGAAAATGGTATAGGGAGATAGATGTTTGCAGAAAAGTCAGATGAAAAAAAATTATTTCAGTAGTCCAAGGATATATACAGATTAGCCATTTACTATTCAGTAAGATAGAAATCTCCGCAAGCCATGCTGGTTCTCTTTCCATGAATTATGGGGGAAAGAGTATGAAGAATGAATAGGGTGGAGAATGCATCGTTTGCAGGATATTTGGAGAGGCGACACTTGATTTTTAGGAAGCAAGTAATTTTCATTGCTATAAATATTGTTTTACTGCTAATTAAATGTTTTCTGGGGGAAATACTATAATTTTGTTCTTGACAGACTTTTGAGTGCCTCGCATTTCCTCAGATGAGTGTATCTCTTCTGAATATTCCTTTTTGGTATCCTTCTGCTGCTAAGAAAGGATTTTTGGTTATGTCTGCCCTGAGACTTCTAAAATTAGCTTCTATTGATAGAAGTCCAGTGGTAAAGTAATGCAAGCAACATATAGTCCCATTGAAACAAGGTGCTGGTATTAAATTGAAAAAAGATTCAATTCTAAATACTTACTTGGAAGTATTTTGAGAGCATAATAATCTGACTCAAGTTGTGACATTTTTGTGCTATTGATTTATTCACTCAAAAAATATTAAAATATTAACCACTAGAGATGTTCCTGACACAGTCTTCTTTATATTTCTATTTGACCTAAAATTTGAAAATCTTGGCACAGATGACTTCATTTTATAACTTGGAAAGTACACATATTCCTCCAAATATTCTGGTATTTACTGAGGGAGTAAACTTTTGACAATCTTTTTTGCTCTAACTTGATGCTTCTTTGATGAGGGGATCTGACATTTTCTCATAGCCATTGCTTAATACTGACACTATGCTTTTAATTATTGGAGAGGCTGCAGGCAATGAAATGTAATTATAATGAAGTGAATTACAGACCCTTAGACCATGTCACCTTTTGCCTTGTGGTGAAGATTGTATAGTCGCTACATCAAAGCAGCTGGTGCTTATTTCTAATCTCCCTATTTGCATGATGCAAAGAGAGAATCTGATTAAGAAATTACCTGTTGTGCTATCACAAAATGAATCTTTGAGACTGACATTTTGTCTGAGAGAAGCAGCATGACATGTCACCTTGCTTACTTCAAGGTGCAGCTACTTACTGTTAGCCAGGCTTTTTTTTTTAAATTATTTTTTATTGTTAGTTTCAGGTGTACAGAACATTGCAATAGTTATCCTTTTCACCCTTTGCACATAAACAACCCCCATCCCCCATCTACTGCCCTCCCACCCCTGATATCATTCTTATCTATTACAATTCCATTGACTCCATTCCCACACTCTACTCCGCGTCCTGTGACTATATGTACATATAATTATAGTTGGCATACAATATTATTCAACATCAGCTTCAGAAATACAGTGTGGTGGTCAGGCCTGTACACCGACTATGAAGTGGTCTCCCTAACGAGACATGAGTCCATCTGGCCCCCTAAAAAATATTTACAACATTATTGATTATATTCCCCAGACTGTCTTTTCCATCCCTGAGGCCATATTGTAGTT
>NW_017732453.1:257716-258201 GCF_001890085.2 Hipposideros armiger | reverse complement strand
GAATAGTTTTAGCTTTTCCCCATTGAGTATGATGTTAGCTGTGGGTTTATCATATATGGCCTTTATTATGTTGAGATATGATCCCCCTATTCCCACTTTGCTAAGAGTTTTTATCATAAATGACTGCTGTATTTTGTCAAATGCTTTTTCTGCATCTATTGATATGATCATATGATTTTTATTTTTATTTTTGTTGATGTTATGTATCACATTAATTGATTTGCAGATGTTGAACCAACCTTGCATATTAGGGATGAAACCCACCTGGTCATGATGTATTATCTTCTTAATATATTGCTGAATTCTTTTTGCTAAGATTTTGTTGAGGATTTTTGCACCTATGTTCAGGAATCAGGGTGATCGTGGCTTCATAGAAAGAGTTTGGGAGCCTTCCCTCCTTCTGGATTTTTTGAAATAGTTTGAGAAGAATAGGTGATAATTCTTTTCGAATGTTTGGTAAAATTCACTTGTGAAGCCATCTGGCC
>NW_017732453.1:219348-256996 GCF_001890085.2 Hipposideros armiger | reverse complement strand
TTTGACCCACTCACTATTTAGTAGCATGTTATTTAGCCTCCATGCATTTGTGAGCTTTCCGGATTTCTTCTTGTAATTGATTTCTAGTTTCATAGCATTGTGGTTGGAGAAAATGCTTGATATCATTTCAATCTTCTTAAATTTATTGAGACTGGTTTTGTGGCCTAACATGTGGTCTATCTTGGAAAATGATCCACGTGCATATAAGAAGAATGTATATTCCATAGCTTTGAGGTGAAATGCTCTGAAAATATTGATTAAATCCAGCTGGTCTAAAGATTCATTTAAGGCCACTGTTTCCATGTTGATTTTCTGTCTGGAGGATCTGTCCATTGGTGACAGCAGAGTGTTGAAGTCCCCTACTATGATAGTGTTACTGTTGTTCTGAGTCTTTATATCTGTCAATATCTGTTTTATATATTTAGAGGCTCCTATGTTAGGTGCATAGATGTTTACTAGGGTTATGTCTCTTGTTGGATCGATTCCTTTATTATTATGAAGTGCCCTTCTTTGTCCTTTGTTATATTCAATTTAAACTCCATTTTATCTGATATAAGTATTGCTACTCCAGTTTTTTTCTTGGTTCCATTTGCATGAAATATTTTACCCCATCCCTTTACTTTCAGCCTGTATGTGTCTTTTGATCTGAGGTGAGTCTCTTGTATAGAACATATGCAAGGGATTTGCTTTCTTATCCACTCAGCTGCCCTATGTCTTTTGATTGGAGCATTCAGTCCATTTACATTTAATATGATTATTGACAGGTGCATGGTTATTGCCATTTTGTTATTTGTGTTCCTGATCTTCGTTAGTTAGGTTGTTTTTCTCTTTCCTCTGCTTAAAGCAGCCCTTTTAACATTTCATGCAATGCTGGCTTGGTGGTAATGAATTCCTTTAGCTTACTCTTTTCTGGGAAGCTCTTTATCTCTCCTTCAATTTTAAATGATAACCTTGCCGGATAAAGCAATGTAGGTTGTAGGCCTCTGTTTTTCATCACTTAGACGACCTCCTGCCACTCACTTCTGTCCTTCAGAGTTTCTGTAGAAAAGTCGGCTGATAATCTTATGGGGGTACCCTTGTATGTAACTTGCTGCCTGTCCCTTGCTGCTTTTAGGATTCTGTCTTTGTCTTTAACCCTTGCCATTTTCACTATAATGTGTCTTGGTGTGGGCCTGTTTGGAATCATCTTG
Source organism: Hipposideros armiger (assembly GCF_001890085.2). Classification (NCBI taxonomy): domain Eukaryota; kingdom Metazoa; phylum Chordata; class Mammalia; order Chiroptera; family Hipposideridae; genus Hipposideros; species Hipposideros armiger. The sequence goes on along the minus strand of NW_017732453.1, from coordinate 255,806 downwards.
TTTGGAACTCTCTGCACTTCCTGTGCTTGTATGTCAATTTCCTTTGCCAGTTTAGGGAAGTTTTCAGACATTATTACTTCAAATATGTTCTCGATCCCTTGCTCCCTCTCTTCTCCTTCTGGTATTTCTATGATGCGCATGTTGTTGCGTTTGATGTTGTCGCCCAGCTCTCTTAGCCTATTTTCAATGTTTTTCTTTTTGTTGTTCTTCTTGGATGATCTCTGCTATCTTGTCTTCTAAGTCACTAATTCAATCCACTGCTTCATCCAATCTACTACTAATTCCATCGAGTTTGTTATTTAATTCAGTAATTGAATTCTTTATTTCTAGCTGGTTGTTTTTCATGATTCCTCTATCCTTTTTTTCATTCTCGTTAATTTCCTTGAGCATTCTAATAATCAGTGTTCTGAACTTTGTCTCCAATAGGTTGTTTACCTCTATTTCCTCTAATTCCACAGATTCAGGAAGTTTCTTTTGTTCTTTTATTTGGGATGTGTTTCTTTGTTTCCCCATTCTGGTTTACTCTTTGTGCTTACTTCGATGAAATAAGTAGATCCTCTAGGTCTCTCAGTCTTTTCTGTGTAGACTTATGTGGTATATGTCCTTTATATTTGAATTACTCTGACTCCCTTTTCTTACACGTGTGTATACCTGAGGTGTTCCTTGTGTTATGTGCCTTCTCCTATTGAGGTCTAGTTTTTATTGCTTTCGGCTTGTCAGTAGGTGAGCTTGACCCCCAAGTTGACTATCCGTGAGGATTAGCTGTGTCCAAAGTTTATAAGCTGTTGTGTGAGGGTTGATCCCTCTGATGAGGCTTGGCCCCAAGGGGCTCTTGTGCCTGTAGCAATTTCCTTTTGGGTGTGAATCTTGTAGGTCAGATCCTGTAATGCTCTGGTTTTGTCTGAAGTTGGTCTCTGGGTGTGATGATTCTTGTGCTTCTTTGGCTGAGCCCCACTGCAGAGTGTGTTTAAGGCAAAACAGATCAACAAGCACAACCACAACAGCAACCAAATGTAACCAGATACTCTCTGATGTACAAAACAACCATCACCCTACACTTAACATGTATAGAAATAGCAATCATACAGAAGGAGAAAACAAACCAACAGAAACAAAACAATGACAATGAGAAAAAAACAAAAACAAAAAACCAAGGAACAAATAGCAGAACAAAATAAATTATAATAAGCTAAAAAATAGAATGAACACGAGAAACAAAATAGCAACACCCTTAAAACAACAACAGCAAAAAAAAAACTTGCAGAAAAAATGGAAAGGAGGAGGCTAATCAAGCTGTGACAAGGAAGCAGGAAAGAAGGGAGAGAGAGAGAGGTTAGAAGAGAAGGAAAGAAAGACAAAAATGAAGAGAAGAAATATATGTGTGTGTATATGTATATATGTCTACATCCCCATATATATGGACATATATATCCACATATATGCACCTTTATATATGCCTATATAAAAAACTAAAAATACTAACGAAATAGAAAAATCCAAAAACAACCAACACAAGCAATCAATGGAAAAACAAAACCAAACCCCAAAACATCGAAGAGAACCCAATTAACAATAACAATATAACACACCAAAAGAGAATCCAATACCGAAAACAATAAAAAAACCCCACAAAAAACAAGGGAGAAAAAACAAGGAGTAACCAGTGCCAATCTTGGCTGAAGTCCACCAAGCTCTCCCCAGGTTTTCCTCTGCTATACACATACTCCTGTGCGTCTTGTGGGGGCAGAGCCAGCCGCCTGGCACCTAGAGTGAGTCTGGTGATGCAGGTCTATTTTAGATGAGTGGGGTTATGAGGTGTGATGGGTAGTTTTTTTACAAAGTCAGTGTTATTTCTGCTCCCGCCTGTCCAGAGGCACTCTGATTTCTGCGCAGCCAGAGGACTGGATGTGCGTCTTCAGGTGCTCTTTCCACTGGGGGCTGTAGGGGGGCGGTGGGTGGAGATTTCAGAGCTGCTGGTAGCCCTTCCTGTGCCTCAGCAGCCAAAGTTGTTCTGCTTCCCAAGCTGCCCAGGAGAGGTGAGGGCGGGGACAGCGTGTTTAGTAGCACCCACCTGTAGCCTCTTCTCATATAAATTTCTCAACCCCCAGGGAGTCAGAGCACCTTTGTTCTGACTTACTCCTCTCTTCAGGGGTCAGCCTCAGGCCCCGACAGGGAGGAGGCCAAGGTTTCTGAGGGAGGGTGGGGGTGTGCAGTTATCTATGCAGTTTATTTATTTTTCTGTATGAGAGAAAAGGGGAAAAAAGAAAGAGGGGGGAAAAAAAAGGAAAAAGAAAAAAGCCCCCTCTGACGTTCTGCAGAGTCCCTGCTACTGTCCGTGAGCCCCCCTGGCAAGGCAGCTGTGTCTCCACAGCTGTGGGGTGCGGGCTGCATCTCCACACTTCTCATTTCTCTCTTCACCTGCTAACTGGTTTGAGGTTTCTGCCTCAGAAACTGCACGCCCTGGGGCTCCTGTTTTACTCCTGGCGGGACTGTCGGCCCAGAGGCTGAGCTTGCCCTGGTGCTGCAAACCACTTCGCCTAGTCCTGAAATTGCTCTGCTCTGCAGCCGCGGGCACTGACGGACTGCGCCTCCGCTCACACACTCCTCTCTGGGTTCCGCTTCATGCTTGGCCTGAGGATTCTGCCTTGGTGTGGGCTGGAGGTGTAGGGAGCTAGCCGCGGGAACTCTCCCATTTGCTCTCTGAGACCCCGAGTCTCAGCAGCCTCGGATGCGGGCTGCGCCTCCATGTGCCTCGCCTCCCTCTTCCCCCACTCGCCTGGATCTGCCCACCTTTAAGTACTCCTCGTGGGAGTCTCTTCGCTGCTCAGGGTGCTTGGTAGAGGTTGGTTTGCTGCACTCCAGCTGCTCAAATTGCTGTCCTTTCCAGGGGAGAACTCAGGGAGCCTTCCTCACCACTGCCATTGTTTTTGTTTGTCTGGCTTTTAAAGTAGTATCGTTTTAACTAAAGAAAATTTAAGAATAAAGATAATTATATCCTTGTACATAGTTTTAAGTAAATTTATTATCCTAACAGACAAGTCGTTTTAGAAATTAGTTGAATATTGATGATAACTTATGATGTAGCAGCCAAACATTTAAGTGCGAAATTCCACTGTATAGATCATTTGGATAAAAATGAAAGTTAAAAGATTAATTTTAAAATTTCTTGCTATGAAGAGCATTTACCTCTTCTAACTTAGGTTGCCTCTTGGGTGAGGGAGTTCAGGGAAATCATCAACTTCTTGCCGTCTTTAAAAGATTCTCATTGGACAGGTTTTGGTGAGTGGAATTAGGCAGATACTGAAGCTAATTAACTGCCAAATTACTTAATAGTATAATTTGTTCTTCTATTGATTATTCTGTAGTCACTAATCCATTCTTGAAGGATTAAATTTCATTATCTCAGGTTTTTTAGAGAAGCTGTTTAAAAAGCTTTGTCTTTGCAAGGACATGAAATGTTCACATACTTATAGTATTTATGTTTTAGTGTTTTACTTTCTCATCATGGGACAGATTTCCTTGTTGGGTTATGAAGATATCAACAGCAAGGTCAAAAGCTTCAATGTGAGAGGAGACTCCAAGAAAAAAGGCCATGTTTTATCAACTGAGGAAATGGCAAATTTCACTCACCGAATAGACTCACTGGAGAAAAAGGAAGGAAGGTAGGCAAAATATGTTTGTTTGTTTTTTAATCAAAAAGAATAGGAGAAATTAGAGTAGAAAAGGAAAGATCTCTGGGGAGGATGGAAGGTGAGGGATATGAAGTTGGAACAGAAAAAGAGAAAAACCACAACCAGAGAATAATCACATAAACACTGTTTATTACGGTGCTCTTTGAACCTTTCTGCTAGCTTATCTTCTAAAATAGTTTAAAACCCAAAAACTATGTACTCTCCCATACATTTTAAGTTGACATCTAAATTTTTCATCATAATTTTAAGTAGCTGCAAATAATTTTCAGAATCTTGTAGATATTGACAATTCAAGTAAACTTTATATGTATCTAATAGATGTTTAAGTGTATCTGAGAAATTTAAATACAATAAGATAGATAAACCATAATTTTAAAAATATATAAACAGTAATATTTCACTTCAGTAGTCAAATGTTACTCATCATTTCTCTTCTTTTTGAACTTGTATTACATTCCATTTTCTTCCAGTTTTTTCCTAAGGTAATCTACTTTTATGTTTGAGAGTCTTTCATTTATTGCTCTTTTATAAATTCCTGAGAACCAAATACGCAGATGTAAATTGAAATTAAATTTCCAGTGGCAATAGAATTCTAAATGTTAAATTTTCTTTTCTTTTTTATTTAGAAAATATTTATTGTGCCTACTATGTGCCAGGCAGGTACTGAGATTACAAAGACAAATGATATATTTTCATTCTTGAGACTTGATAGTCTAATCTGAGAACCAGGAAATTGTGTTGACCATACGATAGAGAGACATTAACCCAGCCTGAGATTTTGTATGATCTGCTTGAGATGATTATGGGCAATTTGAATTTTAAAATTAAAGATGATGATAATCCTCATTCCCATCCAATGGTGACAAAATATATATGGAGGCATAGGTTTTCTACAGAAGCCCTTTGTAGGAACAGAAAAGAAGTGATATTACAGAATCTTAAAGCAAAACATCATTATGTACATCCTTTGAGTTATTTCTAAAGCAACTTTGGCTATCTTAAAATAAGCTTAAACCCTATTGACTAGACAAATCATTTAATCAGATTGGTGACTACACTTAGGACTGGAATCTGGCTACATCTTTCATGTGTAATCATGAACCTGTAGAGCTAGAAAGAATCACAGACAACTGTTCAGAATCTTGAAGTGTATTCTGTAATGCAAAAAGAAGATTTTTATGGTCAAATAGTCTAAGGATCAATGGGCTAAATGAAATTAAACAGGTGTTTGTCTGCAAGAATTCTCAGTGAATTTACTCTACCATGTGTATTGTATTTTCCACAAAAAGACAGTTTATAGCATTTCCCAAACTTGACTATACATACATATTTCATTTGAAATGTTTTTGGAAAATGTGGCCTTACCCAACTCCCTTACTTTGTAAAGATAGAATTAAGATTCAGTGGCTTAAGCCAAAAGTCAGTTATAGTGAGCCAAGACTAGGAAACTAGCTTTTAGATTTTTAATCTAGTATTCATTCTTCTAAACTATGGCCTTCAATTTGCATACACATATCTCTGGGAGGAAGCACACGAAGATTTCCCAGACACATATCGGTACAGATAGTTTTAAGGGAATCTAATTCCATATCTGTTTTTTTTAAAAATCAGTTTCAGGTGTACACAGTAGTTATTCAACATTTATATACCTAAAGAAGTGATCACTATGGTAAGTCCAGCAGCCATCTGACGCTGTACCACACTATCACAATATTATAGACTATATTTCTCATGCTGTACATTACATCCCCATGACTTATTTGTTTTATACCTGGAAATTTGAAACTTATTCCCCTTCACCTTTTGCCCCCCTTTTCAAATTTTTTCAATTATAGGTGACATTCAATATTTTTTTGTATCAATTTCAGGAGTATAGCAGTGGTTAGACATTTATATAAATTAAGAAGTGATCCCCCTGACTAGTCTGTACTAGTACCACCTGGTTACTAGTGGGTACTAACCCCCTGGCACTATATATAGTTATTACAATATTATTTATTATATTACCTACGCTTTACTTTACATCCCCATGACTATAACTACCAATTTGTACTTTTTAATCCCTTTCCCTTTTTCACCCACCTCCAATCTCCATCCCATCTGGCAACCATCAAAATGTTCTCTGTGTCTATGAGTTTGTTTCTATTTTGTTTGTTTATTTTGTTCTTTAGATTCCATATATAAGTGAAATCAGATTGCATCTGTCTTCCCTGTCTGATATACTCCACTCAGCACAATCTCCTTTAGGTCCATCCATGCAGCCACAGATGGCAAGAATCCATTCCCTTCCATGGCTGAGCAATATTCCATTGTATATATGTACCACTTACTCTTTATCCATTCATCCATTGACAGACACCCAGGTTACCTCCACATCTTGGCCATTGTAAATAATATTGCAATGAACATATGGTTGCACATGTCCCCTCAAAATAGCATTTTGGGTTTCTTTGGATAAATACCCAGAAGTGGGATTACTGGGTCCTTCTTTGTCTCTTGTTATAGCCTTTGTTTTAAAATCTATTTTGTCTAGTATAAGTATTGCTACTCCAGCTTTTTTTAAAAATTTCCATTATTATACTTTTCCCATCTCTTTACTTTCAATTTGTGTGTCTTTCAATCTGAAGTAGTCTCTTGTAGGCAGTATGTGTGAGGGTCTTGTTTACTTATCTATTCAGCCACCCTATCTTTTGATTGGAGCATTTAATCCATTTGCATTGAAAATAATTGTTGGTAGATATATGGTAGTTCCATTTTATTATTCATACACACACACACACACACATATTTTGTAAAGAAGTTCATCTAAGATTTCTTATAATACTGGTTTGGTTTTAATGAACTCCTTTAGCTTTTTCTTGTCTGGGGAGCTCTTTATCTGTTCTTTGATTCTAAATGATACTTCACTGATAGCGTAATCTTAGTTGTAGATCCTTGCTTTTCATTGCTTTGAATTTTTCATGACAATCCCTGCTGGCTTGCAAAGTTTTGGTTGAGTAATCAACTGATAGTTTTATGGGACCTCCCTTATAGGTAACTAATTGCTTTTCTCTTGCTGGTTTTAAGAACTTTTTCTTTTTTTTTTGCCTTTCACCTTTGGCATTTTACTTATGATGTGTCTTTGTGTTGGCCTCTTTAGGTTCATCTTGTTTGGGGCTCTCTTCACTTCCTGGACTTGCATATTTATTTCCTTCATCAGGTTAGGGAAGTTTTCTGTCATGATTTCATTAAATAGGTTTTCAATTCCTTGCTCTCTCCCTTGTCCTTCTAGTACCCCTATGATGAAAATGTTACACTTGATATTGTTCCAGAGTCCCCTTAAACTGGCCTCCCTTTTTTTGGATTTTTTCTTTTTGCTGTTCTGTTTGGATGTTTTCTGCTACCTTATTTTCCATATCGCTGATTTGATCCTCTGCTTCATTTAATCAACTGTTGATTCCCTCTGATATATCTTTCATTTTAGTTATTGTATTCTTTATTTCTGACTGGTTTTTTTATGGTTTCTATCTCCATTTTTATGTTTCCTATATTTTTATTGAAGTACTCTGTGAGATCATTGAGGATCCTTATAATCACTGTTTTGAACTCTGTGTCTGGTAAGTTGCTTGTCTTTATTTTGTTTAGTTCTTTTTCTGGAGCTTTGTCTGTTCTTTTATTTGGGACATATTACTTTGTCTCCCCATTTTGGGTGCCTTCCTGTGTTTGTTGCTGTGTCTCCTGGTCTTAGTAGAATGGCCTTATTTAGTAGGTGTGCTGTGGGGCTTAGTCTTCCTGGTCACCTCAGCAGTGTATTCCAGGTGTGTCCCTTGTGTGTGTTGTGTGTGCCCTCCTGTTGCAGTTGAGCCTTGGTTGCCGTTTGCCTGTCAATGGGAGGGATTGATCCTCAGGCTGATTTGTTCTGAAGACTGGCTGTGGAGAAGCTATTGCACAGGGGCTTATCCTATAGAACAGGATTTGCTTTAACAAGGCTCTGGTGCCGGGCCAGTGCTCTTTGGTTGTGTCACCCCTCAGATGGCCAGGTGATACTCTGGCTCAATCTCTAGCTGGCCATTGGGTGTGCCAGTCCCAGGGCCTCCTAGGAGGGGCCCCAATGCAGGCCTAGTTCAGCCACAGTCTATGCCTTGCCCAGGGTCACTTAGCATGAGCCACAATGCAACCCACAGATAGCCACTGCCCGTGCTGGGCTTGGAGTTGCATCAAGATGCCAAGCTGCAATCTGAGGCTGCCTGCCTCTAGTGCCAATTTTGGGGCTTCTCAGCTATAGATACAGGACACCTTGAAGCTAGATGCTGGTTGGTTGGGTTTTGTGAACCTCTGAGCGATTTTATGGAAGTCTGTAGCATGAGCCAAAGCAGGCTGTTTATATAGAAAAGGCACTGGAAGTGGCTTGGGTATGCCAGAAATTTGGGTGGGGTGGGATCTCAGGGAATCAGGGTGAATAAACTCTGGTAGCCAGGTTGATGGAGACTCAGATATGCTTCCCACCTGTGTCTGCACACTGGCAGTAGGGAGGGTTCAACAAAAAAACCCAACAGTGGGTGGCACCAGCTTCTCTGTGTGGGAGAAAGCTGCCCCTCCAACCCTTGCTCTGAAGCCAGACAATTCATTTCTTTCTTGTATGTCCCTAATGACTTTTGAGCTGCTGCCCCAGTGCTGGAGCTCAGAGCAAGTGAGTCCATCAGCGAGTAAGTCCGTGCTTAGGCCCTTTATGAGGAGTACCTGTGACTGCATGTGCGCTCAGTCTCTTCAGCCACAACCACCTCTTGTTTTTCACAGCCAGGAGTTCAATGGGGACTTCTCTCCCTGGCACTGAAACTCTGGGCTGAGGAGTGAGCCCTCACTCTTCTGGGAGGAGGGGACCTCTGCAGCCGAGATGTCCCTCCTGATTTTTAATGGTCACACATGAGTGTGGGACCAGCCAGTTCTGTGCCTCTGCCTTCTTACCAGTCTCCATGTGGCTTCTTCTATATGCTCAATTGTAGTATTTCTGTTCAGCTAGACTTCAGGCTATTCTCAGTGATTGTTGTCCTGTAGTTTAGTTATAATTTTGATGTAGTTGTGAGAGGAGGCAAGCACAACATTTACCTATTCCACCATCTTGACTGGGTCCCCCATATCTGTTAAATTTTCTTTTTATTAATTCATCATTACATAATTCACAGTTGATCAAAGCATAAATAATTGTTATTCAAAAATTTTTATTGAAAATGCATTTCAATGAGATGAATTAGTTTCCCTAATTAGTTCATATACCTGTGAATGAATATTGAATGCGGAATACTAATTTCTATTTTGTATTTCTGTATAGATGTGACAACTGACACTTGTTCATTTAAAAAATGATTGAAATAGAGTTTTGTTATAGCAGCAAGTGCTGTTGATTTACTATTGTTTATTATTCCTAAACTCACTCCCCTGTATCCTTCTGTGGGGTGCAGGGGCTGGGATTCAGAATAGTGCTTTTTCTAGACCCCTCTGCCTAGTGGCTTCTAGGGGGAGGCTCGAAGGCAGGATTAGGGAAAAGAGGAATTTCTGCGTGTTTTCTCTGCACTTTTCAGTGACTGTCCAGCTGGTTGGTTGATTCTCTTATTTCTTTTGGTGCTCCCAGAACCAGCCCTGCTATGCCCTACTCCTGCTTAGAAGTACCTTAATAGTAGCAGAGTATGCTTCCTTCTCAGAGGTCTCTGTAGCCCCTATTCTGAACCTCTAGGCTTTGGTAAATTTACCTCTTTCTCTTTATTATCTCAACCTGTGAGGTTGTAGATGCTTCCTACAGAGAGTTACTTCAAAGGTTTTAAAATTTTTATTTATTTTTTCTCTAATAGCTTTCACAATAATGAAACCAATTCCCTATGTTAAATCTCCTCTTTGAAATATCTAGTTTGGTTTCTGCCTTTGGCTAGACTCTAGCTGACATAGTAGGTCATTTGATTCCTCGAACTCCTTCCAAGTAATATGTTAAAATTACACAGTGATTCATTATTATAAATTATTTTAAAATTGGCAAGTGGCTGACAACTTGATTAGGTCTGCTTCAGTTTAAAAAATTTTTTTTTCTTTTTAAAAGCCAAGGATTGAGAGTGTGTGTGTGTGTGGGAAACCCTTCAACTTAGAAAAGTATTTGTTATTAAGACTATTTTTTCTCAATTTCTGGGAGTTTTTCCAAATATAACTTATCAAGACTGATTAAATGGATATTGATTATAGCTGTTACTAGTGGTATCTTGTTTGTTGTGTTCATTCAGGAAGCTCTGGGAACTATTATTAATTTCAATACACCTTTGCCAGTACCATATATATAGATTTTTTTTGCCAGTACCATATTTTTGATAAAATGCTTTTATTATATCATGTATTCTAAGTGTAATTTTGACCTTAGATGAATAGAATTAAATTATAAATTTATGGGAAATATTTGCCATTAACCTGACTAAGAAAGTCATTGTCTGCCACTAAAGCAAATCAGACCCTTTTTCTGTCAGAAAATATGACTTTATTTTTCAATTTTTGTTGGTGAAAAACATTTCAAATTTTTTTCTATCAAGTAATATTAGGAATTGCTTGCTTTCTCTAATATATAGAATATTTACCCTGCCTTGTTGAAAATTTTTTCAAGGAACTGTAATGAAAAATAAAATTGGTATATGTTCTGTTTTCTGATATCTGCAGTTGTCACACTGACCATTAAAAGTGTCAGAGAGGGTGACAGAAGGGGGAGAAGCAGGAAAACTATTTCAAGTTTCTTTAAGAGAGTAGAAAAAATTATTTTCTCTCTCCATTTTCTGCTTCTAAAATACTTCCTAGGGAGGGGTTTTCTCTTCCTTGATTGGAAGGATATTAATTAATTAAAAACATTCTTAAAATAGATAAAATTTTCATTTGGCAGTGGTGTCCTTAAGGTGTCATGTCTACTTTATTCAAGAGGAGAAATATGCTTTTTGAATTTTAAAATGTGGAAATGTAACATGTTGCACGACAGGACAGGTAAAAAGTTGCTATAGTGCTAGGCTCTAGAAAGTGTTAATAGTGTGATATCCTGGGAGAATCCAGGGTGTTGAAGTCCGTTAGTACAACCGAGTTTACATGTTGGTAGTACTATTTGATAACAAATTCCTTAAGTACTTCAAACTTCAGGGCCTTTATCTATAAAACGAGCTAATGTCTATGTTGCAGGGTAGTTTTGAAGATCAAATAAAGAAATACATGTGTAAAGCACTTAGGATACTGTCTGGCACATGGCAGACATCTGCTAAATGGTGGTTATCATTGAAGGCTGCCGCCTACCTGATCCATCACACTGTGGATATAGAATATGGATAATGATCGTCTGGTAGGGTGTACGCCCTTTATCTTGAATGTCATGCTGACCATCTTCCTGGTCTCCTTACTATTTTTGCTCTGTGCTCTTCTGCTTTGGGACATATTGCACTACTGTTTATCAGGGCAGTATTTATAGGGTTGCCTCGTGATGGAAGTTTTGTTTCCCTGCAACACACTCTTAAATTGTGTCTTTCCCACCTTGTGTGCTTCTGCCTGCCTCTCCTATGATTGTTTGTCTTTTGCCTTGGAGCCTGTATCATCTTCGTGGATGCTGTTATACTTCCTCTGTTTTACTGTTTAGCCATTTCAAACCCACTAACCACAATGAAGTATAAATATTAGATCTCTAATTTTAGGACTTGATAATATGGTACAGAATATGACTTTGATATAACCATGACTTTTCCCTCTTAAAAGAAGTGATTTGCTCATGGTCTCTTAGGCAATACAATATCAGGTTGTTCTCCTTCTGTGGATTTTTCCTTACCGCAGCATCATTTTTTCCAAGTGAGCAGAAGAGGAAAAAGAATTAAAGATAGTAACTTGAATATCTGGTATCTAAAGACAATGATATTATTCTACAACACAGTTAAAACATAATGACTACAATTTTTCAGCTCAAATTGCTTTCCTGTGTATAGGTAGCTCATAGGGCGGATTTTAGCTCCCTTTTAGTTGCATCTCAAAAGTTGGTATTTTTGGAATTAGGAAAAAAAAATGAATACTTGAGATTTAGGAAACCCTCAATACTTTCAATCTTTGGTGATGTTGGAGTCACAGATGACATTGTCCTTTTGCTCCCTCACAAATCCCCAATTTGTATTGTCATCCTCATGTTTCTTTTGGACAAAAGAATTCTTCTGATCTTCTTCTTTCTAGTCGGATCTCTTCCCAAGTGGACTGGCAGAAAGGACAGTGAAAAGCTTCACTTAATGTGTTTCCTCTTCAAGTTAAGGCAGCAACCACGCCAGAGGATAACCCTGACTTTTAACTGTGACTGTAGTACCCAGTGGAGTCAGTTGCTTTTAAGGAAAAAAAAAAAAAAGTGCCCATGAGCATCACCAAGAAATAAAAAGGGGAAAGCAAAAAAATTTTGGAGGAATTTATATAGGTCTCTATCTCTGTTAGGAATGTAGGATTTTTTTAAAATGTAAAGTTAACCAACTTCAGAATTACATTTTCAGGGACATCAAAGAAAGCATATCTTCTAGTTCTTGAAATAGCTTGTGTGAGTTTCTCTAACATCCTTCAAACTCGCACACTGATTCCCCTTCTCTCACATCTGCTAGGTGTACAGATAATGTTTTCTCTTCAAAACACACTACATTAAAAATGAAAATAATTACTATGAAAAGCCATTCCTCTGTTTCAATAGGATTACAAGGTTTCCATTTCCATGGTTTCGATTTCAATTTATCTTTTGAAATCAAATTAAATCTTTTTTTTCTCTTTGAAATCCAGGCTCCATTTGCAGTAATAGTTTCTGACAGTTTTAAGCTTTTACCAAAACTTCTTGGTGAAAAATGTGTTAGATGATTTCTTTGTTCCTTATATTCTTACTTCAAAATGAGAAACAAAGGCAAGGCTACTTTTTCTTTTTATGAGAAAGTCTAACAGCATTGGCATTTCCAAGTAATGAGACTATAGTATCTATCTTATCAATTTATTAAAATTAAGTTTAGAAGGCCTAAGTCTAAATAAGTTTTTGGTTATACTGCAAAAGGCAAAATTCATTTATTATTACAGTCACACTGAAAACTTAAAATGAAAGTTAAATGTGAATGATCACAATGAATTACGAGCCTGTGCATTTTCTTTTAGAAAGGATAAGGAAGTGCATTTTTTTTATTGTTACTAATTGTGATGGTCATGGCACAGATTGTTTTTTCCTCTATTTGTGAAAATGTTGGTATGTTTAATTAATTTTCTGAATGAATCTATATACACACACATGCATATATATACACACACACACACACACACACACACACACACACACACACACATATATATGTATATGTATATATTTGGCTATGTTTACGTGCATTTCTTACATAGTTAAATACTATTTTTAATTGAGGAAAGAGATTGGGGATAATTTTACAGAAAAATTATATTTGACTTTGAAATGCAGTCAGAATGGTTTAGACAATTCATGGTTTATTTATCTTTGTTTAGTTCTGATTTAGAGATCATGAACACTGTGAGTTTGGGAAATTTAGCTGTATTCAGGCAGGCAAATTATTTTACTAATTTTTTGTTTTCCAGCCTACACTTCATTTCTTGCTGCCTATTTGGCATATGTTGGAACTACTGATGGTTATGATATAGCTAGTAAGTCTCTTAGTAAAGGGAGCTGAAGACTTCTAAATACAGAGCTTAGGTTTAAAAATAAAGCCTTTATGGTTCAAAATTCACCTTTGCTTTATTTTTGAGTTTAAGAAAGTGGGACAAATGACTACAATTCTTTCAGTGACTTCTGAAAATATTTTTGATTCTATAATGCATGATAAAATACTTTTTTAAATTAAAATTTATTGAGGTGACAATGATTAGTAAAATTATATAGGTTTAAAGTATACAATTCTGTAATATATCATTATATATCACATTGTGTGTTCACTACCCAGAGTCAGTTCTTCTTCCATCACCACGTATTTGATCCTGTTTATCCTCATCTACCATTCCCTGCCCCCGTCCTCCCTAACCCTCTGGTTACCACTAAACTATTGTCTGTGTCTATGAGTTTGCATGCTAAAATACTTTTGATCAAAATGTTTTAATTAATGGGAAAATGCTAGCATTGTCTAAGGCTTGTTCAGACATTCATAGAAAAAAATGGAGAAGGAAATTATTGTAGAATGTACCGGAACAATTGTAAATAAAGTCCAAGAAAGTTAAAGTCTGAAGGACTTAAAATAGAAAATCAAATTTTCTTGCTCCTGTGGGTTAGAATTACAAAGAAATTAAAGTTTCATGCTTTCCAGTTTCTGATTTGATCAGTTTTGGCTGAGGGATCTGTAATAGCTGGGAAGATGTGAAGTTCTTTTAGCAGCTGTAGGACAAACTCTCTCCCACTTTATTGGATGCAGCTTTTTTAGAACCTCAGAAAAGGAATCATCTTTCCCATGTGTCACTTTGAAAGAGAACGAAGATTCAATGCAAGGGGGACTGGGCCCCCTTCTCCCTCCGGGAGACAATAAACTCATGATAGTGTGGCTTTTTCTTTATGAACGAGGCCCCATTTTAAACTCTATTTCAAGAAAATGAGCCCATTTCTCTTTTTTCTTCCCAATGCACTGATTTTCTTGGGATTAACTTCCTGTGCTTAATTTCTAGGCTTCAGCAGCTGATTCCCTATATTTGAACAGCCTTTATTTTTATAAGTATTATGGGAATGTGGAGTAAACCTTCTGAAAGTTAACCCATGGTTGGCTTGGATATTGAACTAGACACTCCTTAACAAACTAGATTTGGGAGAGGAGCTCTTTTAATTAGGAGTCCACATTTTGCAGAGATTTGACCGAGAGTATATGGAATGATGAATTAGTGCAGTTTGACATCAGGAAATGGCTGTCTCATATTCCTTGCCTGCTTTTTTTTTTTTCTTTTTTTGTATATCCCAACAAAAGTGGACATGTCTTCTTTTCACACAATACAGTGAAATGTTAATGTTGCAGTAATCTGTTTCAAGGTAGAGTATGATTGAATCCTCCCTATAAAATTACATATTTTGCTGTACATTAACTCAGTAAATGCCTTATGTACAACTACCATGAGCCTGTGCTATGGGGTTTTCACATCATTGTTTTTTTTTTTTTATTTTCCTACTTAGGAACTTTATACTAGGGTGGCCAAAAGATATTTTCTGTTTTGTTTAGTCTAGAATCCCATCCTATCCTCTCTCAAAGCAATTATTCAAAGTTCCAGGTCCTAAGCCTCTGTTCATTCCTATACTATAGCATTACATCTCCTTCAATACTCTGTCTACAACTTACCATGCTTTATTTATTTAGTTAAGTCATATTTAATAGCTATATTTACCTTTTGTTTTGACCTTCTTCTTCTTCTTTTTAATCTGCAAGCTTTGTGTCCATGTTTTCTGGCTCCAAAACATTGCTGTGATGATGAGGGGTATTTCAAATGTGTTTTCGTGGGAAAGGTCACATGTATACATTGTGTCCTGAGCTGAAAACAGATTCCCCATTAGAGAGCAGGATGACAAATAGGATATTTCCTCTGTATATCACAGAGCAAAGTGTTTTTATAGTAACTCAGGGGCTTGTTTCTCTGCTCATCCTTTTATTCATTTATTCATTCAGTAAATATTAATGGGATGTCAACTAGTGCCACACATTGTTCCAAGCATGTGGGATTCAGCAATGACCAAACAAGTTCTTGCACTTGTGGAGCTTACATTCTAGTTCAGTGGTTCTCAAACTTTGCTTCATATTCGAATCACCTGAGGACATGTAAAAACTTCTAGGTCTTGCCCCATGCCAATGAAATCAGGATGTCTGGGGTAGATACCCGTGTTAGTTTTGAAAACTTCCTACATAATTCTGGTGTTCATCTAAATTTGAGAACCATCCATCTGTGTACAGCGGGAGTTATTATGTTGTAGCACGTGCCAGAATGACCAGAAGGGCTTGTTACAATTCAGAATAGCTTCTGATTCAGTGGTCTGGGGCTAGGCCTAGGAACCTGAATTTCTAAGTTCCCTGGTGAGGCTGCTGCTCTGGGGACTAAACTTTGAGAATAACCGATACAGAGCCTTGGCACTCACTGCATGGCAATCGTAGATCGCCAGCTTGAGCTTTGCCTGAAAGCTTGTTGGATGTGCAGAATTTCAGACTGCACCCCAGACCTAATGAGTCGGAATCTGTGTTTTAATGAGATCTCCAGCTGATTCAAATGCACATTAAAGTCTGAGCAGATCTGCTCCATTGGACTTTGTCATGTGCACGTAATGTAAACTGTAGATTTATTTCTTGACTCTTGAATACATTCTGTTACATAAGCCGATATCACACATAGTTTGGGAACAAAGTGCTATAGTGGTGATTTACAATGAAATAAAATCTCTTATTTCTTATGGCTTTTTCTACCACAAGGGCTTGTAGTGGCAAATACAAATGGAAAAATAGGCTTCATTCTCTTAATTTTGAAAATAAGGGAAGACACCCCCCCCCGCCTCCACATTTACTTTAGCAAACTTATAACTTCATTTTTTCTCTCTTGAAATGTATGCATTCTTTTTAAAAAGCTAAATATGTCTCTAGCCAGAATCTGGGAATTATATCTTTGAAATATAATCAAGGAAGACATTGCCTTTATGGCCTAGTCTCCAAGAGGGTAGGAGCCTAGCATTGGTGGGTTGCCCCTGCCAAGTTGCAAAACTACCTCTTGTCATAAAGATATAAGAAGTTTATTTTTCTGTTGGATAAAACCAATAAGCTAATGCAACTGGCACCCCAACTACCTAGTGAATTTTGGATGAAATATGTATGACAAATGGTGATGCCAAATCCTCTTGAGGACAAGTTATTGTTTCTGTTGAGAACATGTGGTAATGAGCTGTATCTGCTCGGCTATATGAAGAGTGTGGTTTTTATATATCTGAAATCTTTTGGCAGATTACCTGTGGTGTGTGTCACATTCTGGCTTAATGGTTATTTAATGGTAAAATTGTTTTCTTTCTTTGCTACTTGGTGGAGAGGTTTCCTGGGTGGAGAGGAAGTTTTATTATATTTTTCCCATTAAACTCTATCTGCATTTTAGTAACTTTGCAGAGTATTCTCTTCCAGCCTAGCCATGACACCCATTCTGCATATATGACATTTTGAGGGGGTGAGGATAAGAGGGAATACTAGTAGAATATATTTTAGTGTTATAAAACAAAGCAGTTTAATTCAGATGTTCTGTTTCCCAAGCCTTTAAGAAAACAACTCTTAATTATGAGGTTCTTCAATCATATAAAAGTGGAAAGAATAGTATAACAAACCCCTTTCTACTTATCTCTCTGCTTTAACAGTTTTTTCCAGTCTTGTTACCTCTATATCTACGTTTAATATTTTGGCTATGTGTTTGTTTGTTTTTTTCAATTTTTATTTTTTACCTTTCTCGTTTTTAATTTTTATTAAATGTATTGGGGTAACATCAGTTAGTAAAATTATATAGGTTTTAAGTGCACAATCTTATAATACATCATCTATAAATTGCATTGTGTGTTCACCACCCAGACAGAGTCAGTTCTCCTTCCATCACCATGTATTTGACCCCCTTTACCCTCTTAGACCCCGTTCCCCCCAACCCTCTGGTAACCACTAAACTGTTATCTGTGTCTGTGATTTGTTTGTTTACTTGTTTGTTTGTCTTGTTCATTTATTGCTTTCAGTTTTATATCCCACATATGAGTGAAGTCATGTGGTTCTCACCTTTTTCTGTCTGATTTATTTTACCTAACATGATAATGCCAAAATCCATTCATGCTGTCGCAAATGGCACTATTTCATCTTTTCTTATGGCAGAGTAGTATTCCATGGTATATACTGGGGTGCCAAAAACCCCCCAAAAAAACAATGTATATACATTTTAAGATAACATCTATTAAAATGCATATACATTTTTTTGGCACCCTCCATCTGTACCACATCTTCATCTAGTCATCTATCGAAGGACACTTTGGTTGTTTCCATGTCTTGGCCACCGTGAATAATGCTGCAGTGAACATAGGGGTACATATGTCTTTATGGATAAATGTTCTCGGATTTTTCGGGTAGATACCCAGAAGAGGGATTGCTGGCTCATATGGAAATGCCATTCTTAATTTTTTGAGGAATCTCCACACTGCCCTCCATAGCAGCTGCACCAATCTACGTTCCCACCAGCAGTGTATGAGGATTCCTTTTCCTCCACAGCCTCTTCAACACTTGTTATTACTTGTGTTATTGATAATAGCCATTCTAACTGGTGTGAGGTGATAGTTCATTGTGGTTTTGATTTGCATTTCACTAATAGCTGGTGAAGTTGAGCATTTTTTCATATATCAGTTGGCCGTTTGTATGTCTTCTTGGGAGAAATGTCTGTTCAGGTTCTCTGCCCATATTTTAATTGGATTGTTGTTTTTTTTTGTTGTTATTGTTGAGTTGTATGAGTTCTTTATATATTTTGGATATTAACCCCTTATCAGAGGTGATATTCACAAATATCTTCTCCCATTCGGTTGGTTGCCTCTTTGTTTTGTTGATGGCTTCTTAGCTGTGCAGCTTTTTAGTTTGATATAGTCCCATTCATTTATATTTGCTTTTACTTCCCCCGTGACTTTGATTTCAAATTCATAAAATCCTCTCTGAACCCACCAAGGTCCATAAGTTTAGTACCTATGTTTCTCCTATGTAATTTATTGTTTCAGGTCTTATATTTAGGTCTTTGATCCATTTTGAGTTAATTTTGGTATGGTGACAGATAGCAGTCTAGTTTCATTCTATTGAATGTAGCTTTCTAATTTCCCAGCACTATTTATTGAAGAGGCTTTCTTTTCTCCATTGTATATTATTGGCTCCTTGGATGAAAATTATCTGCCCATATACATGTGGGTTTATTTTTGGGTTTTCGGTTCTATTTCATTGGTCTGTGTGTCTGTTTTTCTGCCAATACCATGCTGTTTTGATTACTGTCACTGTGTAGCATAAACTGAAGTCAGAGACGTGATACCTCCAGCCTTGTTCTTTTTTTTTTAGGATTGCTTTGGCTATTTGGGGTCTTTTGTGACCCCATATACATCTTATGATTTTTTGTTTTATTTCTTTAAAAATACCTTTGGCAATTTGGTGGGGATTGCATTAAATCTGTATATTGCTTTGAGTAATATGGCCATTTTTACTGTGTTGATTCTTCCAATCCATGAACATGGAGTATCTTTCCATTTCTTTGTGCCTTCTTCAATTTCTTTTAATAAATTCTTATAGTTTTCAGTGTGTAGGTCCTTTACATCCTGTGTTGAGTTTATTCATAGTTTTTTATTCTTTTGTTGTAATTGCAAAAATAAATGTTTTTTTATTCTTTAAAAAACTGTAAAATATTTCAAAAATACATAAAATAATACATAGACATACCTTGAATTAACAAATATTATCATTTTGTCATATTTCCTTTAGATATTTCCTTTTTTCTATAGAAATTATACTCAGTCACACCCATTCCTGTGTCCATTCTAAAACCATGATTTTGAAGTTCTCTTCTTTTGAAATTAGAGATTATAATTTTATTCCTATAATGGTTACTCTTACATGAAAAGATACATACTCTAAAAAGTCAAAACTGATTTCTCTCATCCTTGAGTTTTTGTGACATTTAAGATTTATTGTATGATTTAGTGCTTATTATTTTTAACATTTTTCTGTACATTAATATCTTTCTGCATTTTGCCTTCTGCACATTAAATGCTCTGAGAGTATTTAAGTCTTTATTGCTTTGTTTCCCTCCAGCACAGTCAACCCTGGAACAGTGCTGAGATTCTAATAATGGTTAATTAACTCCTTCATTGATTACTGATAAATTAACTGATGTTAACTTTTTAATTGTTAGTTTCAGGTGTACAGAACAGTCCAACAGTTATCATTTTCACCCTTCACACAGAAACAGCACCCCTTTCCCATCTACTGCCCTCCCACCCCCGATATGTTTTAAATTTTTTTTTCCTGAAATTTCACTGTTAGTATGTAGGAACACAGTGAATTTTTGTACATTGATTTAGTAGCCGGCAATTTACTGTATTCGTTTATTGTTTCTAATAGCTTTTTGGTGGAGTCTTTAGGGTTTTCTATACAAAGAATCATGTTATCTGCAAAAAGTGACAATTTGACTTCCTCATACCTAATTTGGATACCTTTTCTTTCTTTCTCTTGCCTGATTGCTCTGGCTAGGATTTCCAATACTATGTTGAATAACAGTGGTGCGAGGGACATTCCTGTTGTGTTCCTGATCATAGAAGATAAGCTTTCAATTTTTCATCATTAAGTATGATATTAGCTAAAGGTTTGTCATATATGGCCTTTTTTATTTTGAGGTACTTCTATACCCATTTTGTTGTGGTTTTTTTTGTTTTTTTTTAAATTGGGGAATTGGGGGAAGGGAACAGCGTTGGGGAAACAGGGAAGGGGAACAGACAGGTAGACAAATTGCTGTTTTTGTTCTTCAGTCTAGTTGTGGAGGACATCGCTTCACTGGCCCATGTTGGTATTATCATTGCGCTCTTCCCGGGTGAGGCAGATCGGTTGCTGGTAATTGGTCGGCCTCTCACAGCGGCTCCCGGCAGCTCACACTGGATCCCGGCAGCTCTTGCTGGCTGCCAGCCACTCATGTAGCTCACAGAAGCCCACTGCAGCCCTGCTGCAGCCTACGCCATCACTGGCAACTCGACCAGCTGCAGGTCGAGTTGTTGTTCATCATCTTAGCTGTAGAGGGCGAGCGTCACTGGCCCTCAATGTGGGATCCGAACTAGGGCCCTGCTGTTCAGAGCTGGCGCTCCCAAGCGAGCTCTTAACCAGCTGAGCCACTCAGCCATTTTATTGTGTTTTAACCATAAATGGATGGTATATCTTGTCAAATGCTTTTTCTGCATCTATGGATATGATCATATGATTTTTATTTTTTATTTTGTTTATGTGGTATAGCACATTGATCAATTTGCATATGTTGAACCATTCCTGTGCCCTTGGAATGAATCCCACCTGATTGTGATGTACCAGGGGTGCCAAAAAAATGTATATACGTGACTTGTATTTCGCTTTTGTTATTGGTATATATTGAGCATTATAATTTTAATACAGTTTTTTTCTTTCTTAAAATGTGTATACATTTTTTGGCAGCCTCTGTATAATCTTTTTAATGTATTGTTATATTCAACTTGCTAGTATTTTGTTTAGGAATTTTGCATCTGTGTTCATCAGAGATATTGGTCTGTAGTTTTCTTTTTTTGTGTTATTCTTTTTTTTTTTAATTGGGGAATTGGGGGAAGGGGAACAGACAAGTTGTTGTTTTGTTCTTCAGTCTACTTGTGGAGGATGTCGCTTCACTGGCCCAAGTTGGCACCATCATTGCGCTCTTCCCGGGCGAGGCAGATCAGTCACCGGCTTCTGGACGGCCGCTCATGCTGGGTGCTGGCTACACACAGTAGCCCATGGCAACCCACTGCCACAGGGGCTGCAGCCTACGCCGTCCCCTGCGACCCACAGAAGCCCAGCTCCAGGTTGAGCTGTTGTTCAGCATCTTAGCTGTAGAGGGCAGTGTCACTGGCCCT
The DNA here is from genome assembly GCF_001890085.2 of Hipposideros armiger. Classification (NCBI taxonomy): domain Eukaryota; kingdom Metazoa; phylum Chordata; class Mammalia; order Chiroptera; family Hipposideridae; genus Hipposideros; species Hipposideros armiger. The sequence continues at coordinate 234,491 of NW_017732453.1, read as the reverse complement.
CATATGTGGGATCCAAACCAGGGCCCTCTGGCATCCCAAGCCAGTTCTTAACCATCGCGCCACTCGGCCGGCCCTTTTGTGTTATTCTTACCAGATTTTGGTATCACGGTAATGTTGGCCTCATAAAATGAGTTAGGAAGTATTGCCTCTTCTTCAATTTTTTGGTGGAGTGTGAGGACTAACAGGTATTAAGTCATCTTAGAATGTTTTTTAGAATTCACTAGTGATGCCAACTGGTCCTAGACTTTTGCTTTTGGGGAGGTTTTGGATGATTTTTTCAATTTCCTTACTGTTGATCAGTCTACTTAGATTTTCCAGTTCTTCGTGATTCTGCCTAGGAAGGCTATATGTTTCTAAGAACTTGTCCATTTCTTCTAGGTTATTGAATTTGGTGGCATATAGTTCTTCATAGTATTCTCGTATGATCCTTTGTATTTCTGTGGTAACCGTGGTAACTTCTCTTTCTTTTCTGATTTTGTTTATTTGCATCTTTCCTCTTTTTTTTTTTTTTTAGTGAGTTGTTCAGGAGTTTGTCAATTTTATTAACCTTTTCAAAGAACCAGCTTTTTGTTGCATTAATTTTTTTATTGTCTTTTCTGTATTTCATTTAACTCTGCTCTAATTTTTATTATTTCCTTCCTTCTGCTGACTGGTGTTTTTTTTTGTCCTTTTTTTAGTTCTTTAAGATGTAATGTTAGGTTGTTTATTTGAGATTTTTCTTGTTTCTTAAGGTAAGTCTGTAATGATATAAATTTCCCTCTTAACACTGCTTTTGCTGCATCCCAGTAATTTTGATATGATGTATTTTCATTGTCATTTGTTATTATGTATATTTGATGCCTCCTTTTATTTCTTCTTTGATCCAGCTGCTCTTTGGTAGCATATTATTTAATAAACACATATTTGTGGGTTTTCCTGCTTTTTTTTTTTGGAGTTGATTTCCAATTTCAAAGCATTGTGTTCAGTGAACGTGCTTGGTATGATTTCAATCTTCTTAAATTTGCTGATGCTAGTTTTGTGTCCCAGCATATATTCTATCCTTGAGAATGCTCCATGTGCATTAGAAAAGTATGTATAGTTTGATGTTCTAGGAAGAAGTGCTCTGTAAATGTCAATTATGTCCATTTGGTCTAACATGTCATTTAAGGCTGACATTTCCTTACTGATTTTCTGTTTGGGTTGATCTATCCATAGCTGTCAATGGCATATTTAGGCCCCCTGTTATAATCATGTTTTGGTCAGTTTTTCCCTTTAGTTCATTCTGTTAGTAGCTGCTTTGGATATTTTGTTGTTCTCTGATTGGGAGCATATATATTGGTAAGTGTATGTCTTCTTGATGTATTGTCTTCTTTCATTATGAAATGTCCATCTTTGTCTCGTTACCTTTTTTATCCTGAAGTCTGTTTCATCAGGTAAAATTATGGTTACACCTGCCTTTCTCTGGATGCCATTTGCTTAGAGTATTGATTTCCAACCTTTCATATTGAGTCTATATTTGTCCTAGTAGCTGAGGTGCATCTCTTAGAGGTAGCATATTGGTTGGGTTTTGTTTTTTGATCCAATCTGCTGCTCAGTGCCTTTTATTGGTGAGTTCAGTCCATTTTCATTTAGGGCAATTATTGATATATGAGGATTTTCTAGAGTCATTTTATCTTTTATTTTCTGGTAGCTCCGTATCTCCATTGTTTCTTTGCCTTTTGTTTCTGTCTGTTATTTTAGTTTGATGGTATTCTTTCATTTTTTTTCCTTTTTTAATGTTATATATCTCAGTTCTGGATTTTTTTTTTGAGTGGCTAGCGTTAAGTTTATGTAAAAGCAAGTTTCATATATACAGTAGTCCTTTTTCTTCTGCATGCATTTTATCTTCATTCTCCTTTGCAAATTCAGGCAGATGCAGAGCTGTGTGCCTCAGCAGCTCTGGGTGCCCCATCTGGGATCAGCCATGAAAATTGGGATCAGGGTGGGCTGGGAGAGGCTTCTGGTGTGTTTGTGGCTTTGTTCTCCTCCAAGTAATGGTGCCTGCTGGATCACAACTGCCTCGCCCCTATATCTCCTCCCTTGTCACTGGAATTAGCCGCAGTGTGTGTGTGCCACTCAGGAACTGTCAGTCTATCCAGCTCTGAGGGCTTTAGATATTCTGCTCTTTAACCCGACACTGCTACAGTTTCTTCTGGGGCCCACTACCAGCACTGGGAGTGTGCGGGAGAGGTTAGTTCTGAGAGGGTGGGGGTGGGGAAGTGGCCAGGCTCCATGGCTTTGCTTTCTGCCTGGCATTAGGGGCTGTTAGACCACATTGTTGCGCTTCTGTATTCAGTCTTTGCCCCGAGGTCTCTGCCCCATCACTGGCTTCAGCCGTATTATATGCAGATCCCTCAGGCAGGATTGCTGGGACCACAGAGAGTGCTCCGGCAGTCTCAGTCCCCCGCTCTCCTGGGACCACAGTGAGCTCTGGCTGCGTCCCATGGCCCCTGTCTCTGCATTTCTTTCTTCCCTCCTCCTCTGTTTGCCCCAATTCACCCACCTTTAGATAGTTTGATGTGCTGATCTCTCAGATTTGTTTGCGTGTTGTGCAGGGAATCCTCTGTTGGATTATAGCTGTTCAGCTTGTTGTAACTTCAGGGGGAGAGATCAAGGGGGACCCCTCATGCCGCCATGTTTCCGAAGTCACCTTGACTAGGTGTTTTGAAGCTAAATCTAGACATCTTGTCATTTAACCTGGAACTACTTCAATGTATGTCTCTAACATATTTATTTTTTTAGAAAAACATGACTGTAATTATTCACAATAACCAAAAGATGGAAATAGCATGAATGTCCATCAATGAATAAATGGATGAACAAACTGAGGTACATACATCTAATGGATTATTATTTAACCATAACATGCTACAGTGGGATGAACCTCTGAAACATTATGCTAAGTGAAAGAAATGACACAAAGAGTCACATATTGTATGGCCCTATTTATGTAAAATACCTAGAATAGATAGATCCATACAGACTGAATGCAGATTGATGGTTGCCAGGGACTAGGGAAAGGAGGAATGGGGAGAAACTACTTAATGGTCAGGGGATTTTACTACGAAGTAACAGAACTGTTTTGGAATTAGACAGAGGTGGTGGTTGCACAGCATTTGAATACAAAATTTTTAGTCCTTCAGTATCTCTTAAAGGACAATAACAAGTGAAGAGGTGAATATTTGAAGCAATTACAAATTCTGAAATGTTACACTGAGAACAAAATTGTGCTGTGAGAGAAAATAATGGGGAAATCCTTTTTGATGGCAGAGTCAGGGAAGACCTTACTGAGGCTGGAACATTTAAACTAAGTTCTAGAAGTTGAAGACAGAGGTTTCTAGGAGAATCAAGAGTTTTGAGGTGAAAAAGAGGTCGGCATGTTTGAGAAGCTGAACGTAGTTGTGGGCAATTGATATGTCTGCACAGACTTACCCTACAAGCATTGGCCTGTGTCTGGCTTACAATGTATCTGGATCAATGGGACTTAACTATTCAATTCATGAAAGAATGATGAGTTATCATCTATTCTTTATTCAAATCATGGTGGAATGAGGATGTTTATATAGATTGGGGCAAGGCCAATTGCATTTTTATCTCTTTATTACTCTATTCATTTTAAACTGAATGTGACAAACAGGTATGAAAAATGTTGATAATATTGGATATTATATATATATATATGTATATATATATATATTTATATATATATATATATATATATTACTAAATATAATACCATATATACATGACATCCAACATATGAGTATACCCAGTATTTTGTGTGGATATATACTAGGTATATATCTAGTATATAGCATGTGTAATACTAGAATATAGCAGTAAAACAATTTCTAAAGAGAAGGATAGGATGAAGAAACATGCAAAACTTGAACTTCATAGGAACCTAGAGTCAGAAGGAAATAGAGGACTGGAGGGGGATGGGGCAGTAAGGGGAAGGAAACCATTTTCTCTAGTGTGCAGGTGTATAGAAATGGGTTGGGTGTCAACTCTGCCCCCTCTAGCTGTGTTTCCATAAAATCATTTTATCTCTGGAAGCATTAGCTCTGAGATGGGAAATACGATAATACTACTTATCCTACAGGGATTATGTGAGGTTTACATGAGACCATAGTTGAAACTGACTCAGCAGGGTGCCTGACACAAAGTCAACCCTCAAATGTTTACTTTTGCTATGAATATTATAATTTTTTTTTGTTCCTCAGATTTCTAGAACTTTTCATGTTTTGTTCTATACTTTCATATCTTTTTTTTTAAAAGATTTTATTGGGGAATTGGAGGGGAACAGCGTTGTGGAATCGGGGAAGGGGAACAGACAGGTAGACAAATTGCTGTTTTGTTCTTCAGTCTAGTTGTGGAGGACATCACTTCACTGGCCCATGTTGGTATGATCATTGTGCTCTTCCCAGGTGAGGCAATTGGTCGCCAGTCATTGGTCGGCCTCTCACAGCGGCTCCCGGCAGCTCACACTGGCTCCCGGCAGCTCTTGCTGGCTGCCAGCCACTCATGTAGCTCACAGCAGCCCAGTGCAGTCCCGCTGCAGCCCACGCCATCCCCGGTGACTCATAGCAGCCCAGGTTGAGCTGTTTATCATCTTAGCTGTAGAGGGCGCAGCGTCACTGGCCCTCAATGTGGGATCTGAACTGGGGCCCTGCTGCTCAGAGCTGGTGCTCCCAAGCGAGCTCTTAACCAACTGAGCCACTCGGCTGGCCCTATACTTTCATATCTTGAATTCATATTTTGGCTTGATCATTTCTTGGCTTTAAAAAATTCCCCCACAGAGAAAACTGTTTAAGCTTCTGAATGGCCCAATTTTTTCTTCAACCTCTTAGTACATTTTAGATAAATGAGAAGCTTCTTTGTTACTAGAACCTGTGTTACTAATCATTCTGGTCATTCAAACAGCATAGTGGTAATTTAATTCAACCATTATTCAAAATATCTAGTTGTTCGATCTAATTTAAGCTTAGATGCTCTTGTGTGTGGCAATTCTGGCATAGTTAGAAGCATTTGTTAAGTACCAGTTGTAAACAAAATGTATTAGGTGCTTCTGAAGAGGTAGAGATGAATGAGATACAAATAATGTAGGTTTAACATTTCTAGCACATTTCAAGCATCCTTAGCAATGACCTCATTAAACTCATGGTACATTTTGTGATTTATTTTTTTTTTACATTTTATGGATTTTTGTTATATATGTAGAACCAGAAGTTCAGAAAGGCAAAGTAAATGGCCCATGAATAGTAAACTGTAAAAATAAGATCAGAGTCTGTTTATTTTTTTGACTCCCAAGGCTGGTGCTCTTTTTACCACATAAAAAGCTAGCTAGATAAAGAACACTCACTTACTTAGCAACTGAGGCTAAGGATGACTTCTCAAGTAACAAATTGATAAGCTCTAAGCAATAGGAGACATTGAATATAGTGCAAAACCGCTGAGATTTTTATAGTACAAAGATATGTGCTCAAGTCTCAGCTCAGCCATTTACTATCTTTGGGGTCTTGGATGAGTCACTTGACCCTGTTGAGCTTCAATTCCATTGTATTGTTGTGAAGATAAAATTATATTGTGAAGCCACCGAGATAATTAAAATCCTCTGTAAATATAACAATATCCCATTGATTACAATATGTTGATTTGATATTTGCAAAATTTTAATTTTTGAGAATTTTCATGATTTCCTGTATATTGCATTTCAAATACTTAAGGAATGCTTTATACAACTGATGTGGGATAGGTTAAACATTTTTGTATAGGGTGGTTTTGCTACTATTATGGTATGTAGATGACTCATTTTAAGGAACATTATTTATCCTATTGTGTATTGAAATCGATATAATCAGAAGGCATGATATAGTCCTGCCATATTTCAGGTATTATTCTTTAAAAGGTCTTTAAAAATTACTGTTACTTCCTTTGCTCTGGATTTTAGAGATTCGTAAGTTTCTCAATATGCCAAATACTTTTAAAAGACTATTTTTTATTAGGGCCTCAAATATTACCCATTACCTTTTGGGTCCTTTAGTTGCCAGAAACAGTGTACTGTTTCTTAAAGTGCTGATTAGGCAATATCCTGCTAATTGCTTTTTATCTGCCTTAAAGACAGCAATTAGTGGCAACTCAAACTATATCTTTGGGGATGTGAACATTCTCTTGACCAAACAAGAAGTTTTGGTCCTAAAAGTTTATAATACAGAAAATGATGCTTCTCATCCCATGAACATACTTGAAAAGTCAGGCTGATGTTTTTCTCAGATCTTTTTTCCTCTGAGACACAGAGTATAACATTTCCTTATGAGGAGTTAGGTTTCACATGTTTATAATATAGTACCTGTGGGAGTCTAAACTGATTAATAGTTGAGAATCATTTTTAAAAATGTATGGCTGAAGGCAGAAAATAAAATGTTGATTGGTTCATTAAGCAATTCAATCCCAAACCTTAAAAAGTTTAAGTTTAATCCTGCCCAAAGCCTGACTGATCCTGTCATAAACACTTTTTATATTAAAAACTTCCACTTAAACCTGGCCTTGTGGTTTTATTAATCTAGCAATAATTCAAGGTGACATCCCATGCAGCAATATAAATCTATAAGATGGATATCATAAAACTTACACCATTCCAAAACCTGGGTAATTATGTAAAAATGCATTTTCTTCTAGTTAGGTTTGTCTCTCTGAATTGCAGCTGCTGCCTTGGTGGAACAGATGTGTTGACTGTAACACTGTCTCAATGTGTCGGTATGCCTGAAGGAAGAGAAAGAAAACTTCAGAGAGTCACTGATGATAAAAAGTTCTGGAGTTTGGAGAGCCTTATTTGCAAAACTCAGGGGGCAATTTAGAAAAGACCTATGGTAGTGGAGCTTATCTTCTCTGGGAGGACTCCTTTTCCATGCTGCTAGGTGGAATTTGTATAGCTCTTGGATTTAATGGCTCTATTGATATTCTGTTGATGTGCTGGGGGCTCTGCCTAATAGGCATACTTTCAGAAACTCAAATGAGGTCCCAGCTGTCAGACTTTCGTTGTTGTTTTCTTAGTTCTCAGTCTAGGGGTTAGAAGATGTCTCAAACTAGATCATAGCAGACTTAACCTTAGAAATATTGTATTGCTCTAATCCTGTTATTTGGAACAGAAGACTGCACTTCTATTTTTTCTGGGGCAGAAAGAGACATTTCCACAAATAAGCTTAGAAGAAGACCACGAGAGCTGGAGGGTTTGTTTTCACATGTCTGCCACAGGTGCTCAGCAGCAGCAATCAGCTCTTGAATAAAAGCAGATCTTGAAGGCATCTTCACTTACCTAGTATGCAGCCCATGGGACATTGATGCTTTTATAAAACAAGTGTTGGAAATATATCTGAAGCCATAGGATTTTTTTCCTCCTGCATGTGCGTTATGGGTCTCAATTGACTATACATGAGAAAAAAGATCCATTTTGATGTGACAAGGGATGAAAACCAAGACTGCATTACACACTGTGCTTTAGCACTGTCACGACAATAATTCGGTTAAGCTATGTGTGTAATTCTTTGTTAAGGGTCTTCTCCCCTGCTTGAATATTAACAACTCTAGTGCTTAGTACAGTGCTTTGGACCTAGTACCTCATTTACACTGTTTAAGGATTTACTCACTAAGGCCATATCCATGCAATGGAAAGGGCAATACAAAATTTTGATTTTGTATTTAATTTGTTAAATTTATTTGTTATCTAATATTTGTTATTTAATTAATTAACCCAGAACAGACATTCAAGCTTCATTCTTAATGCAGAAACTTTTCCAGAAGTGGTGTGCGTGTGTGTGTGTGTGTGTGTGTGTGTGTGTGTGTGTGTGTCTGTGTGTGTGTCTGAGTGTAGGGGCACTTGTGTAGCATTTTTAGGGGCAAGTAGCTGGAAGACAATAAACAATCATTACATCTTCTTTTATTTAGTAATTCATTAAAACATAGTAAACTTCTTGTATGGACATTTAAGACATCTCCATGAGCTCCCATGCATTATGTACTTTCCTCATCAGATTTGTGTCTCAAAAAAATTTGCATTCTTTCAGTCTTCCACATAGAGGAAAACATAGCAATAATGTGAATTTGAATATCACAAACAGTTTGCAATTGGCTCCCATCCTCTGCCCAGCCTCAATTTAGACAAGGCAGATAGTGGGGGCAGTGGTGGGCTGAAATTATTATCTGGTGGTGGTGGTGGTAGTGGTCATCATCATCATTTTGGAGAAACATGGACACGGGGGGTGAGGCCCCATGGGGAAACTCCAGGCATTAGGCAATCCCATTCCTCAAAAGTGCAACATAGAAGGTAAGGGCCCATGTTCCCCCTTCCCTAGCAGTCTCCTGACCCATTCTCCTTGGCTCAGGCTGATGAAATCCACCCCTACCTCAGTCCCCAAACTTGTATCATATTATTATAATTTTGGAATTCCTGCTTCTGTCTTTGAAGCTCCCTTGATATTTAAATTGGAATAGCAAACTGTTACCAGAGGTGCCAAACTGCAGCCAGAACAGATGGATTTGGATAGATCACTCATTTCATTACCTTTGCAATGATGGAGGTTTATATTTAACCCAAGGTTTGTTTCCCACCCCCCTCTCTATTTATAGCCTTATATCAGGGTTTTATTGGAGTGCAAGTGGCTTCATTTATATATCAACCACAATCATTTTGTCTAAACAATGAAAAGAATAAAATTCAATAAATATTGACTATATAGCCTATTTTCTGTTGAATTATATGGTCCATTATCATTACAGAGGAATTTTATAGCAAGTCAAAATATAAGCACTGCATAGTACAGTATTCCTTTTGCTTTATGGTCACATATTAAACAAATAGGTATTTGCCGTCGTTCCTCTTCCATCTTCATGTGGATGATCTTTTGGATTTCAATTCCCAAGTAGTGTAAGCAATTTTCTCATTTACATTCACTAATCACATTTAAGGCTTTTCAGATCAATATTGAACTACTAGAGAACCAGCAAACAGAGCCAGAACCACAAATGAATTTATTATCCTAATTAATTTTGCTATCCCATAGAGATACTTTCAAATTATTTTATTCAAATGAAAGGGCAATTATAATTCACAATCAAACACTCATATGGTAGTAAACACTATAACTGCAATTATTTACAGAATCCATTTAACTGAACACAAACCACTGAATAGTTTGAAAATAATGGATTAACAAGTGGCTATTTTCTTTTAACCTCTGAAATAAGACTGCTTGAGCTCGTGTGTTTTTATTGGTATGTGGAGCCTACATGTCTATTGTTATCCCTTTTGTCCTTTCCATGACATGGGGGCGGGAAGAGAGAAAAGAGACTTATACTCAGGGCTAACAGAACTTAGCATTCCTCTTTAAGTTCTTTTGCTAAAACAGTCTCTAATTGGGAGAAGAGAGAAAGTTAACAGTTTAGCAATTCTTTAGAGCTTTTGAATGAATAGAGACAAGCAGAAAGAACTTTCATTCTGAAATAGAGTAGGACTTTTATAGTTCTTTTTTTATTATTGCCTTTGGATAAGAACCCACGAGTTTTGCAGCTCTAACATTTGCCAGCTGTCTATCCAAATGGTGTTAAGGTAGGGAAGAACAGTGTTCGTCCACAAAAAGATTTTACTTGCTTTCAAAATTTAATATAGAAAATGCCTATTTAAATTAAGAGAAAACTCCAAAGGAGATTGCTATATCTTTTTCCCCTTCTTAGGTCATAAATACTTGTAGAGATTTCTTGTTGTTGCTATCTTAATAGTTCCATCTGTTACCCATCTTCTGAGAACAATAGTAAACTGAAAATTTAAAAATGTTTTTCAAATTTTATATTTAATTTATACGCAATTAACTTCACTTTTTTTTGATCTACAGTTCTAAGAGCTGTAACAAATGAATAGAGTTCTGTAACTACTATCATCATCAAGATACAGGAGAGTTCCATCACCTGAAATTATTTCATCTTGCTGCCCCTGTTTAGTCAACTTTTCTTTCCATCTTAATCCTTGGCAATATTGATCTATTCTCTGTATAGTTTTGCCTATAAATGGAATCATGTGGTATGTAGTTTTTTGAGTGTGGCTAATATATTTCAGATTCATCTACCATTGTGTGTGTCAATCATTGGTTCTTTTTTATTCCTGATGTGTCACGTTTGTCAGTTGAAAGATAAGAGGGTTGTTTCTAGTTTTGAGTGATTATGAAGAAAGTCACTATAAATTTTTGTGTTGTAAATGGGGGAGTAAGTCCCCCTTGTAGGGTCTTTAAGGATCACTCCAACATGGTCGCAGAACTTACATTTGGAGAGGCATATGAAATTAAAAGATTATTATGCTCACAGATCCTAGAAGAGGCAGCAGGGGACCATATAAAAGGAGCCGGCTCAACTCATCAGGTGGGGAGTCCAGAGAGAGTGAAAACCCATGGGCAAGTGCCTTTATTGGAGGTCAGAGTGGAGTTTACAGCAGAAAGCTGAAGGATTTCATTGGTGCATTTGAATGTCATTAGGTCAGTGTCAGGGGAGTGCAAGAAGGGGAACTTGTGACAGGGACCAGCCTTACTACCCTGGTTCACCTGGTCGCGTGGGCAGGGGGATGTTGAGACATCAGAAAAACACGTTTTTAAAAATTTACAATATACTTTTATATGCAAGCTTTGATGTGATCACAGTTTTAATATCTCTTGTGTAAATTCCTAGAAGTGTAATCACTGTGTTATGTAGTAATGTATTTTTAACTTTTATAGAAAATTGACAAACTGTTTTCTCAAGTGGATGTACCATTTCATTCTCACCAGCAATGAATGAATATTTTAGTAGCTCTGTGTTTTTACTAACATTTAGTTCTGTTAGGTTTTGGATTTTTTTTAAGTTTTAGCATTCTAATATCTCATTGTGGGCTTTTAATTTGTATTTCTCTAATGACTAATGATGTTGAGTTTTTTTCCATGCACTAATTTACCATTTGTATTACTTCTCTGATGCAAGTATCATTTCAAATATTTTGCCCAATATGTTATTGTTATCATTTGTTTTCTTATTCAGTTTGGAAGGTTTTTATATTCTGGATATAGATCCTTTTTCAGACACATAATATTTGCAAATATTTTCTCCCAGTCCCATGGCATATCCATTCTCTTAACAGTCTTCACTGAGCAAAAGTTCTGGTTTTAATGATGTCCAGTTTATCAATTTTTTTTCTTTATGGGTCATGATTATAGTGTTGTACGAGGTCTGACAATTAAGTTCATGAACTCATCCTAGAAAGAGTGCTACACAGCTCATTGCTGACTATCACTATGGTGACCTTTGAAGCACTCCTTTTGGGAAACTATGCACTGACGCCAGCACCTAGTCCACCCTTCAAAGCAATTTTGGAACTCTTTTTCTGGAATGGCCATCAGAGCGGTCATCAGATTACCCTTAATGTCCTGAATGTCACCAAAATGTTTTCCTTTCAATATTTCCTTATTTTTGAGTAAAGAAAGAAGTTATTGGGGGCCAGATCAGGTGAGTAGAGAGGGTATTCCAATACAGTTATTTGTTTACTGGCTAAAAACCCTCACAGACAGTGCCATGTGAGCTGGTGCATTGTCATGAAGCAAGACCCATGAATTGTTGGTGAAAATTTCAGGTCCTCTAACTTTTTCACTCAGCCTTTTCAGCACATCCAAATAGTAAACTTGGTTAACGTTTGTCCAGTTGGTACAAATTCATAATGAGTAATCCCTCTGATATCAAAAAAGGTTAGCAACATTGTTTTGATTCTTGATTCGGACTAACGGAACTTTTTTGGTCGTGGAGAATTGGCTGGCTTCCACTTTGACGCTCTGTTTCAGGGTCGTATTGGTACACCCATGTTTCATCACCAGTGATAACATGGCTCAAAACAGCATCTTGCCTCTCCAAAAGGTCTTGGCAAACTTCGACTCTCCTTTGCTTTTGTTCATCAATGAGCTCCTTTGGGACCATTTTTGCACACACCTTTCTCATGCCAAGATTTTCAGTTAATATTTTGCTGATTGTTTCTCTATCAATGTTTACTTGGTCTGCTATGCGTCTCACAGTCAGCCAATGGTTTTGACACACAATTCAATGAATTTTTGCAATATTTTCATCAGTTTTGCTCATTACTGGGTGTCCTGACATCACTTCATCAGTGACACATTCTCTCTCCTCAGAAAAATGTTTAATCCATTTGTACACTGCCGTTTTCCTCATGGCATTTTCCGCATAAACTTGGACTAACATGTCCCTGATTTCACTTCCACTCCTGCCAAGTTTAACAGGAAATGTAATGTTAGATTGTCACTCTAATTCAAGCTCAGATATTCTCACGATGGCACACAAAAACATGCAACAACAATAATGAGCACCATGCAGCAAGACACTGCCACACGTGGACACAAACTTAGCTGTGAGACACTGATATACCAAGGTTATGAAACCTTACCAAGCTGTTTGTACAGTGCTGCCAACATAAACGCATGGTGGCAAGTTCATGAACTGAATTGTCAGACCTCATATTTAAGAACACTGCCCAATCCAAGATCACAAAGAATTTCTCCTGTGTTTTCTTCTGGAAAGTTTATAGTTTTAGGTTTTGCATTTCGGTCTACTATACATTTTAAGTTTTGTATGTAATATGAGGTATGAATTGAATTTTTTTTCATATAGAGGTCTATTCTAGCGGCATTATTTTAAAAGTCTATTTTTTCCCCCACTGTATTGCCTTTAGGTTTCTGTCAAAATTCAGTTGTCCTTATTTGTGAGTGAATCTGTACTTTTCTGTTGCATTGAACTATGTGTCTAGACTTTTGCCAACACTGTTTTTATTACTGCAGCTTTACAGTAAGTTTTGAAATAAGTTAGTATGTGTTCTCTAACTTTGTTCTTTTGCAAAGTTGTTTTGACTATTCTAGTTCTTTGTCTTTCCATATAAATTTTTGAATTAACGTGTCAGTATTCCAAATCAATGGAGATTTTCATTGGGATTGTATTAAATCTAGAAATCAACTTGGTGCATATTCTCATCTTAATAGTATCAATTTTTCCAATTCATGAATTTGACGTATGTCTATATTTATTTGTACCTTTTGTTTTTTTTGTAAGAGTTTTGTAGTTTTCAGAATACATACTGTTCAGGTTATTTAATTTTCTTGAGTGAGGTTTGGTAGTTGTAAAGTAATTATACATTTCATTGAGTTGTTGATTTATTGGCATAATTATTTTTTGTAGTATTTTCTTAGTATACTTTCTTTTTTTAAGATTTTTATTGGGGAATTGGGGGGATGGGAACAGTGCTGGAGAATTGGGGGAAGGGGGACAGACAAGTTGCTGTTGTTTTGTTCTTCAGTCTCGTTGTGGAGGACATTGCTTCACTGGCCCAAGTTGGCACCATCATTGCGCTCTTCCCAGGCAAGGCAGATCAGTCGCCGGCTTCTGGACTGCTGCTCACAGCGGCTGCTGGCTGCTCACACTGGCTGCTGGCTACACACGGTAGCCCATGGCAACCCACTGCCACAGGGGCTGCAGCCTACACCGTCGGTGACACACGGGCAGCCCAACTCCAGGTTGAGCTGTTGTTCAGCATCTTAGCTGTGGAGGGCAGTGTCACTGGCCCTCATATGTGGGGTCCGAACTGGGGCCTTCTGGTGTCCCAAGACAGTTCTTAACCATCGCGCCACTCAGCCAGCCCTCTTAGTATACTTTTAATGACTATAAAGTCAATAGTGATGACTCCTTTTTAATTCCTGATATTTGTAGTTTGTATCCTCTCTCTTGATCTAACAATTTTATTTTTTTTTCAATAGCCAGTTTCAGATTTCATTGATTTTTCTCTATTGTTTTTATGTCTTTAGTTTTATTTTCTTTTGTCTTTATTATTTCCTTTCTTCTACTTGCTTTGGGTTTAACTTGTTCTTTTTCAAGTTTATTAAAATGGATTAAGGTAGCTTAGTAATTTGATACCTTTTTTCTTCTATGATTATATACTTAATACTGTAAATTTTCTTCTAAGCACTGATTTGGCTATATCCCACAAATTTTAATATGCTGTATTTTTATTTCATTTAATTCAAAATACTTTTTAAATTTACTTGAAACTTCCTCTTTGATTCATGTGTTATTTTGAGGATTTAAAAAAATTTCCAAGTATTTGGGGGAATTATTTGTTATTGACTTCTAGTTTAATTCTATTATTATTAGAGAACATACTTTATATGACTTTAATTCTTCAAATTTGTTAAGATTTGTTTTATGCGTATGGTTCAGAATATGGTGTATCTTGGTATTTCATGTGCCCTTGAACAGAATGTATATTTGGTTATTTGGTGAAGCATTTTGTAAAATGTCAGTTCGGTTATGTTGCATAATTGTGTTTATTAAAGTCTCCTATATCCTTGTTGTTGTTGTTGTTTTATTCATTATTAAGAGAGATTTTTGGATGCTCCAGGTATATTTGAGACTTTACGTCTATCAGTTTATCCATTTTAAAAAATGTATGTTGAAGCTCATTTTATAGATAATATACATTTAATCTAATTATGTCTTCTTTCACCCCCCCCCCTTTTTTTTGGTTAAGTTCCTCTTTTTTCTTGTAATATACTTTCTTTTGAAATCTACTTTGTCTGGTATTAACATAATCACTGAAACTTTCTTCTCTTTAGTGTTGCATTTTCCGTTTTACTTTTAATCTATTTATATCATAATATTTGAAGTGGGTTTCTTATTGAGTTGATATAATTGGATCCTTTTCAAAAGAATCTAGTATGACACTTTTAATTGATGTGTTTAGAACATTTCCATTACATGTAATTATTGATGCATCTAAATCCAACCATATCATTTTAATATTTGTTTGTTGTCTTTCCCATCTTGGTTTTTCTGTTTTTCCTTTCCTGCCTTCTTTTGGATTAATTCATATTTTTAGTATACCATTTTAGTTTATCTACTTGGTTTTTGGCTATATTGCTTTATATAGAGGGTGCCAAAAAATGTATTCACATTTTAAGAAAGGAGAAAACTGTATTAAAATTGTAATACTCATTATATACTGATAACAAAAGATGAATACAAGTCATGTTTGACTTCTGCAATTACAAGAGGTGCTCAAA
>NW_017732453.1:165564-218723 GCF_001890085.2 Hipposideros armiger | reverse complement strand
CACCCTCACAAAGTAACAACCCCCCACCCCCCATCCACTGCCCTCCCACCCCCATATCAAGTATTTTGAATGTTACATCACGTGTTCCTTAGTCCTCCAGATTAATGGACCCCTCCTTCCCACCCTTTAACTTTATAGGCAACCAATCTGCAACAGGCGGTTAGGCTCACCATCAATTTGATCTCACTTTCTGTAGGTGGGAAGTCCAACATCCATTTAATTTTTAAAGCCTTTGCTATGTTGCTTCAACTAAATTCTGGGCATGTGTCACAGAGGGCTTATTTTAGCAAATGCATCATGTTTTGTACTATTGTTGAGCTCTTAAAACCTTTGCTATGCTAATTTGGGTCTGTGTTTTGCATACAACTCATGCATGCAAGGATGAGCCAGGAACTTGTGTAGGATCTTAGATGAAATTAGGGACTTCCCAACTCCATCTCCCTACTTTACAGAAATCCTCCCATACTTTGGCTTTTAGGATCTCCCTTTTCTTGTCCCCTTTCCATAAAGACAGGAATACTCTTTGAGATTTTTGCTATCCATGCCCACTGCACATTTCCATAACTGGGATGATCCTCAGGTCAAAGCTGGGAGACAATACATGGTATATTAGTTTATAGGGTTGCCATAACAAATTACCACAAAGTGAGTGGCTTAAACAACAGCAAGTTATTGTCTCACAGTTCTGGGGTCTAGAATTCTGAGATCAAGGTGTTGGCAGGGCCATGGTACCTCTGATGCTAGGGCAGGATCTGTTCCAGGCCTCTCTCCTAACTTTTCTGGTAGCTCCTTGGTTGTGGCAATATAATTCCAGTCTTCACAATGGCATTCTTCCTGTGTGCATGTCTTTCTGTGACCAAATCTTCCCTGTTTTATAAGGATACCAGTCTTGTTGCATTAGGGTCTCTCCCAATAACCTCATTTTCACTTTATTACCTCTGAAAAGACCCTGGATCCAAATAAAGTCACATTCTGAGGTACAAGGGGTTAGGACCCATATATATTTATTTATTTATTTTTGGGGGGGAGACACAATTCAACCCATAACAGATGAGGGAAAGAAAACTTTAGGAAACTAACTACTGTACTGGTCACTTCTTCAAATTTTGATTGCCATTTCCAATCTACTTACTACTTTTCAGAGTTGTCATGTAGTTGTCTTTTGTATTTTGTCCAGAGATTTTATTTGTAATCAGTCGGAGAAATAGCCTGTAGTTGGCCTACTTGCAACTAGGAGTTGTAGCTTTTAAAAATAAGATCCTTTTGTTTTAGGATTGTACAAATATAAGGAAGTGTGGCAGCCAAAATGAGAACCAGAGTTGAAATGGATGTCAGGCTGAAAGTCTATTTGGAGAAGAATTTTGAATCCAACATGCAGGAAACCAGCTTGGGGTTGAGGTGACGTTTATTCCAATCTCTGAAACATGATTTAGAACAGCTTAGCTTTATACTCCAGTTCTCTTTCAGGGGGGCTACACTTGATTGATTTCTTGGGATAAGAATTTTGTGGTAGGATTAGGACTAGAAAAATAAGTTGATATTATTTCAAATGGTTGCTATTTATGATAAATGTCACTTCAATTTATTATATCCATTTATTGCTTTGTGGGATTATAAAGATATACTAGAAATAGTTCCTGAGAGTAACAGTCTAGGAAAGGAGTACGAAAAATGGATAAATAATTGGAGTATTGCTAAGTGCTCTAACTGAGGTAAGTACAAAAGCAACACAGAACGGGGATGCAGGGGTGTGGGGGGCAGAGGGGTGGGGGCTGGGAGAATAGGTAACACCTAAATGAAGATTTGAAGAAAGACATCACTATGTGGAATAATTGGGTAGTTAAGAAAGGCTGTTTTAGGCAAAAAGAATCTCTGCTAAGCAAGCAAAGCTACAATGCAAATGGGCTTTAAGAGTATGAAGGGTGGTCTGGTGTTCATTTCTTGAAAATATTGTTTATCATAAAGCGTTATGTATTGGTGCCGTAAGCCTTTATGCAATTTGATGCCAAGACAGAGATGAACAGAAGCCTAAAGAAAACACCCTTAGGTGGAGAAAATTTTAGGCAGAGGACTGAAGGACTTGCTACTAGTTTTGAAATTTCTTTTAAGGATTGATCTGAGAACGGTCAGACAGATTAGAAATATAGAAAGACCTCAGGAGAATGAACTTTTCTCCCCAAAGGCACATTTCTATTTCTTTGGTTCATTACATTCAATACTACAGAAAGGTTCATTCACAGTTTGATCTGATTATAATCAGGCAGGGAAGGGGAAGTAATTTATAAATGCCACCCAAACTTAAGTTGTGCCCTGAAGTCTTAAATTGGAAATCTTACTTTGTTTTGAAGTTAATTGGACAACAGTATTGGACAAGGCAGTAGAGAAATAATTAATTTAAGTTTCTATGAAAATTGGCACTCAGGACTTAATGTGAACTGTATGGAGCAAAATTCATATGGTTTGCTCTTGCCTGTTACTATCTAGTACAACTGCAGTGATATTTATTTATCATAAATTAAGCCTGCCTAACAGAAATGTTTATGCTGTTCTTTTCTAGCACGCTCTCTTTTACAGTTTGAATAGCCACAATTCCAGGGAGCATATACTAAAATTACATTGAACTGACAATGTTGTAGTAATCTTAGAGGAAAACAGAAGTTCTCAGCAGCATCAGAGCAACCCATAGCCTCAGAAGATTAGGATGGAATAAGTAAAATCGATTTGGAGTTGGGGTGCAGAGCCATTCTTACCCCATCTGTAGTCCATATAGCCAGTAATCTCTAATTTCTTATTTAAAATAACATTATTTAAAAATTTCCCAGAAATAGAACAAATTCTAGAGTCCTAGGATTATGGCAAGTCCCTAACCAGTCTTCCTGTTTTTACCTACCACAGCTTCACAACCTGCCCTGCAGGATCAACAATTCAAAACTCTTTACCAATCCCTGCACAAAACATGCCTTCTTCACACATCCCTGGCTGTGCATGTACTGTTCCCTCTGCTAGAACTGTGAGGCAATTCAATTACACTTCTATACTAGCCTTAATGAAATTGTATTTCACTTTACATATTTACATTTCTCTCATGCCTTCTTGGCTGTCAGCTCCTCAGGATCTTGTGTCTCTGTTTTCCTATTGTAGTAGAAGCCAAGTAAATATTGACAAACAAATATTTCAACAAAATAATCTTTGTTGAAAAAAATAAATGAGTAAATTAACATATACTACACCTAAGATTAAAAAAAAAATTCCTATTGAATAGACCTCAGATGTCGTATTAGTATCCTGGTGGTTGTTTGCATATCTACATCCACTATTCACCCATTTATATCCTACTCTGTGCCCAAGAAGGCTAAACCTATTCGACAGAATTAATGTGGTCCCTTGCAGTCTGCTCCTGTTGAATTTGGCCAATGGGGGCCAATGGTAGATGATCAGAAGGTGAGAAAAGAGTGGATCTGGGATTTCACCCCAGCTTCCTCTTTGCTAAGCCTCACTGTGTTGCCTAGACTCTTCTGCCTCCATTGCTACCCTTTGTCCTTTCAGGCCTGGGTAATAGCGCTCTGATGTTGCTAGATCCTGGAAACTGCACCAATCTCTTATTTCTTTAATCTTATCCACACCTTTGTAAATAGTTTCTTTATTAAACTCTCCCCAGTTATCTAGTTTGGATATACCAATTGGTATAACCTTTAGGTCAGATTTTTAAACAATTTTCCTCATGTTATTTCTGAGTATGTGACAAAATTTTTTCCTCATGTTATTCATGGAACAATTTTCCTCATGTTATTTCTGAGTATGTGACAAAACAAAAAGTGTCTATACTTATATGTTTAGGAAATATTGAGTTCAGCAAGTTTTTTGTTTGGTATTACAGTACTTTTCAGAACCTGAATAATCTAATATTGTGAATGTGAGATATAGCACATAGTGTTCCCTAAATATTTTTACCACCCTGAAGTTTTCTTTGGTTGTCTTGTTTTGTAGTATATCCATTAATGTCTCTCCAAACTAGGTATTTTGAATTTTTTGCGAAGTGAATTTCCAAAAATGCTGCCTTGGCTCACCAAGAACAGACCATTGTAAAAGTCAACTTAAGCTCCCTATTCTGTTGCCACCAGTTTTCCCGTGTGTTGTGAAGAACATTTACTTTATTCTAATAAAAATCTGGGACCTTAAATTACCATTTGGGTACTAAATTGGTTATCTGCTTTTGTCTTTAGCTGTAAAGAATGTCTTGAGCTCTTTTCTATTACATAACTCTGAGAGCCAGAGAAAATGATCACAACTAAGAATTATGGGGATGTAAATATAGTCTCTAATAAGTTATTCCTTTTTGAAAGCAAAATATATTGAGAACTATAAACTTCTTGTTAGCAGATGTGAATTGAGAGACTGCTCATTTGTTTTACTGCTGAACTCATAACTATATATATATATATATATATATATATATANAGAGAGAGAGAGAGAGAGAGAGAGAGAGAGAGAGAGAGACTGACAATATTTGCAAGGATACTTATTACTTGGATTTTTTTTCTGCAGGAATTAAAAAGTTACCTGTATAATAAATTGCCTCCTCTTGGGTTGATAAAATAATTTATTCCATAGTAAGGTATATTAAACCTAGATAAATCATAAATTACATATTTTGATCAAAGTGTCACATTGTTCTATATTTGGTAACCTAAGTGGCCATTAATAGTGACAGTGATAGTAAGCCATTTAATATAGAAACTTGAACATACTGAGAAGTAATAGTAAATCTCATATATATCAACATTACTTAAATAAACTCCTAGTAAACTTGCTTATGTGCTCAAAAATTTCAAGTCCAAGCTCTTCAATTACTTTGATGTCTTTAGAAATTGTGATGCTTATATTACAACATTTCTACATTTTTAACACTGGAGTTATATTTTCAAAACCAGTTTTCCTTTTATATTTGTCAGCTACAGTACAGAGCTAAAAGATGACAGATATATAGGGCAAAGACGGAAAATATTTTCTAGAATTATATGGTGTTCCTGATGGAGGAATACAAACAATATGATAGAAGCAATGATTAAAGCATAATGAAAGAAAACTTTTCTCAGCCAAAAATAATTGAATAAAATGGATTTGACTTGCAGATTGGAAGTGCTTATCGTCATCTTTTAGGCAAAGCCTAAGTAATTCATACCTAGTAATGTAATAGCAAAATATTTGCATTACAAATCTATAGAGACAATTCTACAACCATTAAAAACTACATACCAAGATACAAGGATTGGGTTGGCCTCAGACTTCTCTGTAACTGTAAAGATGCACTTTTATACCCAGCCACTCAAGGGTTCAGAAAAGAATTTACCTAAGTACTTTTCTTAGAAATGTTTTTTGAATAAGTTTTCAGTCAAGTGAGAGATGACTCATAATTAAGACTCAAAATGAGAGATAGGTTCTAAAATGACTTGTGACAAAAATACTGTGTTCTGCTGCACATATTTAGTTACAGTTATGCAGCCCAGCTTGTCGCTTACTAACATTTCAGGAGGAGACAGTTAACCACAGAATTTGCTGAGTGATTCCATTACTTTTGGGTTGACTGTTGGAGTTGACATGTTGGATCACAAGGTATACATTGTCTAAATCAGGAATTCAATGCCCAACCCTACAGTAAAAAGGAAAGTCCAAGGAGCTGAAATAGCCTGCTGCCTTTTAGTATATAAACCAAACCAGCAACAGCCACCGAATTGGACTGAGATCAGGGCTTCAATTTTGTCACAGAATTTATTGGATGTTATCCTGAATTTGATCTATTAGAACTTCTAACTTAGTTTGAGTGCCAAACTAAGGGAGCCATCTCCTTTCAGATAATATGTATTACAAAATAAAATCACTTTTAGATATTTGTATACAGATTCCACCTCTAGCATATGAATATGTGGATGGTGTAGCAAATATAGAGCTATGGCGTGTGTGTGTGTGTGTGTGTGTGTGTGTGTGTGTGTGTGTATGTTAATTCCAGAAGTAACATATCATAGACTAAAACAGCAACTACTAAATCTCCAAAGGGAATAACTTACCTCTCTCCTGAGAAATTCAGACATGGCTGGTGAGAAATATCTCCATGATTACTGCATTGGTTGTCAACCACTTTTAATTTCAGGAAGAAAATAAAACAGGCAGCTATCCTAAGCAGATAAAATTAAAGAACTTAGGTAGAAGCCAGCTGAACTTGAAATTATTTTGGAAGTTGAGATAAAAGGCATTATAATGGAGACTATAGTGGAAGGATAATTTGATCACCTTGTAAGCAATAAACTAATTAATTTTTTTCCCTGGGATGACTTTCATTAGATTTCCCTAACCTACTCACATGTAAAACTTACTCTAATGCCCCTATGCATGGTTCAAAATAAGTACCTGAAAGAAAAGAATCATGTAAATACGCTGTTAGTTATAGCTAGATGAGGCAAATCTATCAGTTGTTACAAAGCTACAATTGTTCTCACATTTTAGTAGGGCAGAATAATTATTTGGGATTCTAGTTAAGTTTCTATATTTCCTCAGATTTTGATTCAGGTTTACCGATACATGAATTTGCATTTTTTCATAGGCACTCCAGTTAATTTTTTCATAGAATTAAAGAAAAAGAAAGCACTAGTAGAATGGTAATATCTCCATGCCATAGTTTATCTACTCATAAAATTAGGATAATAATTTTCTTAAGTTTTTAAAAATTTAGGATGTTAATTACCTTAAAAGGTCGTTCTGATGATTAAATGAAACTGCTTATGTAAATCTCTTAGCACAGAACCTGGAACATTTTAAATACTCAGTATGTTATTTTAATAAAATTATAGTTAAAATGAGTTAATACTTATGCTATATTTTTAAATAAAAAGGCTTATAGACTTGAATATATAGCACAATCAATTATATAAATGTATTGAAAAAGTACTAGAAAAATATTAAATAACATGTTAGTAGTTGTAATTAGCCTTTTCGACCTTTCTTCCTCACCTTTTCTCCATATTCTGAATATATAACAACATATGTTACTTTCATAATAAAAAAAGAAACTTAAAGGAAAGCAGGTAATAACTGCTCCATATTCTTTATGTTATAGAGCCCTACTTCTCTGTGTATTATTGTTATGATGTTGCATAACTGTGAATAATGGTGATTACTGTATTACTAACTGGCAAAGAGTATTTCTGGGTCTTGCAAACTTATTGAATATTTTATTTTCAACTGCTCTATAGACTGTCTAATGAGAGCAAGAATTCATAGTAGGGAACATTTTGAAGACAATGAAGTCTATGAGTTGTTTATAAATTTTATTTTTATACTTTAGAAAATGAATTAGAAAACTCCATCCTTTAAAAAAGGTTAATCCATGAGAAACTTTACACAAAGGGAGGCCATTTCCCATGGGATAAGTGTGTGCTGCATTGCTTGTATGGTTTGTATCACTTGCTACCAGGCGAGATGCAGGTAGTTTGAAGGGGACGGGAAGTAAATTATCCAAGGCTTTGAAAGTAATAAAAGAAACCATGGTCTGAAAAAAAAAAACGTTGTAGGCATGATTCACAGATTTATTGCAGTCATTTTGGAGGCATTGAAACAGACCAAATGTGTGGAGAAATTATTTCTGATTGTGTATGGAAATTTTAAAGGCACTCAGGTGGCTGTGGTTTGTGTTCCATGTAGAAACTCACTTTGAAGTTCAGGGTTTGAAAATGAATAGGAAAAGGAGCAGATGCACCACATTTTGAACAAGCTGCACAGGCAGAAAGGCAGGAGAAACTTAAGGAGAAGGGGAAAACCTAAGGAAATGAAAGTGAGAATTGGCCTGGGTAGCACATTAGAGATGGAGTGAAACAAGATCTGAGAAAAGAAAGGGCTCAGAAACATTTACTGCCATTTAGGCAAAGGCTAAGTGATTGTTTCTGAAAACAAAAAGGGTATTGTGGCTAAGTGTAGAGTATTGAAGCAAAAGGCAAGCATAGATGTGAATTTAATGGTGAAAAAAATCATACTGAGATCTTAGTTCTATTTTCTATTCTGCTTTATTCGCTAAGAACCTTGGGAGTCACATATTCTCAGACTTTTCTGTAAAGTGTGGTCAATGGTACTTTATCTGTAAATCTTGCAGAGTTGTTCTGTAGGGGTGTATGTAAGGTTTGTAGCTTGGTTTCCGTCATTCATGTCTTGCTTGTTTCAGAGAAAAAAGGTAGCTTCCAAATTTTATGGCAACTAGTATAAACAAATGAATGCCTGTACTTCGAAATACCCTACCTTCCCTCCCCAATCGAACCCCAGGAAAAAAGTTGAAAAGGAACTTCGTAATCTTCGCATTCACAGAAGTTTCTCTCTATCATCTCCAAAAGATAGCCATCTGACCTCTGCTTCAATTAAAATATACTGTATCTGTTAACCCCGATTTTACCATTTTATTCATTCTATCAAAACAGTATGAAAGGTTAATTGGGCACAAAATTGTCTTAGAGAATTTAATAGTTTTTTTAGAAATTTTTTTAGGGGCAATGTCAATATTACACTTATAGATCATAATTTGTAAAATTTACTTTCCCATTAAAAATTGGGGATCTTTTCATTGCTCTTAATCCCTGTGATTTGGCAATGATAGCCAATGGCAACTCTGACATAAAATTCTTTTCATCTCTCGAATTGTAACTCTAGACTTGCCCTACTGTGATCCCTTTGTCATAGTGCTGCCAGAATAATTTTTCTTCAAACTATTCTGAAATGTCTCCTGCTAAGTGTCATTTCAAGGAGTCCTCATTAGCTTCAAGATAAAAATTCAAACTCCACAGAATGGTGTATAAATAATCTAGGGATTTAGGTATTTCTGTCTCAGTTATCTACTGCTGTAAGAGCACTACATAACAAACAACCCTCCAACTCAGTGGCTTAAAATAGCAAGCATTTATCCTTTCTGAGTCTACAGGTCAGCTGGGGAGTTTTGCTGGTCTTGCTCAGGCTTATCTGACCTCACCTAGATCTCATGCATCTGTGGTTAGCTGACAGGTGTCTGGTGGTTGGCTTTTGGCTGGTGTGATACAGCCAGTAAGCCACAAGTCTCCTTGTCCAGCAGGCGAGCTTGTTTCCTGGCTCTTGAGCAAGATTCCAGGAGAAGCAGTGGAAGTTTACGGCCTTTTGGTCTTGGCGTACTGCCATTTCTTTTGGATGCCATCGGCCAATGTAAGTCATAAAGTAACAGACATACGTAGGGTAGGGACATAGACTTTGGATGGGAGGAACTGTAAATCCACATAGCACAGGGTGTGGACATAGGGAGGGGTGAAACCTGGGGAGGTTTTGTTTCCAGTCACTATACTTTGCTTCCTCTCCATCTTCCGTTCTAGCTAAGCCCCAGTTTATTTGTTATACCCAGCAATAGTGAACTTTGTATAGTCCTCTAGAAATGGCATGTCCTTGCTTCCTATTATTTTTTGCACCCAGTTTTCCCTTTGCCTGGAATTACCTTTTATACTTGACTAACTTCAATAAAAACATAATCATAACCACAACAATGATAGGTGAAGTATTCAATACTGACTATATGCTGGGCACCATTTTAAGTTCTTCATGTAGAGTAAGTCATTCACTTCCCATTTTGAGATGAGCACTATTATTTTCTGGATTTTACCGATGAGAAAACTGAGGCACAGTGAAGTTCTGTAACTGTCTGAAGGCACAGCTGGTGGGTGTGGTGAAGTCAGGATTTGAACCCAGAAAATCTGAGTCCAGTAGTCACGGTCACCAGCCATTGCCAACAGCATGCTGAAGGAGGAGGCTTTCCTTCACCCTCTCAACAGGCTGAGGCATTGCTTTTCATTTCACATATTCCCCTGTGATCAGCTCTAGCCCTGTTCTTATCAGTATATGGTCCTTTGAGGTATGCTTCATTGTCCTTGCTGTGGATGGTAATTCTGAGAGACAAAGGTTGTATCCTTCATTTCTGGGTTCCCAGAACCTAGCACAGTGTCTATCACACACTTGGGCTCTGTGCCTCATAAAATTCTTGAATGAATGAATTGTGCTGTCTCAACGTTGGCACTGTTGACACTTTTGGTCTGATGATTCTTTGTTGTGAGGATGTCCTGTGCATTATAGGATGTTTACCAGCATTTCTGGCCTCTACCCAGTGAATGCCAGTAGCACTCTCCCAGTTGGGTTAACCAAAAATGTATCCAGATATTGCCAGATATGCTCTGGGGTGGGCGGGTGCAAAATCACCCCTGGTTGAAAACCAAATAAATGAAGCACCTAGAACAATTGTTTTTAGAGTTGTCTAAATAGTTAAACGACCTGGGGAACTTCAGAAAGTCCTCCCCCCTCCTCTCCCCCACAAGACTAATCAGGATTTCTGGGCATGGGGCCTAGGCCTCAGTGTTTTTTGGAACTCTCCAGGTGATTCCAATGTATACGCATTCATTTGAGACCTCTGGTCCAAACTCGTAGAGTTACTGTCGTACTGGTTCCTCACCTGTGAAACCTTTCCTGAATTGCAACTGGAGGTGAAATTTCTCCCCTATTATTAACCTTTTTGAAGTCAAAGACTATATTTGATATTTCTTTGAATTTTTTAAAGTGACTAGCAGACTGCTTTATACAGCTGGAATTTTTTTTTATTGCTTTTCAGGTGAGATTGAATTAGATAAAAAGCAAATCAAAGTTAGCTATCCCGAAAGCCAAGGAAAGAGAGGACAAAACAAACTGTCTAAAGGGTATTTTTGTCCTTGGCAGTTGTTTGGCTAATAATGCTTGCTCAAATTTCCAAGCTTGTAAACACAAAACAAATGGAGTGTTCTTTGTCCCCGCCATGCTGTTTGCATGGTATGAGATATAAGAATATTGCTGTTGCCTACTTTTACCTTGCTCAGTGTTCCAAATATGTTTCTCTTAGTTAGTAAGGACCCATGTTACAGACACTCTGAAAGCAGTTGTGAAAATTTTCTGCATCTCAGATGAACTCAGATATAGAAGCCTGTGCACACGCCGAATTATACTTCTCAGTGCCCCAGCATAATTTAAGTCCTTTTCATTTTGCCAAAGTCATTTTATTTTCAAGCAGCTTTCCAAGTGTATTTATTGTTAAGTTTGTTGTATGAACTGGGAATTGGGGTGCTGTACTTTTATATGGTGACATATTGATTAGTACCATATTATAAAATTGCTTCCAAGTAAACCACAGTATATAAGGAATACAAATCCTGGAAGAAATTTATGACCACCTAATTTTATTGCGATGACTCAATGACTATCACTCTTAAAAGGAATATAAAATAAGTAAAGGGTAATCAATTGAAATCAGTTTTTTTTTATCGAGTACAAAGAAAGCAATGCATTTGCAAATGTTGACCATGCATGCCATTATATTAAGGCAACAGATTTTAGAAAACCATCAAAATATGCTTATTATTAATTTAGTCTCAAATACTACTTTAGATTTGGCTTAATTAAAAATCTTGACTCTTTATAGGCCAAAATCTCAAGTACTACAATATTATGCTACTTATTAGATATAATAAAGCTGATTTTTAAAAAGTGATAATTGTGTCCCAAAATGAAGGATTTGGCATGTCATGATATTCTGTCTTGCTTATTTATATGTTAGGGCACCCTGGGCTTTTGTGCCTTGATAAATTTGTAGTTTTGACTTTACATAAGTCAGTAAGTTAATAACAGGGCCATATTTTAAAACCTAGGTGTAGAATTTTAAGATTTATGTTTTCAGCAGTAAACTACACCTGTAGTCATAGTGCTTATTTAACTAGTGATGACAGTCATTAGTAAGATTTTTTTTATTACTGTAAATGACTGTGCCATCATTAGGCCATAAAAAATGCAGGTTGTATTCAATGGTCACTGTCTAGTTTCCTTGCTTATATTTGATAACTCTGTTGGCCTCTGGTTTTTCTTGGGAAATGTACTACTCTACATCCTCAATTTTCATTGGAATATTTTATAAGAAAACAATTTACCTTGAAAGTGTAATCCCTCTTTTATATTAATAAAGGTAAATGTGCTCCAGAAACTCATACCTTATTTTTGTCATACTAGTGTGACATTTTTATAGGCAGCATGGTTCCTCAGTGTAATGAAGACCACTTTTAATATGAAGCTAATGATGAGATGAATGAACTGATCAGAAATACAGCATTACTAGCTTAGGGAACAATTAAGAGTACAGTCACCAGAATCAGCTACAGCTCTGGAGGATGGTTAGAAATTGGTTGGTGTCCATAAATCAACCTATGGCAGAAAAGTGACTTAATCAATGGAAAGATGGGTAATTCTCAAACTTTTGATGCTCACTTGGAAGTCACTTCTGGAATCCTTTTAGCACTTGGTTAGAAATATCCATCAAAATTGGTATCCTACCTTAGAAATGGCATGTAATATTTGTTCAATTGCAAATTAGCAAGTCAAGCTCTAAAACAATTGCTATCCACCAAAATGCATAAATAGAAGAGCTGTCTAACTCTTAAATGGTCAGAAATGCTTTTGTCATGTTATTTGGACACTTTACCAGGGACAGCCTCTCTCTGTGTAGCACAACATGGCCCAGAGTGAGCCCTGGAGAATACGCCATCACCATATCCCAAGCACTTTAGCAAGTATTACATTTGTTTTATTTAAATGGGCAGTCATTGTTTTTTATAAACAAGCAGTAACTTTTTAGGGCAAGTTTGTTTTTCAATGCTTCCAACAAAACTTCAGGATAAATAGTCTTATAAATCTTATAAACAGGAAAACCACAGTAGAGGAAATATCTTCAAGTTGTCATTACTCATCATCTTCTTAAGCTTTTGCAAAAATGTAAACAATTTATTTTTCTTACCAGAAGGACAGAAACAGTTCAACTAGAAATCTTCACAGAAAGATTCAGATCCATGCTTTGTTTCTGCCGCAGAACAGAACATTGGAAATACTCCTGCACCTGCACAAATTGTCCGCATCCTCAGCCTGCCTCTCCGTTGTTGAACAATCACTGAATAATTGGGTAGGTCCAGACTTGCTCTTTCAGTGTGGACTTGCTTCAAATTGATTTTAAATTGCTCTGAAAGATCTGGTAAAAATTTGATGGTGCCAAGATTTGGATTAAAATGAGGTATAAGTTGGCTTTGAAATTTTCATGCAGCAGAACCAATGAGTAGGGTAATAAAAAAACAAATGGGGTGCAGCAAGAATGCTGAGTTCATCAGCCATCTCGATGAATTCTTAAGAGACTGCACATTTTCACACTGCAACTGGCTGCTGCAAGAAGGAAGAGGGCACCAAGAAATATGTCAATTTCCAAGCTTTATACTTTTAGGAAATATGCAGAGAACACAACTGAAATGATGGTTAGTTTATGATGTGAATCAAATGCACTGAGGATTCTGCTGTAGTGCAACATTTTTTATACCTTCAACTATCAAATGATTTCTCTCTAAGGAGATTTTTTTTTTAAGGTCTTATTGGGGAAATGGGGGAGGGGAACAGACAAGTTGCTGTCCTTTTTGTTCTTCAGTCTAGTTGTGGAGGATGTTGCTTCACTGGCTCATGTTGGTATTATCATTGCACTCTTCTTGGGTGAGGCATTTGTCGCCGGCCACTGGATGGCCGCTTGGCGGCTCTTGGCAGCTCACGCCGGCTGCCGGCTGCTCACACTGGCTGCCAGCCACTCATGGTGGCCTATGGTAGCCCACTGCAGCCCCGCTGCAGCCTACGCCATCACCAGTGACTCACGGCAGCCCAGCTCCAGGTTGAGCTGTCATTCACCATCTTAGCTGTAGAGGGCGCAGCGTCACTGGCCCTTATGTGGGATCCGAACCAGGGCCCTGCTGCTCAGAGCTGGTGTCCCAAGCCAACTCTTAACCAACATGCCACACAGCTGGCTCTCATTTTCTTTGTTTTAAGATTCTTATTAAAAATATATTTAACAAACAATATTATGTTAGTTTCAGGTGTACACCATAGTTATTCAACATTTATATACTTAGTGATCACAATGATAAGTATAGCAACAATTTGACATCATATCTCACTATCACAATAATATTGACTATATTCTCTACACTGTACATTACATTCCCACAACTTATTTGCTTTATACCTGGAACCTTGGGCCACTCTTTGCCCTTCATCCCCCCCCCACTTTTTAATTTTTCAGTTAAAGTTGGCATTTAATATTATAAATTTGAGGTGTACAGCATATGGTTAGACATTTATATAATTTAAGAAGTGATCCTCCTGACTAGTCTAGTACCCATCTGTCACTGTACATATTTATTACCACATTATTGACTATATTCCCTATTCTTTACATCCCTATGACTATTTTATAACTACCAATTTGTACTTCTTAATCCCTTCACCTTTTTCAATCTGTCTCCAACCCCCTCCCATCTATCATCTTGATAAATCTAGTACACATCTGACACCATATATAGTTATTACAGTATTATTGACCATAATCCTTATGTTATACCTTATATCCCCATGACTACTTTGTAACAAACAATTTATACTTCTTAAACCCTTTCCCGTTTTCACCCACTACTCCAGCCTCACTCCCACCTGACAAACATCAAAATGTTCTCAATCTATGAGCCTGTTTTAGTTGTTTGTTTACTTTGTTCTTTGGATTCCACATATAAATGAAATCACATTGCATCTGTCTGACATATTCCACTCAGCATAACAGCGTCCAGGTCGGTCCATGCTGCAGAAAATGGCAAGAACCCATTCTCTTCCCTGGTCTGAGGAATATTCCACTGTATATACGTATGTCCCACCTACTCTTTGTTCATTCTTTTATTGATGGACACCCAGGCTGCCTCCACATCATGGTCATTTTAAACAATGCTGCAATGAACATATGGATACACACATCTCCTCAAAGTAGCATTTTGGGTTTCTTCAGATAAATACCCAGAAATGGAATTACTGGGTCCTTCTTTGTCTCTTGTTATAGACTTTGTTTAAAATTTTGTTTTGTCTGGTGTAAGTATTGATACCCCAGCTTTTTTTATTATTCCATTTTTGTGAAATAACTTTTTCCATTTCTTTACTTTCAATCTGTGTGTGTCTTTCAATCTGAAGTGAGTCTCTTGTAGGCAGCATATGTAAGAGTTTTGTTTTCTTACCCATTCAGCCACCCTATGTTTTTCACTGAAGCATTTAATCCACTTACATTGAAATCAATTGTTATTTTATTTATTTATTTATTTATTTATTTGCTTTTTAAGATTTTTAAATTTTATTGGGGAATTGGGGGGACCGGAACAGTGCTGGGGAATTGGGGGAAGGGGAACAGACAAGTTGCTGTCCTTTTGTTCTTCAGTCTAGTTGTGGAGGACGTTGCTTCACTGGCCCAAGTTGGCACCATCATTGCGCTCTTCCTGGGTGAGGCAGATCAGCTGCCCGCTTCTGGATGGCTGCTCACTGTGGCTGCTGGCCGCTCACGCTGGCTGCTGGCTACATATGGTAGCCCATGGCAACTCACTGCCACAGGGGCTGCAGCCTACGCCATTGCCAGCGACCCACGAGCCCAGCTCCAGGCCTAGCCACTGTTCAGCATCCCAGCCGCGGAGGGCAGCATCACTGGCCCTCATATGTGGGATCCGAACCCGGGCCCTCTGGCGTCCCAAGCCAGTTCTCAACCATCGCGCCACTAGGCCGGCCCAAAATCAATTGTTGTTAGATAGATATAGAGGTAGTTATTGCCATTTTATTCATATTTTTCATTTTTATTTTTTTCCTTATAAAGAAGTTCCCCTAACATTCCTTGTAATACTGGATTGGTGGTGACAAACTCCTTTTGCTGTTTTTTTTTTTGGTCTGGGAAGCTCTTTATCTAATGTTAGATTTTAAATGATAGTCTTGCTGGGTAGAGAACCCTTGGTTGTAGGTCCTTGTTTTTCATCACTTTGAATATTTCCTGCCAATCCCTGCTGGCCTGCAAAATTTCTGTTGAGAAATCAGCTGAGAGTCTTATGGGGGATTCCTTGTAGTAAATAACTGCTTTTCTCTTGGGGCTTTTAGGATTCTCTCTTTGTCTTTAAACTTCACCATTTTAATTGTAATGTGTCTTGGTGTGGGCCTGTTTGGGTTCATCTTGTTTGGGACTTTCTGCACTTCCTGGGCTGGTATGTCTATTTCCTTCACCAGATTAGGAAAGTTTTGAGTCATCATTTCTTCAAATACATTCTCAATCTCTTGCTTTCTCTCTTCTCCTTCTGATACCCCTATGATGCAAATTTTGTTACACTTGATATCCCAGAGGTCTCATTTAAACTATCCTCATTTCTTTTTGGATTCTTTTTTCTTTTTGCTGTTCTGTTTGGGTATTTCCTGCTGCCTTTTCTTTTGAATCAGTGATTCGATTCTCTGCTTCATCTAGTCTGCTGGTGATTCCATCTAGTGTATTTTTCATTTCAGTTATTATATTCTTCACTTCTAACTGGTTCTTTTTTATGGTTTCTATGTCCTTTTTTATGCTTACTATCTCTTTGTTTATGTTCTAAGTTTCTTGAGCATCCTTATAACCTTTATTTTGAACTCTGTCTCTGGTAGGTTGTTTGCCTCCATTTTGTTTAGTTCTGTTTCCGGAGTTCTCCCCTTTTCTTTCATTTGGGATGTATTTGTTTCCTCATTTTGGCTGCCTCTCTGTGTTTGTTTCTGTGTATTAGGTAGATCTGCTACGTCTCTCAGGCTTGCTGGATAGCCTTATGTAGTAGGGATCCTGTGGGGTCCTGGCACAGTCTCCCTGGTCACCTGAGCTCGGTGTTCCAGGAGTTTCTCTAGTGAGGGTTGTGTTTGCCGTCCTGTTATAGTTGAACCTTGATTGCTGTTGGCATGTCATTGGGTGGTATTGACCCACAGGCTGACTGGCTGTGGGGTTTGGCCATGTCCACAGCTTATGGGCTGCTGTGTGGGAGGCTTACCCCATGCAGCGGAATTTGCCCCTGCAGGCTCTGTTGCCTGTTGAGACTGCCCTTTTTGTGTGCCACTTGTGGGATAATTGGGTGGTGCTTTACTGTGGTCTGAAGCTAACCTCCAAGTATGTTGGTTCTGGGGCCTCTTGGGAGGGACTCCAATCATGGCCCAGGTCAGCCACTGCTTATGACTGGCCAGAGTCTACCTGATAGGAGCTACAAAGCAATCCACAGTTGGTCACTGGCTGTGCTGGACCTGGAGGCACATGGGAGAGGCCACACTGTGAATGGAGGACAGCTGCTACTAGTACCAGGTCTGAGATAGCTCCACAAAAAGCCAGGACACTCCAAGGCCTGCTGCCATCTGCTGGCTCCCATAATTTTTAGCTGCTGATGAAGCCTCCTGAGGTTTGCAAGTTGGGTGCGGCAGGGTCTCTGTGAGGCAGGGTCTCAATGAGTCAGCAGGTTGGAGCAGCAGGGCCCAGCAGGCCAATTCGATTCAGATTTGACCTGTGGGGGCAGGCTCAACACAGTTAAGATGGTGCCCCGGCTGCACAGGAGAAGGGCCAGACTCAGAATAAATGGGCCTGTTGTCCCGAAGTTACACAATTCAGTCTCTCCCCATATGTCTCTGACACCCCAGAATCACTGTCCCTCCACTGGAGCCCAAGGTGAATGCTTGTGTAGGCCCTTTAAGAGGACGTCTGGGTTTTCTGCAGCCTTATGTCCCACCTGGACAGTGGTAACCCCCACTGTTTTTCACAGCTGGATGTTGTGGGGTTCCTTTTCCTGGCTGGGGGTGCTGGTGTAGGGCTGGGGTCCCTCTCTCCTCTGAGGGGAACTTCTGTGGCTGAGCTATCCCTCCCAGTTCTCAACTGCCACACAGAGGTTTGGGGCCAGCCCATTTCATGTCTTCGCCCCTCCTGCCAGTCTCAACATGGGTTCTTCTTTATATCCTTAGTTATAAAACTTCTGTTCAGCTAGACTTCAGATGGTTCTCACGTTGATTGTTTTATAATTTAGTTGTAATTTTGATGTGTTCATGGGATGAGGCAAGCACAGAGTTTATCTACTCTGCTATCTTGGATCTTCTATCAGGAGATCTTTTTCTTTTTTGGAGGATACTTTCCCCATGGGAGAGGTACACAGAAGAGAAATTAAGTGGTTTATACTTGTTTGAGTTTTCTAATACACAGATTTGCTACAGAAGAATATATCTTTCTTTGGACAATTGCTTTTAACTATATTTTTAATTATCAGTTTTCAAATATTTTAATTACCCTGTTGATGGTACAAAAGTCCTTGTTTTTAAATTTTCCCCTCCCATCTGTTGATTGTTTGTAACCTCTCTTTACCACTTCTATCTGAGGGTGGGACAAAGCAGGAATATAAATGTGGTGGGCCATTTCTCTGCTTGTTAGTAGCTCTGCTGTGTCTGGATGAAATAATCCATTTCACCATTGCTAACTGTTTATTAAATGCTTAATTTTCACCAGGCATTGTGCTAGATGATATGATGGTATATATTTGTTTTCTGTGGTTTTTACAGAGAGTCCTGCAAAGTAGATAGTGGTATTCCTTTTTTAAATTTTCTTTTTACAGAGAAGCAACTGAATATTATAAAGTTTAAAAAATTTTCCCAGTGCCCTCAACAGTAAGTGGCAAATACAAGTCTAACTAGCTCTCACTTTTCCTAGTATGGCACATTGTGTCCTTGAGTGTAATTAGAGCTGACTACATCATGGAATTTACTCATTGGAGTTAAACTGGACTATGCAGGGAGGCAGTATGGCAAAGAGCCTTTGGGATCAAATGACTGGGTTAAATCTCAGAATCTTATTTGGCCTCACTGAGCCTTAATTTTCTAGTGGAAATATAATGCCTAATTTTACATGGTTGTTGAAACAATTAAAGGAAGTAAAAATGTATATCACTTGATCCAGATTTGGCATTCAATAGTTTTTCAGGGAATTTCTTTTCTTCCTTTTCACTTCCTATAAGTTGTTTAACCATATTTATTGAGCACCTATACACTGGTACTTTTATAAGTGTGGGAAGCATATAGATGAGTAAGAAACCTTGAAGTTTTTGCTCACAACTGAGCAAGTGCTTTGAAAAAACTCATAGTCTTTTGGAGGCTTGAGATGCAAATATTTATAATGTAATGTAAAAAGTACACAGGTTTTATGTGAACCAGAGAATACACCTATGACCTGGTGTGGTCAGGGAAAGTTTCCTAGTTTAGTTTATGTTTGAGTTGAACCTTAAAGAATTAACATCCCTAGGAGTGAGCTGGGCATGGAGAGATGAGGGAGGAATGTTAGGCAGAACAGAAAATGAGAACGAAGACATGAGGGTGCAAAACAGCACTTAGTGTTGCTGGACCATAAAGTAAGAAATGGAGACAGTGCCGGAGAGAAAGGCAGGAGTCACATGCTGTGCGGATTTCATGTATCTTTGTTAGTGTGTACATGAATTTTTCTATGTTGGAAATGGGGGTATAAGACGGTTATAGTTTAACTTTATAGGTCCCTCTGGTAGACTTACATGTAGGAGGGATTTGAGGGGACTAAAATGAATAAGGGAGTTAGAATCTGTTGCAATAGTGCAGGCAGGAAGGGATGAGGAACTTGAACAGGGACAACTGGAGTAGGGGATGGAGAAGAGAAGATGGATTTGAGAAATGCTTAGGAAGCAAGTTTAATGGGTTTAGGAGGTAGAAGGAGAGAAAGGAGTTAGGATGACTGGTTCCGAATTTTGGTAAATCAGAAGGATGACCGGACCACAAACTGAGACAGAAAATAAGGAGGCATGTGAGGGCAATGGAGATGCATCTCACCTGTTACAGGGTATGTAGTGACTGATAGCTCTAACAGCTTTGGATGGGCCCTGTTAAGGGATTCCTGAGCCCCTAGCAGCCGATGCCTCATCACCATGGTAGCACTAGGGCCTGGACATTCTGTTCTGGTGTTGAACTCTTCTACTGGTTATTTTTGCTCAAGCACCATTGGTCTGGCCAAGACTTCCAGAACTGCACTAGCAGACTCTTCCTACCCAATCCTCCCTCTGCCTCCTCCTTTCACAGTATCAGACCTGCACTGTGGTCTGAAGGGTCTCCTGCCTGTGCCAACTCCCTCAACCCTTCACAGGTTTGTCCTCAATAAAGCTCTTGTATCTCAAATCCCACTGTGGCATCCGATTCTTGGAGGACCCCAAACTGACATTAAGGGGCATTTAGATGTGGGTGGGGTGAAAGGGATGAAACATGAAGAGATCCATTGCAGAAATACAAAGTTTGATATGACTGACAGAAATCTGGCTGGCAGTATTGGACAGTTGGATAAACAAGTTAGAAAATCAGACACAGAACAGGCATGACAGGTAGACTTGAGAGTCTTCAGCATATGGTGTGTAATCAAAACTGTGAGAGTGGATGGAATCACTTGAGGAATAGGAATCACGTGAAAAAGTGGAAATTTCTATATTCATGCAAATGAAGATGTATTAGAACATACACAAATCAGCCCTGGGAAATCCATTTCCCATTCTCTATTACCTTCATCCTATCTCTGCTCCCTCTCTCCTGCTGGACCTGCTACCTTGTACCAATCTGCTCCTATGAGCCCTTACTGCCAGGATTAGCTCCCATTCATGTGTCAGTTGTGCCTTATAACTCCATATTTTCCAGGACAGTGATAATTCTTACTTGTCCTCTTGAGATCACTGCTCCAGGGCTCAAGTTCCAGGCAGTTTGGGGTCTGATGCTTTTATCCTTGCAGACAGTTGAAGGTCTAATTCACTGCCAGAAGGTAACAGGTTTCTGCTGTGAATTTTCTGCTTTTATTCCACACTTCTTGATTCTATTCTGTAGATTTTTAGAATTTCTGGCTTTGTTTTCACCTGATTATGTTAAGGATTTCTATTTGTTCATTTCTGGTGATGACTCTAGTGTTATAAGTAGTCATTTCTGGCAGGACAGTTCCCTCTCTTAAGAGCTCTAACTATAGCGTGAAGTTCCAGTTTCTCTGTAGTTTTATACGGGGAGCCTCTTATAGTTCTTTCAGCCAGGTGACAGTGCTTGGTGGCTCTTTCTGGTTTTGTAAGGCTCTGACATTCCAAAGAGCCTCATCTTGTCCAAGCAGCAGTAAATGTGAAGTGAGTTCTGTAGCCTGGTTTGGGGCAGCATTAGGGCCATTCAGGACAGAACCTGCCTGGACCCACCTGTCTGCTGCCCTGGCCTCCTGTCCTGGGTGTATTCTGCAGCATAACTGAAGTGCAGAGAGGGATGCCCCAGGAGTGGGGTGGGGTACAAACATGCAGCATCGTTGTGTACGCACTTAGGCAACTTGCTTTCAGAATTTCAACCTGAACAAACGAGAATCTGGCAGGGAATAAATTAACTGGATAACGTTCCTACAATACTGGTCACGTGGCAGCTGCCTTTTAGGTGGGTGAGGGTTGGGCATTGCAGAAGAATTACTTCATCCCCAATAAGATATTACAAATGAATTTCTGATGCCCAGGGATGGGAGAAACACACATACCAATTCCAGAGATCTGTTTCTTGCCACTTTCTCCAGGTGAACTGATTTAATCGGTAATACCTTCAGTTGTACACTTCTGACCCCAATCTCAAATTTTTTTTTCTCACATATATCAGCTTTCATTTTAGGCCAGTAGAATCTGTTCTACATGTTTTATGTCAAAGTCACTGTGTGCAATTGTCCCCAAATGCGGTGCATTTAGACTTGCAAAATTTTATGAACTCTCCCCGTATCCATATAATCAATTTTGTGGGGGCTCTTTATTTCTCATTACAAGGGCTTCTGGCAATACTTGAAATATAAGGTGAGCACTCATACCACAATGTTATATTCAGAAGGCTAATTAATAGAGAAGACTAAACCATATCTGTGTCAAAAATTAACTGGATAATAGGGAGCCAATGAGAGATCTGAGTGAAATGTGAGTAGATTAGTTGAGAGTGAGTAGGATGAATTTCAATTTATCCTAAAAAATTCATCGAATTAGGATGTGTGAGCATCAGCTGAGATAGCTTGAAGAGACTGCAGCTTTAAACAATGCGATACAAAGGCGAGTTGGAAACAAGTTTTAGGCAAACAACTGACCTTCAGCGATCAGGAATGGTGTAACACAGGCAGCCTCAGGCACTAAATACAGTTTCATAAACAAGAACATATTTTGCAAGTGTTGGCGAAAATGTAGAGCTCTAGATTTTTAATGTATCTATGTACATAAGTAATGGTCATAAGTAGTGTTATTTCTGGAGCTGATAAGTAACAATTATAAACCTCTCTAGGCTAAAATCTATTATGATCCAAATTTTGGGAAAACTTTACCTGTGCTGAGAGTTATGTTTTAAGCTAAACTGTTTATTTATTTAACTGATGCTACCACTCTTATTAGTTCTCTGTTAGTGCATTAGAATACTGTCAATATGAGACATTTCTCTTGTATGTATTTTCTATTTGCCTGCTTTCCTCCTCCTTTCTGCTTCCTCTGAAGATTATGGCTAGGTTTTTAAATATCCCACTGATGGAATAATATTAATCAGGGAAAATATTTAAACAGAACTTCAGGTGAGGAAAAGAAATGTTAGCATATGCATAATCTGATAATTTGCTCACTATTGATGGCCATTAGTCAGATAATCAACTTTACATGTATATACTCTAAGCATATAATTATTTTTAAATTATCTAGATGTTCACCCACTTTCAGATTTTTCTGAATGAGAATGAGGCTCCATGACTCATAATCAGATCACCGTCTTTCAAACTGGATTGGTTTAATCATCTCTTTGTCCCAAATCATCTTTTGGTAAATTAAACTAATGGAAAATAACTATGAATTGGAATGTGAATTTAGGCATGAGAGGTAAAAGGATTAAACACATCTGTTGTAGTGGTCCTTTAAACATTTTCTGTAATTGTTACAGTAGATTTAGTATAAATGACTGTTGAAGCTGCGTGAGACCATCAAGAAACTATAAAAAGTGAGACAGTGTTGGAATTCTGTGGCATTTTGCTGTGATTTGGGGCTTAAACCTTTGAGTATCTTTCCCCATAAACGTAATGAGTATTAACTTAGAGTTGAGTAGATGTCTCTCTTATAACTGAGAATTGACAGTATCAGGGATGGGGAGCCTTTTGCAGATATGTATATCTAGTCTTTAAAAAAAGTGTACAGGGAATTCTTTCCTACTTCATTCTCATCTTTTTCCTCAGGGGAAATAAGAGCATTTTTGTTTGAAATTATCTCTTTTATATGCGCCGTTCTGGAATCATAGCTTGAAGGCAAGTTCTTTGGATATAGATAATGAAGCTATACTTTCTGAGAGGTAACAGGGTGATTTCGCTTGACACTTGCTTTCTGAGGTAATCTTGTTGATCAGGCTTTATTTTTGTACTGCATGCTTGTGAGTCAGGTATTTTCACAGAACGAACAACGTATCTTGTTAAGCTGTTAGCTCTACAGCCACATGCCATTTGTCTTCTGCACAGACAACTGGAATACAGAATAAATCTAGATACTACCATTTTCTAGCAATACAGACTCATTGAAAATGATCTAGAAAAGGAATGCTTATCAACCATCCCTAAAATTATATGAAACACTGTGGTATATATTTATATGTATGTGTTTGTTTCTGTGTGTTTTTAAAGAGAGCGTCATAGCCTTCCTCAGCTATTTAAATGGGATTTGTGATCATCCCAGATGTTTAGGATTGCTGCTGTAGATACAAGAAATACTAAAAGCAAGAATGAAAACATGCTGAAATTTGGTGTTTTAATCAATAATAGTATTATAAATTCCAGTGTCCAATCTGAATTTTATGTTACTCTAAATTTCATTTTCCATTTGTATGTATAACATTTGATGGCATAATTAGATTATGTAAAGTTCCAAAACAAATAATGGTATTCAAGGTTGATGTGTAAAGGATATCAGCTTTATACATTCCAGTTAAATAAATAGCATTATTTTGTTGAAATTCTCTGGGGGGGAAATCAACAGCAGAAATCACTGAGTTGTGAACATTACCTGCCTCCTACAAATAAGGAACATAATTGTTTTATTGGACTGATCCTAAAAAAACTCTGAAATTCCGTGAGTAAAACATTGACATAGTTTTTTATTATACAAAACTAGATGGTCTTTTTTGCTTGGTAGAAGGTTTTTTGATATTATCTTAATATAATGATGGTTAAAAGTATGGTCTTTGGAATCATTTAATCTAATTTCAAATTCCAGTGTCAGTACTTATTGACAGTGTAACTGTTGGCCAAATAATATAAATTCTCTTTCCACAATAAATGATGCGATACGCACAAAACCTTTGTTCAGTGCCTGGTAAATGAAAATGCTTCATCAGCAGTAGTGGTGGTGATAGTAGGACAAAGAGACAATGCATACAGTAAAAGGTTAGTGAGGGAGGTTAGAAAGGAGAGTTGGGGAGATGAGCAACCTGGGAATGCAAGTCAGGCTTTCATCTAGCAGATTCTCAGATACTGCTCCTGGAATCACTTCCTGTTTTGAGGTAGTTATATCAAAATTTGTTTCCATATATGATGTCTTTATAGCCCTGAATAAAGAACGTAGGATGACAAAATTCTTAAACCACAGAAATGATACAAAATCTGATACTTGAGTTTAAGTTAAAGACAAAGCATTAGCTTCAGCCATGAAGAGATCCCAGGTATGGTAGCGAACGTCCTAGAGATAAGACTGTGAAACATGCTAATGTACAAAACCCTGCAGGTAACACAATTGATAATCCATGTAGGCACAAATTTTGTGTGACAGTTCAAAGTTGTCAATGCTATGTGACTAATTTTGTGTTGATTGCATTGTGTCTAAAATGGTGCTCTGTGCTATTTTACATGTTAGAAGATTTCACCTGTAACATCTTTATGCATGTACACCAGGGAGCAGTTGGATTTCCATGCTCTGCTACTTTTGGTTATGCACTTGAAAAAGTAGCCTTATTTTAAATGTAAATATAATTTGATAATACCTCAAAAGATGGTATCTTTTCCTTACTCTTCTTTTCCTCTTTCTATGTCCAAGTATAGAGAGGCCCCTATTAAATAAATGCTTTGGGTCCATCTAATCTAACTCCTGTGGAGCTATTATTAATTAGAGCTAATGTTTATTTAAAGTTTTCTATGTGTAGGCACTAAGAGCTCTGTCTGTATTATCGTGTATAATCCTCATTACAGCCTTGTAAGATAGGAACTACCATTATCTCTATACCACTAATGAGAAAATTGGGTCTTACTAAAGGTAATTATTTTGTGTAAGGTCACATAGTTAGTGAATGGTGAAGCCGGAATTCAAACCCCTGTGTGATTCCAGAACCCATATGCTACAATATGATATGAACCAGCATCTCAGGAGGGAAGGTGAGGTGAGCCGTTAAATATAGAACCTCCTACCAATAAAACTCACCTGTATCTCTGGGCTCTGGAGCCATTTCTAAGACAATTTTGCCCAAAGTTGGGGAGAATATTTTCTGTTTCATATGTTTATAAAATGCCATGTGTTTTATCTCCAAATTCTTGAATATTTGTAAGCCACATCATTAGCCCCCCAGACACAGAAGTAGGATTTAGTCATTTACTTCACCTTTTTTGAGTGTCTATTAGAGCCCGGCAGTGCTCTAGGTGCTTGGGATTCATTTATCTCTGAGCAAAACACATAAAACAAAGAAACAAACAAAACAAACTCCAATTTCTTGGAGTATAATCTGTGGGCTTCAGTGTAAAGGAAATTGGCACATAAGAAAAGTGAGAACTCCTAACAATTGAACAAAAACTGGGTGGCTTTTTAGTAGGTCTTAAATCAAAGCTAATTTCGTAAATATCAGGGACTCTGAAGTCAAATATGCCTAGATTCCCCCGCCCCCCCACAGGTTAAACTATTATCATTTTTTTCTCATCTTTCATTTCCTTACCTATTAACTAGGGCTTCGGAAAGAGAAACTGATTCCTGCTCTCTTGGAATTGTCTTTATCTTTTTCATATTCTGACATGTTTTCTTGCTTGTTGGTAGAAATGGGAGGGATAATCAATATTGTTGGTTCCAAGATGTCAAGTAAAGCTTCTGCTTATCTGGACATTGTTTTTTGCTCATGTGTGGGTGACACATGCCACAAGATATTGAAAACTCAGGACAAGGCAAATGGGGTTTTTTCCAAGGCCAGAATTGTAAGAAACCATCTTCTCTCCTCCCATGCCGTTCTGGCCTTGGAAGACCCCATTTGCCTTCTCC
Source organism: Hipposideros armiger (assembly GCF_001890085.2). Lineage (NCBI taxonomy): Eukaryota > Metazoa > Chordata > Mammalia > Chiroptera > Hipposideridae > Hipposideros > Hipposideros armiger. Next base: position 192,492 of record NW_017732453.1, on the reverse strand, counting down.
TGAGCTTTCAATATCTTGTGGCATGTGTCACCCACACATGAACAAAAAACTGTCTAGATGAATGAAGCTTTAGTTGACGTCTTGGAACCAACACTGATTATCCCTCCCATTTCTACCAATAGGTAAGAAAACATGTCAGAATATGGGAAAATACATAGTACTTGCTATATATGGTATGAATGTTTGTATCTCCCCCTCCAAAAAAAAATTCATATGTTAAAATCCTAACCCCATAAACTGATGGAATTAGTAGGTGGGGCTTTAAGGAGGTGATTAAGTAATGAGGGCAGCACCTCATTAGGATTAGTGCTCTTAGAAATCACTCAGAACTCCTAGCCCATTTTCCCATGTGAGGATACAGAAGTCTGTGACCTGAAAGAGGGTCCTCATTGGACCATCCGATGTAATGGTCTTAGACTTTCAACCTTCAGAACTGTGATCAATGAATTTCTGTTGTTTATAAGCCACCCAGCCTGTGGTACTTTGGGATAGTAGCTTGAATAGACTCAGACAGTAGTAAAGCTAAAATTTGAATCCTGGTAACCTTGTTCCACAGTTCATGCGCCTACTGACTAAGCAACACTATTTATCAGTAAGTTACCTGTACCTATTTTTACTTGTACATTAGACTGTTTATTAATAGCTGACACCAATATCTATACTGTTTTGAGTACAATATTGTCACATTGAAAAGAGTTGTTTTCTGTTCTTTGGTAAAATAATTCAAGAAAAAGCTGGCAGGCTAATTATTTACTTGGATTCAGGTTTAGAGCAGTAGGTAAGGGAACTAGGAAATAACCATGCCATTTCCCTGGAAACCAAAATCCCAACACTCTAAGAGTGTTGGCTACTTTCTGTGCCTTAAATTATTTTGGAAAATAGTTCCTTTAGGAGGAAGTATAGTCTAGTGGTTAAACTTGGAAACTTCAGGATACATTTTTTTCAGGACACATTTTTAATAGGGTAAGTATTGGGTTGTCAAAAAAGTCATGACATATTTTTCTGTTTTTCGCTGCAAAAATGTGTCATGACTTTTCTGACAACCCAATAGTTCTTGATCAGAACATGGTATTTAGGAAGGGTATATGAGAAAACAGTAAATGTCTTGGTCCACTTCGCCATACATCAAAGATCTGCTAGCTTAGAGATAGAAGACCTGTGTTCAAGTCTCATTGCTTACCAGACATATGATGGTATGCAGAGGAGAGAGGAGAGAACTTGCCTTCTAGAACCTTATTACTCCAAGTGTGGTCCAGCAGTATTGGCATCACCAAGGGGCAAAATACAGAATCTCAGACCCACCCAGACCTACTGAATCAGAACTTCCATTTTCACTAGCTCCCAAGGTAATGCTATTGCATATTAAAGTTTGATAAACATAATAGGAAGAAGGATACAATTTTGGGTTTCTGCTCTTTCTTGAGGGACAAGAAATGACCTTAAGAACCTTTTAGCATAAGTCTCATATCTTTTTAGGAACCTTCTGTCTAATGGCAGTTTTCATTTTCATGAAAAATGTTCTTCCCTTTACTTTCCCAAAATAATAATAACAATATTAATGGTGATGATGATGATAATAGTAGCTAAGATTTATTGAGTGCATTCTGTGTGCTGGCTACTATTCTGCTTTATAATTATCTCATTTGATCTTCACAGTTAACCCAAGAAGTAAGTATTTTTAGTTATCCTCAATTTACAGGTGAGGAAACTGATGCTTAGAAAGGTTATGTAACTTGCTCAAAGTCATATAGCTAGTGGAATCCAAACCCACATCTAAGTCCAGAGCCAAGTGGCATCTTTTACAGCCTGAAGTGTTTCTCAGGTAATGAAATGTACTGTACTTTTGCTGCAACAACTTCCTTATCTGATCTGTTCCAAAGGAAAGTGTGCAGAGATCTTATATAATAACCATCCCTAATAAACCAGGGTAGCATTTAGAATTGCCCAGACCTTCTGAGCAATATAAAAATGCTTATAGCCAAGTCTTCAGAAAATGTCTCATTGATAAATGCTGACATATTTGCCCATCACAGATACACATCTGTATCATAGAAAATACTTCCAAAAAAACCAAAAATGGGCTTTTACACCTAACCCCAGGCATTGGCACTTTGTTTTGGCATTAGAAAGTATTGTGTTTTTATTTATTTGATATAAATTTGGACCATCTGAACTATGGCAGCACTATCCTAGCGTGCGGATGGAGGCTTCTTGGGAAAATATGTTAATATATGGATGGGAAGCAGAGGAATTATTTTGATGACACATAACAAGTCTTACCTGTTAACCTTAAAGCATGAGTCTACTAAAACTCTAAAGGCAAGGCATCCTAGGGGACATCACCTGTGATTCATCCCAGGGAGGCTAAGATGGAAGATATTTCCCCAAGTGGTTTTCTGTATATGCTTTGACCTGAAGCTTTAATCATGGATGAGTGTTTTTCAAGCTATTGCTTCAGTTCAGCGAAGATGTTTCTAATGTTCTTTGAATAATGCTTTTTTTTTCCTCAAAAGACAAGGACCACAATTTGTTAGCAGCTGCTCTTTTCTCATTTTATTAATTTTCCCATTCAATGTTTCATCATGGGTTTTTCACTGGTAAGATCCTAATTCAATTAAAGCATTCAAATGCTTTAGCCTTGCACACTGAAGACTATCATCAATAAATTCAAATAGGGTTAACCTTGGAGTGACATCTTCATTTCTATGATAATATACTGTCTGTGAATCCTTTCATATCATTGGCCACAGCATGACCAGATGCTCATAGGTAAAGAGACCTTGGAACTTTAAATAAGTTACTTCTTCATCTGTAGTCAATTGAATTAATTTATTTATAAGTGGTTATTTCAGGTTCTTTCATTTGACTCAAGCTATTGATTGATGCTTCCTGTGACCATTTTCCTCATCAAAAAGCAGGATGATAGCTGGGACATAACTTCCCAATAGCTATTTATATGTGAAGCCTATTTTGTGTATGGCTCTTTCTGTAATCGTTTGTGCATGACTGAGTTTAAATGGTTTGTAGACCTTGCTGATAGATTACAGAACAAGAATGAACTGACAATTCTTTCTTAAGGGATTAGGTGACTTTGCACTGTGGTGAATTGCAAGTTTTGTTTCTTGTTTCGCTTGCTTAGGTGCTGTTTGGGGATTAATTTTATAGGCTATAGAGAGAAATTCCATAGATGAGTGCACATGGCGGGTGGTACCTTCCGGTAAAAATGATATTCTTGTCCAGTAATAATGGGCATAGGGTAGGGGATGTTGATAGTCTCTTTGTATATATTTCCCAAAGGAAGGCTAAAGAACCCAGTTGAGGAAGAAGAAGCGCCAGGCCCTTTTGATCTTAGACTGTCCCATTTGCAGGTCCAGGGAATTCCATAGAGACCCCCCACCCCACAGGCTGCCATGGATACATACCAGCCAAGCTACGGCTACCTCTTAGCAACCTGCACTCTTTGTTTCATCAACTCATCTTATTGACAGTATTTTTCACTTTCTGTTTGTTGGCAGACCTACTTGGGGAAATATACTGTTAGAAACTTGTTTAACACAAAGGTTGATCATAATTTGAGTCCGTTATCTCAAAAATGTGTGCTACTGATTGTAAGGGGAAGTGGAAAACAATTCATAATCCTTTATCTTGCTACCAGAAAAGATAAGATTTTTAATATACATAATAAAAATTATATATACATATATACACGTATATATATGTTTGGATTGGATTAGATTTTCTTCCAAGGAGCCAGTCTTTGAATTAAAAACTCTTTTATCTTCTTAAAATATATTAAGAAGGGAGAAAATTGGGTAGTGAAGGCAGATAGAAATAGGCAATATAACATAGTGAACAAATTTAACTTTCAGTTTTTAAATATTTTGTGGAGGCAGAGGTGTGATCAAACAATACGGTGAATGTTTAAATAAAAAAAATTATTACAGTAAGAGACACATTGCCATTAATCCCCCTCAAAATACTTCCCCTCACTTCAAACACATTCATCCCATTGTTCTTGCCACTTTCTGGAGCAATTCTGGAAGCCCTCTTTTCATGAGTGTCTTTAGTAGCACTGTCATGGCTACCTCGATGTCCTGAATCATTCTGACTTTGGGGAAGAGCCAGAAGTCACATGGTGCCAAATCCAGTGAATAAGATGGATGAGAACACACAGTAATGTTTTTATTTGACAGAAATTGCTGTATACTAGAAGCAGTGTGTGACATGCAGCATTGTCATGATGGAGGGTGATTTATGACACCTTACAACACACCTCTCAACCATAGCTCACACCTGACTGACTGCATTAAATAAGTTGAAACTTGTCACACACTAAAGTTTGATGTGCTGCTTTCCATATTGAAGATCCCTTCCTTTCCATTGAATGGCACTTGGCAGCAACATTCACCGTATTTTGTGATCACAACAGAAAGGCTCAATGTCACACATTGCTTCTGTCAAATAAAAACATTACAGTATGTCCTCATCCACCTTATTTACTGGACCTTGCTCTGTGTGTCTTCTGCCCCAAAGTCAAAATGACCACGAAAGTAAACCTTTTGAATTGATTCACAACATCCAGGAAGCCACGACAGCACAACTAGACACTCATGAAAGAGGACTTCCAGAACTGCTTGAGGAAGTTCAGCAAGAACATGGGATGAGTGTGTTTGAAGCAAGGGGGAGTATTTTGACAGGGATTAATGGCAATGTGTCTCTTGCTGTAATAAGTTGTTTTTTATTTAAACATTCACTGTATTTTCTGATCACACCTCATACACAGGCTCCAGAGTCTGGCTACTTGCTGTGACTGCTGAAGCAAGTTACAAGGTCTTTCAAAGCCCTTGCAAAATGGAGATAATAATGTATCTGCCTCATATGCTTATGGAATTTGTGATGAGAGGTTTGAATGAAATGACCCATGTGAGTTGCTAAACATAGTTCATAGTAAGTTTTATAGAAATGTTGGTTACTATTATATGTTCCTGATGTCTTGCCAAACACTATCAATAAACTTGTTTTCCAATTTTGTAAAAGAAGAAACAAATACTTTAAGAAGTTAAGTAAAATTTACAAGGTTATATTTAATGAGCTCAGGCGTCCTCATTCCAAATAATATATCTTAATTATAATTCTATACTTAATGCTTCACATAGTTTTTAGATATTTTTTCCTACAACTTTATCAGGAAACTGAGAATCAGAGGGATTTTATAGGATGTTTAAAAAGACCCCAAAGTTACTAAGTCATAAAGCTGGGATTTGAACATTGTTCTGCTCAGACTCCAGAAGCTCCTTGTCCAGCACCTTGCTTCTCTGAATACCACATGGTATGATGGTGTTTGGGGAAAGGGTTTACGTGTGCAAGCAATGCTTTTGCATTAGTTTTTGTGTTGTTGTTATCTAAATTTACTAAATTTCAGTGATGTTTGAAAGAAACAAACTTTAAGATAAGCAAGTATGCTAATGAGATATTATGACACAATCACCAGAATGGGTACAAACTAAAAAGACTGACAATATCAAATGTTGATGGCTGTAGAGTAACCAGCACTTTCACACATTGTTGGTGGGAGGGGAAATAGTACAACTGCTTTCAAAATAGGCCTGACAATTTCTTTTAAAACTAAACATGTATCTACACTATGATGTGGTAAGTACCCTCAGGTATTTTCCCAGGAGAAAGAAAAACTTATGTCAGCAAAAAGACTTTACCAAAATGTTCATAGCAGCTTTATTCATAACAGCCAAAAATTGGATAAGGCATAGATGTTCATGAAAAGAGTCTAGATAAGCAAATTGAAAAAAGCCATACAATGGAATACTATTGGGTTGTTGGAAAAGTCATGATGTAGTTTTTCTATGTTTTTTGTTGCAAAAATGAGTCATGACTTTTACGACAACCCAATACTTGGCAATAACAAGGAACAACCCACTGTTATGTGTCAGTGTGGGTGAATCTCAGAAACATTATGCTGAATGAAAGAAGCTTTACACAAAAGAGTATATATACTAATATACTATTAGATTATATTATGATGTCCCCAAACATGGTGACCTGCTTCTCAGGGGTGTTAACAGAAGCATGCAGGTATTTAAAGAAACATCTGTGAATCATGTAGCCCTCAGGGAACTATGGAGTTCTCTTTGAAATACAACTACCTTTGGTTAATCTAGGGAGTTTTGTGGAAGAATAACTGGCTTATTTATGTCTGCTCTGTGGGCAGTTTTCTTTGCAACTTGAGTTATCCAATTAGAAAAACTGATAAGAAATTAGTCTCTGGTATTTGCTGAAGGGGTCAGTGACACCACCTCAGTCCTGAAAGTCATTCAGGCCAGCTTGAACTCACTGGTCTGGGTTGTTTTGGATGATAAAATTGCCCTTGACCTCCTCCTTGTGGGCCAAGGTACAGTCTGATTAAACCCTAATACATGAATTAATGCCTTGGGGCAAACAGAAAGGTCAACAGAGACTTAAAGAAAAAGCTACCCAGTTTTCCAAGGTAAACTCTGCTAGTTTGTCAGATTTCTTTAGCTGACTGAGTCAGGGTCCCTAAGGGGACCATGGTCAAGATCAATACTGCATGAAGTCCTGTTGATAATAGCCTTAATTAAATGCTATGTTAGACAAATTGAATGAATTTGGTCCCAGCCACTAATTAGTGACTGACAGTGGTGTACTAATGGGACAATTCATCAGGAGCCAATGTGTTGTAGAAATGAGTGGAGATTATTGTAAGACAAGTCTCCATGTGTTTGTTGTATTTTAGCTTGTCTCGAGAATGAAGCACCAAAGTCCTTTATGTCAGATCATCTTTTCAAGGATGTAACCCAGCATCCTTACTGCACATTATAAAAGATTCAGGTTTGCTAAGGTAACCAGGAGAAATTTTGATGCTAATTGTTACAGTGGGGCAGAACTCAGGCTGGTTGCTTGGTGAGAAAGTCATCTTACCTGAAGGAGGGTGAGTGACAACAGGGTACACTGTTCAGGCAGCTGTCTTTGAATCTACTTTCCTATTTTTTTCTCCCTTTATATGTTATGCATTGGAGGACTATTTATTGTCCATGGACCAGACGATTTGGTCAATATCTTTGCTACTAATTCCCATAGACTTCCTTCACATTTTCATTCCCTCGCCTTCCTTCTTCCAGAAACCCCTGTGTTTGTCAGCACTTCGTCTTCATTGTCAAAACTATCAAGAATATAAAGAAAGGATTTGAGAGTTTATCTTACCTTGCCAATGAATAACTTAACATGGCAGAGTTTCATGGTAGGAGACATGAAACCACTGAGTCAAAAACAAGTACTGTTTATTAGCCACACTAATAGCAGTAGCCATAATATCAGCATTTTCCCAATTTCCATAGTGAAGAGAGACAGATGACACCTGAACATATAGTAAGTTGCATTTTAGGAGAGAATCCCTGAGCTTAAGGTGCCTGAATCTTTTATAACAGGCAGTTCACAGGCTTGTCCTCTGCTCCAGAGAGAGACACTGTCTCTGTCTTCCAAGGCTGCTCATCATATAAAAATCCTCAAAAAGATAGTGCAGAATAAACAGTACTTAGTGCATAGCTCACAATATATGCAGAACTGTGAGAGACCCATGGAGAATTGTCTCCCAACAGTAATCATCTAATACAGAGCTTCACAGTTCCAGGACCTGCTGACATCAGTGAACTTCACCTCCATTTGTTCCACCTCCTCCTTTTCACAACCCTCCACTTGACTTTGCCCTCATCTAGAAGTACTCTTTCTGTAAAATTTTAAAACCCTGAAATGTCAAGCTCTGACCAAAATCTCCTCACTTCTCTTTCTTCCTCGCTGAGACTAAAGATTCTGAAATTTTATCAGGCTTTGCCTCCCTTCAACCTCCCCTTATTGTCCTAGTTTCTTTTTTCTTCCTGGCTTCACTCCCTTCCCTTCTCAGGCTAAGACCCAACTACCCTCTCACCAGTGTCCTCAATGCCTTTGCCTCTATTCCTTCTGTTACAATTGTTTTGATACTTTACAACTCTGGATTGTCTACCACTTGCTTTCTCGTTTCTGATGCCAAGCTTTCCAATGAATTAGACTGAATGACCTTGCTGATGAAAGCATTAAAAATGATGCTTTCCAATTTCAGCAGCTTCAATCCATCTCCCTAGTTCAGACTTCTTGTAAAACATTTTGGAGAGATGGTAAGCATCACAGCAATGAAAACTGGAATAGGCTGGCCTCACATAATGGGTACAATAAAATGTTTATTATAATGCTGGCAGTAAATATAAGGGGGGCTTTTCTGTCTTACATCTACCTGGGTAATGGACCAAAAGTATTTTAAGTTTACTAAAGTGAAACCAATCCTTTCTTAAAGGTAGATTAAAATATAGCCCCAAATAACATACTTGGTAGGTCTATACTGTGGTTATCTTTACTGAATTTCAGTCCAAGTTCAGTGAAGTAATTTTGCAAGGTGACTTCCAATTTTTTCTGATTTTCATCTTGTTATTTTCCGTTAGACAACTAAACACATTGCTGAGTATCAAAAACTTTCGCCATTAAGGTGGGTGAAGAAAATATTACAGTGAATACTCTGAAGATAGTTTTAGTTTATGAGGCATTTCAAGTCATGCCTCTCCAACAGTTCAATCTTTCAGTTTTTAGTGGGTGAACCATCATGAAATTTAGAAAACTTAAGCACTTTTGTTTCAAAGAGAGAAAGTGTGAAGTTTTATGGCAGTTGGTGAAAATGTGGAGTGTAATGGGTTTTAGGAGGAAAACCTGAAATTGTAGAATGTATAAGCATTTTGACATTCTTATTTTAAGATGTCTCTCCCTCCTCGCAGTTCTTACTCAATGTCAAATTTTTGCTGACCCTATCTAGTAGGTTTCTGATATTTACATTCAGAATAGTTATTGAGCAAAACAATTAAGAGGAAATAAAGTAGACACTGTGCCAGACAGGCAAAAAAGGAGGAGGAAGTCATCAGCCAGAATGAACATAAGAAAAACCACATGATTAATACACAAGAGTGGAACTAAAAAGTGGGTTGTGTTAGGGAGGTTTTATTTGTTGGTAAGTTTTCTTGAAATTTAGAAATGATTTGTTTTTTTCTTCTACAGAAACAATGTTAAAAATGGTAGAGTCCTAGTCTTGGAAACAAAAACCTATTTAACTTATGAATCTGAACCACAGGAACTACAATACTGTCAATACAACAAGAGGCCTTAAAATAATTGTGGGTGTTGCTCCCACAGTGGGGAGGGTTTTAGACTTGATTGCTAATCCTGGCTCCTCTCTTAATTTAGATGAGCCAATTAATCTCGCTAGGTATTCTTGTAATACAGAAGGTGGATTTGATAATCTTTAAATTCCCTTTCAGTTCTAAAATTCTTTTGTATTCCTATCCCTATTACCCATTTTTCTTTTTTTAGAAACATGAAAACCTTACAGAATTCTTCAGAAGCAATTCTTTTGTCTTCATGCTGCAATAGGAACAAAAAAAAATTAGAAAGTCAGTCTCACTGTCTCTCATCAGAATAGATTATAGGTCCTCATTTTATGGGCTCTTATGTATTTGGGTGGGATTCACCTTCTTGAGGCTCCTGAAATAATGGCCATGCCATGTTTGTGCTCTAACAGTTTCCTTTGATAAAGATAAAAGATTTCAGGAAGCCGTGATCATTTCAGTGACAGTCTCTAGGGTTTCCCTGCAGGAACTTATTTCCGAAAAGCTCAATGATTTAATGTACATTAACTCACTGACAACCACATGGGCCTGCCTGAGAAGTGGGAATGGCTGGTATTTTACCATTAGGTGTTCTTACAGACAGGTACAGAGGAGCTACTGAAGTGAAATGGAGTGAATTTAATGTTTACAAGGCATCTCAGGTTTTCACCCCCTCCTCTGTGTGGAGAGAACATGGAGTGCATGCTCCTATGTAACACTTAGCATGTAGCATTGCTTGCTCTTATTTATGGGTCTTTCTCACCCACGAAGCTGTGAGCTTTTCAAGGACATTTCCTAGCACATAAGGAGTCCTGCAGTGTTGTTTCCTGAATTGACATGCAACTTAACTCTGTGCAGCCCAGGGTCGTTACTGGACTCTGGCCATATTTGCAGATGCAGTTTTGCCAGATCCTTGATGCAATTACCAGGGAGAGACCCCTGAGACTCTTGTCAAACCCCTCAATTTCAGAGCATAGGAATATGTGCACAAGTAATTGACTTTCTTTAGAATCACACTGCTGTTTATCTTGTGTTACACTTTAATTATCTCTTCAAATTTGATTAAATAAAGCTTTCTCTCTTACTAGATGCCTGTTTTCCCCAAAGTCACACAATTTTATTACTTTATGAGATTGATTACAAGGAAGAAAAAAATGTCAGGTCGAGATGCAGGTTTCACACATCAGATTTTTAAGTTCCTGGGATGATGATGATGTTATTAGATAATGATTGCTGCTTCTTCCTTTGTGCCAGGCACCGTTGTGTTTTACACATATTTTAACTCATCTACTTCTCAAAATTACCCTGTGTGGTAGGTTATCATCCCCATTTTTTTTATATGAACAAACTGAGAAACAGATTTAACTTTGCACAAAATCACCAACTAGTTAGAGGAAGTAGTCATCAAAGCTGCATATTCTTGATTTAGGGTCTTGACTTTTAACTGTGTTTAACTGCCTATTTTTTTTTCACTTTAAATGGTTTGGAAGGAAAGCAATTAACATTTTAACAAAGATATCAGGGGATTTTGGTAATAGCTGAATCCTTTGATGGGATCCCCTATTATTATAAGTAGGCCAAAGTTTAGTTGTAGATGATCATTTCTAAAGAGATACTATCAGTGACCTGTTGTAGATTTTTAGCTTTTGAAATTTTAATATGTGTAACTTCTTGTTTGATTATTTGCAGACATACTCATAGGTATGATAGATAATTATTTGTCATTTGGTTGTGGAAAGAATTTGAATCCTATGTGCTTTGATGTGTGTAGGAAGGCATCAACTTCATAGTAAATATTTACTGTCTGAAGCAGCTCAACAGCCCCTGTTCCAGGGGATAAAACATGTAACTCAGGTGATTCAAATAAGTCGTTTCTATTCTGTTCATTATAGTTATTGATTCAGAGATGGTCACTGCAGCTCCCACCCAGGGGTCTTCACAGCTACACTAGACATTTAAACTCCCTTCCACAGGTTACCCCTAACACTGATCTACTCAGATGGCTACAGGAGAGGAAACACAGCTGGCCTATGACATTAGACAGTATTTATCTTCAAGAGTCCTTGCAGAAATCCAGTATAGCAACACAGCTCAGGTGTAAGAAAACAAGGTCCACATTACTCAGGTGAAGAAGACATGTCCTTTAAGAGCTGATATCTCTTGTAACAAATCCATAGGCTTAGCTTCCAGAGTCTGCAAGGGAAATGCCAGTTCTAAGAGTCACTGAACTCAGGGGAGCTCAAAGCATAGCCACCTCATCAAATATTTAGTTGGTTTATAGTTCCTCTGAATCCTGGTGCTATTTACTGATCAAATTATTATTGTAAGAAGTGTTGTCTAGCAATATATTAATATTTGACCCTTGACTCTTACCAGATTTCTAGAGGAAGAGAGCTAGACAGTTGACCAATGGTCAGATTCTCATTCATCAGGGGAAATGGCTTTGTTAATTCTTTGTTCCTAGACACTAACTTCTGGAATTAAAAAAAAAAATTGTCAAGGAAGCAGGCTCAAACTTTGCCTCTAGGCTTTGACTTGAAAGGATATATGAGGTCTGGCAATTAAGTTTGTGAACTTGTTGCAGTGATGTTGCTAACCTTTTTTGGATATCAGAGGGATTATTCATTATGAATTTGTACCAACTGGACAAACAGTTAACCAAGTTTACTATTTGGAAATGCTGAAAAGTCTGCGTGAAAAAGTTAGATGACCTGAACTTTTCACCAACAATTCATGGCTCTTGCATCATGACAATGTACTAGCTCACACGGCACTGTCTGTGAGGGAGTTTTTAGCCAGTAAACAAATCACTGTATTGGAACACCCTCCCTACTCACCTGGTCTGGCCCCCAGTGACTTCTTTCTTTAACTAAAGATAAAGGAAATATTGAAAGGAAGACATTTTGATGACATTCAGGACATCCAGGGTAATACGACAGCTCTGATGGCTATTCCAGAAAAGGAGTTCCAAAATTGCTTTGAAGGGTGGACTAGACATTGTTATCAGTGCATAGCTTCCCAAGGGGAGTACTTAGAAGGTGACCATAGTGATATTCAGCAATGAGGTATGTAGCACTTTTTCTAGGACGAGTGCACGAACTTGATTGTCCGACCTCATAGGACAGGCAACTTCTGTAGCCACACTACTGCCACCAGCGAAGAGGCTGAGAATGGACCTCATCCAGAAGAAACAAAGCTTGGCAAGTGGGGACAAAATACCTGGTTATGGTGGCTTTAATAAGCCAGGACTAGGAGCTACTCCACTTCAGGCTTTTTCAATCATTGAAGTCAACAATTTCACTTTGGTTTAAGCCAGTGTGTGTTGGACAAATGAAATTGAATGGATATTCAGTAAATGATTGCTAAATGAATAAATCTACATTGCTGACCATTTTTGTTTATTTCTTTTTATAATTGGCAAAATGAAGATAATTTTTTTAACACAAATAAATGACATCTGTAAAAACATTGATGCTTAACAAGTGGCTATATATAATTCTGTTTTATTTATCCATATGCTCAGGTTTAGCACTAAAACTTTAATGAAATTAAGTTGAATAACAATCATAAGAGTTAGAAAATCTCAGCTGAATGATGGCATTAAGGCTGGGTACTATTTGACTGATTAGGTTGATTTACTCATTTCTTTATTCAACAATTAGTTACAGAATATTGTGTGCAGAAGACAAAAGCTGCTTGATTTTTAGAAAGTAGAAATGACCAGGTTAAAAATAATTTGACAGGACACTCATTTAAAAAGCGGGAGACCCAGTGCTAAGTCTTGACTTCATAAATGGTTGAATAAGGACAGAGCTGTGTGCTCTTGAACCCCTCACAGGTTGTTGAGAGGTCCTACCTGCAAAGCTCCTGCTGTCAGGGCTGCTGTCAGAACTGCCAACTCCAGAGGTTACTTCTCACCGAGCCTCCGTGCATTGCCTCTCCTGGAATTCTGTTGTGTGGTGACTCTACCCAGCATAGCCCCTGCTCACCTGTGGTATTACATTTTCTAACTAGTGTAACTGCTATTTTGAACAAGCACAAATCATGAGATAGAAATAGAAAGCCATTGTCTTAATCCATTCGGGCTGCTGCAACAGAATATCATAGACTGGGTGGCTTATAGGCAACAGACATTTATTTCTCATGGTCCTGGAGGCTGAGAAGTCCGAGATCAAGGTGCCAGCAGATGTGGTGTCTGGTGACAGCTGGCTTCCTGGTTCACAGATGGCTGTCTTTTCACTGTGTCCTCACATGGTCAAGAGGCAAAGTATCTCTCTGGGGTCTCTTTTCTAAGGGCACTAATCCCATTCATGAGGCCTCGACCCTCATAACCTAATCACCTCCCAAAGGTCCCACTTCCTAATGCCATCATGTTGGGGTTTAGTTTTCAGCATGTAAATTTGGGGGGTCAGGGAGCACAAACATTCAGCCTAGAGCAGCAATTTTACTTTTGTCTTCCTTACTCCTTTAAAATTCATTCAGTGCAAATATTTCTTTTTCTGCAACTGTCTAAAAAGTCAGGAAGATGCTCAACTTTCCTGTTCATTCATATGTAATACAAATTGTATGGGTCCAGAAATAAAATTGCCTAATCCCATATTCCTGTCAAAAGTTTAAACTTGACTTAAAGTGAAAACTCCTGTCCCTGAGCTCAAACTTTCTGTGGGCTGGCTACATGTAGCTAGGAAGGGAGTTCACTGACAGTTTCTTCTCTCTTTCCATGCCTTGTGTGTTTACTTTTCTCTCCATGCCTGCTAACTATGGTTTTTTACTGCTCTGGGATTACAGCGGGGTGGAGGGTGGAGTGGGGATATAAAGAGGGGCAGGGAAGCTTTTCCTTCATTGACACTACGAAGACTGCCCTGGTGTTCTCTTGAGCTTGGTGGGATGATTAAGTATGAGTCTCTCCGCTGTGGGACCTAGTTGTGTCTTTAGAGACTCTCCACAAGACTTTGAAGACCTCTTATCTAGAGTTGCCTTGACAAGGGAAGGTGCCTCCTCATTGTATCTTGTCTCTTACCGCTTCTCCGTTAGCCCCTGAGAATTCAGTCACTCACCTTTAGCTACTTTCTACTGAGAACCCATCATCTTTCTAGCCCACCCTCTTAGGCAAAACCGAAAATGACCCTACTTTAGTGTTCTCTTGCACAGGGCTCCCAGAAAACCTTCTAAAATCTTTTGTTCTTCTAGGTGGGCAGGATAAATCACCAAATAGCAATTCTTACTTTTGCTCTGCCATCATAGTTTCTGAACTTAGATTTCTCAAGTGTGAGTCAGACAAAATTGAGTTTCTTTTTCACTCTAAAATAGCAGTTATTAGGTTCTTTGGAGGAGTCTTGTTGAAGTGTTTTCACTAGATTTAAGGCAAGGAAAGACATATATTTCCTCAATTTTTAGGAAGGTTGGGGTATACAGTATCCAAACAGTTTTTTGTTGTTTTTTTAAACTTTTTTTGCATAGAGCTATCATCACTTTTGACCGTTTTTTAACCCTCAATGTAGGTAAGTGGGTTAAAAGCTGTCTCACTGGTATTCTAATACATTTTTATTAAAATCGACTTTATTGAGGTATAATTTGTATATGATATGTACCTATTTTAAGTGTACAGTTTAATGAATTTTGACAAATGGATCTAGCCATGTAACCAGTCATAATCAATGTGTAGAACATTTTTGTCACCTCCCAAAAGTTCCCTAATGCCCTGGTGAAGTTAATTCACCTTTCCTCCACCCCTGGACAACCAGTGATCTACTTTCTGTCACTATAGTTTATATTAGCCTTTTATGAAATCTTCTATAATTGGAATCATACAGTATATACTCTTTTATATCTTTTTTTGCTGACCATAATATTTTTGAGATTCAATGGCATTAGTTCATTACTTTTTTTTGGCGGCCAGGGGAGCGGGGGCTGGATGGTATTACACTGTATGATTATACCACAATTTGTTTATCCATTTCTTCTTATGGCCATGTGGATTATTTCCAGGTTTTGGCTATTAAAAATAAAGTTGCTATGACCTAGTCTGATGAGGTTGAGCTGGTTCTTTCTATGGGATACAGTCCAGTTCATCTTTAAGCTTTCATTTTGTTTAAAAACTTTGCAGTTTTTACATAGTCACAGCAGATAAACTGTGACTTAGTGGTCATTATTTAAATGGCTTATTTTGTTTCCTCATGTGCTGTCATGTTTCATATTCCATTGCTGTTCAAGCATTTAGAATATATCTTTGTCATCTTTGGGACATGGTGGGTGAGGCCTTTATAACCTTGGGAAGTGTCCTGGGACATGTACCTCTCTATCTTAACATGGAGATTTTTATCCAGCTCTCCACGTGCCCATACAACAAATAGTTGGCCCCCAAAGGGGTGTGTGTTCGGATGTAGGTACTTGAAATCCTATTAATATAAAAATCGATGGAGGGCCGGCCGAGTGGCACGATGGTTAAGAACTGGCTTGAGATGCCAGAGGGCCCTGGTTCAGATCCCACACATGAGGGCCAATGACACTGCCCTCCACAGCTAAGATGCTGAACAATAGCTCAACCTGGAGCTGGGCTGCCATGAGTTGCTGGCGACAGCGTAGGCTGCAGCCCCTTTGGCAGTGGGTTGCCATGGGCTACTGTATGTAGCCAGCAGCCAGTATGAGTGGCCCTCAAGCTGCTGTGAGCGGCCATCCAGAGGCCAGCGACTGATCTGCCTTACCCGGGAAGAGTGCAATGATGGTGCCAACTTGGGCCAGTGAAGCAATGTCCTCCACAACTAGACTGAAGAACAAAAAATGACAGCAACTTGTCTGTTCCCCTTCCCCCAATTACCCAGTATTGTTCCCATTCCCCCAATTCCCCAATAAAAAATCTTAAAAAAATCGATAGAAATGGACATATTTTGCATAATGGACAGAAGACTAGATATAGATAAGATTGGAGAGAGAATAAGTTGATTTTTTTCTTTTTTCCTTTGAGGGAGGGCTCTAAGGTTTGAAACTAGGGTCATTGGGAAGGAGATTTGGGCATCACAGTTTGTTTTAGGAGTCAGAGTCTACTAGAAATTGAATGGGCTATGATTTTGAAGTCATGAACTGATGTCATTGCTGGTGTTTTAAGGTTAGACACTTGGTAAGCATTAGTAGAATGGTTGTCTTAAATAATCTTCAACTTCTATTTCTGAGATTTTATAAATCTATGAAACATATCTTTTTTGAGAGTCTTCATATGGGAAACTGGTCAGGCATATTATTATTATTTTATTTTATTTATTTATTTATTTAACAATAGAGATCTTTTATTTTTACATTTATGCCATGAATTCATAGGGAATGGGTTCCAGCAGCTCCAGCTCCTTTCCCTTGGTCTCACACAGTGTGCTACTCTGGGCGGAGCAGGCTGGCGTTTCAGTTGAACCCAGGTACCCTTCTCTTTGGCTTCCTTCTCTTTCTGATCATTTTCCTTCACCCATTTCAGGAAGCTGTCTCAGCTCTTAGAGTGTTTAATATGTTCAATACGAACATTAATTCTCTTGGCAAGAATCTTGCCCTTAACTTGTTTGTTTACGACAATGTCAGCTGCATGCTGAGTAACATTGTAGACCCTTCCAGTTTTGCCATGGTAACACTTGTGGGGCATTCCTTTTTGAACAGTGCCCATTCCCTTGATGTCCACAATATCACCTTTCTTGTAGATTCGCGTGTATGTGGCCAAAGGAACAGCTCCATGTTTTCTAAAAGGCCGAGATAACATACAGCGGGGCCTCTCCTCTTTCCCTGTGTGTTGGTCATCTTGACGACTTCCTGGAAGATGGCGGTCCCCCAGGCATATTATTGACTCATGTAATATCCACAGTTCCTCAATTCCTAGGAAAGGAATGGTAGAACACTTGTAGAATTTGTTTGGAGAAACACAAAAGTGAAGAGTTTAGGGTATGAGATGGGAAAGTTACAAAACAAGCAAATAAATCTTAAGGTTAAAAGTGTTTATGAGTAAATGACTTCTCACCTTAGAGTGATGAGGTGGGCAGATAAAAAAACAACGGAGCAAATAAACATACAAACCTTAGAAGAAAAATGTTTCCATGAGTAGATTTCTCACCCTACATCTGTGGGACAGGTAGGTACCTGAGGTATTATTAATATAATCTCTGGCTTTCCTTAAAAGAGATCAGATGAGTGTCTCTTTCTTGTAATTTTTATTTTATTTTCATAAACCTCAATCACCGTTTTCAATAAAATGCAGAGTAGAATTCCTATTATGAGCTGCCCCATAAAATTTTGATAGCAACAATGAAAAGAAATTCCACGTTTTTATGAAAAGCTCCAAGCTAATAAGATTCTAGGCAAACACTATGCTAACTTTGACTTGGTAATCAAGACGCAGTCACTGAATTGCTTAAGTAGATGAAAAACAGCTTGTTTTCTTTGCTTTCCTGTGGTATTCCCAAATTAATTTTTCTGAAGCTTCATTGGCTGATTTTACTCCATGATAGTTATTTGACACAGAGTTGGTGTACACATGCATATTTAACAGCACACTGCAGTTTAGCAACATGCTTTTAAAAATTACTTTCCGGGATACATGTTGTCCTGGATTAGATTTTTAAAAATCAGTGTATTTTCATGATTACAAGTGATATCTATTTTCTAGTTAAGCAGGTTGTGCTTTCTATTCTAAATGCTGCTTTATACTTAACTTCTTTTTTTCTCTCCTCTTGTTTTAAAGGATACTTTCATCTTAATCAGCTGAATTTGGAATTGCATAGTTTGTACCTCGGCACCATTTTGTAGGCATAGCTAATTAATAAAATTAGTGGTTGGGCTTCCTTATTCTGATATTTTACAAGAGGGTGCATTTCATGAGCAGAATATCCCCAAGCATGGCATGTAAAGAACCCTGCCAAATTATACATTAGAGAATGAAGTGATAGCTAACAGATCAGCCTTTGGACCAGAGCGTCAGGTTATGTTCTGGTCATACTATCATCATGCTATGCGTCATCAGTGATGGAAAGACATGGGGCAAGGATATTGCGATAGTGAGATTTTTTTCAGGAGGGACAGGTAGATATTCATTATTTTGAACACTGCAGATAGCTTGAAATATCACATCAGAGCTGTTCCTGGGCCTTTACCCAAGGTGGTATTTTGTTTAGAATAGCAACAGTGGTACCATGGTAACTCCCCCGCCCCCTAACCATATTAACCTCAGATGATTATAATAAAAATCTGGTTAATGTGCATGTCAGTTTGAAAAATATATTAAGGATAAAGCTAGTTATAAACAGGGATAGAAGCTTCTACTGGTTTAAGTTGTTTTTGGTGCTAACACTATGTATTTTTCCCATAAGTGCCCCTAGTGATTAAATAATAACCTCCCCTGAACAGGTGTAGATCAATATGGTATTAAGATTTTATGTGGGCAGGGGTTTTGTCTCATTTGCATTTCCAGTCCCTGGAGAGGGAAGGTGGGGGGTGGAGGGAGAGAGGAAGAGAGAGAGAAAGAGAGAGAGAGAGAGAGAGAGAGAGAGAGAGAGAGAGAGAGAGAGAGAGAGAGAGAGCATTTGTATGCACAGCCTTTGAAATAACTCCCAGGTGGTGACTAGAGAACTACTGCTGTCATGGCTGTAGATAGGAATACAGAAGAAAGCCCAAATTCTCACCAAAGGTGGAGCTCAGGTTTCTGTGTGACTGTTGGAGGTCTGGGTGGATGGAGATGACCCTGGGGTTAGATGAAATTACCCAGTGGAAATAAATGTTCATCAGGGACCTAACTTAGAGTATATTTTCATTCATCATCATTTTGGTTATCTTTGAATTTTACTAGGGCAGGAATTTTATACTTGATATTTTATTATTCCTAATGCCCAGCACATATCTCTTGATTAGAACTGAATATAGCCAAGTATATCTTTCTTAAATTCCTAGATAATATTTCCATCTAGTAGGAAAATGCTTTAATGAATTTTTGTTTTAGAGATGAAGGATTGGTTTGGGCTCATCCTATGCTTGTTTCAGGTGTGTATAGTAGAAGCATGCAAAGCAAAATAAAAAAAGGAGAGAAAAAAAGAATGTTAGATGTGTTAAAAAAGCATTTTCTTCTAATTAGCAGATTGATAAATATACATATTAATAGATATTCTGTAATTCCAAAGATAGAATTCAGGTTCTTTTCATTGTTTAGTTACAAAGTTCGTATTTTAAAGGGAATTAATCTTCCAATTTCTTACTCTCTAATATCTTCTGAAGCACTTATTCTTTGATGAACAAAATACCTTTTGAACGTTTTCACTATTAATCCTTCTTGACATTGGAATTTATTTTTTGTTAAGAGTCGTTTAACTGGAATCCCTAACAAGTCATACCTTAATGGGTTTTAAATATAGCAAAACTATTTCTCTGAGACACATATTACATTTCACATGATGAAACATTATTTTAGAAATACCTTCCTGAACTTTAAATTAGATATTTTTAATTATCCTTTATGTGAGCTCGGATTTGTGTCTAATTTATCTGAGGCTGACTACAGAATAATTGGGAATAAAGGCTTTTTTCGTTGTGACAGGTTGTCTAGGGTGTTTTGTCAAAGAAAAGAATGTTAATATGAAGAACATTTCCCCAGAATCTATTTCTTCATGCATAAAGGCCTGTGAGTTAATAGTAATAAATGGTGGAAAGAAACTGATAGACACAATAGTTTATCTTGTCTAACAATAAAAGATATATAAAAGATTTTTGCTGTAACAAAGGCCTGTTCTTTGGGAAACATTTTCATCAATATGAAGTTAGTTGGAGAACGAAGGACCTAATATATCAAAAACATTATGGCCTAACTAATTATCAAAAATGCAATACATACCTTGAGTGGCTCAGATGCTTACGTACTAAAATCACATTCATGCCTGCAGCCAAAGTGATATTTCAACTTGCGTTATTATCAGCTGTGAGGCAATCTTCACACCTCATCATCCATGCTCTTCTCTTTTCAACTGTCTACCATGTTTAGAACTCATTCTGCATTGCATTGGATGAAAGAGCATGAAGCCATAGGGCTCAGAGGATGCTACCAGAAACCCCGAGAGATCTCGACATGTTTTTCACTAGTAGAGAAAAGGTCATATGCAGTGCTTAGAGATACTTGGTGCAAAATAGTTCTAACTTCTTTCTGGTCTGAGATGAGAATCCCTGAGTATTTTCTCATGCTTGGCTTGGAGCTAACTACAGGAGGGAAAGAATAAAGGAGTGGCCTTGAAAGCTGATTCACAGGGAATGCTATAAAGAACGCCTTTGGCTCTTGCAGCTAATGGATCTCAAGGGAGAAGATAAACAGACAAAGTTTTCAAGAGAGGCAGCAGTTTTTGTTATTTAGTGTTGATGGAGCATGGGAAAGTTCTAATTTACATATTGAATACCAAGTACTAAAGGAATGAAAGGCAGAACAGCACGGTAAGAAAAGGCATGCTATTCTAGCAGGAGTATGACCTTTAGCTCTGTAATCATGGGAAAGTACAAACTCTGAGCCTCAACTTCCTCCTCTGCTAAATAAGTGCTGGTCTGTATCAGTGATTTTAATGTCCTAGGGCTGTTTTGGAAATCTGTGGGGATGTTTTTAATTGTCAAAATTATTGGGGAAACAACTCACATTTATTGGGTGGAAATCAGAAATGCCGCATGTCCTGAAACAGGAAAAAGGGTGCTGCACATGAAAAGTTGCCCTGCATGCAGTATGACTTTTGAATGTCCAACCAAACATTCACAGAGGCAAACAAAACCTGTTTACCATTTTCTGAGCCTAGAAACCAATCATTTTACATGTATAACAAAGTGTTTTCTGTATGGCTTTAAGAAATATAGGTATGAAATTTAACAAAGGTTATAATTTACAAAAACCTGTATAGGGATGAGCATATTGGGAGAAAGTTTTAATTTGCTTTCTTTGGGGTTTTTCAAAGAGTTGTTCACCATCCAGGAAATGATGTCCCAACAGCATGTTCCTCATAGAATCTGAGTGGCTAATGCTCTTACGTGAGTCTGCATTTGTAGCAGAGGCAGTTGCACTGGTTTCTGCAGAGCTTCTGGGTCTGACTACTTCATTATATTTCCTGATGTAGTTGTACCCAAGCATCTATACTTTGGAATACATATTATTTTATCCTAAATTAATTTGCTGTCATTTACCTTTTATTACAGTATGGAATTATATCCACATGTTTGAAGTGGTGTACACGTTGGTTATATTATCTTTGAATATCAATTTTAGGATAATAAAAGCTATTAAATATTTGATATATGTATAAAGAGGTGTTGGATCTGATGGGATTAAGAAACACAGGATTAGGCGACCTTCAAAATTGCTTCCATTGTTTTTATCAAACTGTGTCCCTAAATAATCTGACCAGAGCACATTGCTTTCTAGCTAATAGGTATCTAAATTTGTTTGTCCTCATTTACTGGGAAAAGGCAACTTTATGGAAAGGAGAAAAACAATGTGGTGATGGAGCAGTCTGCAAGAGTCTAATGCCTCGTTTTCTTACATTTCATAAATTTTGAAATGATTGTGATGTGCCTGCTACTTGTCACTAATTAGAGTTTAAGATAGTCTATGGTTTTTTAATATAAGATTATTGAATGTATAGCTAAGAAAACAAATACTTTTCAAATTTTACATTTCTTATCTATCATCTCATTCACACACACTGGTTCACAGACTCTAGATGTACTGCTTCTAATCCATAAAATTGTCACTATAAGACTTAATACAATTATTGGAATAATTCAATGGAACTTAAAATGATCATGTAAAATATTTTAATACAAATCATTTTTTGGAATTATAAAATAAATATCACATTATGGATAGTTTCTTTGAGAGAAGGCGATACTATTTTCATGCTTCATGTCTGTGTTTAAATATCATTTATTATTAAGGACAGATCTTTTCTTCCTTAAGAGTCCTATCTGTATTAAGTCCTTCATGGCACTATATTTAAAACTTTTTATTTTGAATTAATTCTAGACTTACTGAAAAGTTGCACAGATAGAACAGGTTTTTCACTAGCCCATTCACTAAGATTCTCCTAATATTAACATTTTCTGGTCCATGGCACATTAACCATGGTACATTAATTTAAAAAATTAATATTGCTATGCTACCTACTAAACTATAGACTATACTTGAATTTCACCAGTTTTTCTACTCATATCTTTATTCTGTTCCAGTACTCAATCCAGGATCCCATATTGCATTTAGTTGTCATAATTCTTTAGTTGCCTTTGATCTGTGACAGTTCCTGGCTTTCTTTATCTTTCACAACCTTGACACTTTAGAAGTGTACTGGTCAGGTGCTTTATAGTATACACCTCAATTGGATTTCTTTGTTTTCTCATAATTAGATTGAGGGTATGGATATTGGGGAAGAATGACACAGAAGTGAGATGACACATAAGTGAAATGCCCTTCTCAGTGCATCATATCAGAGAGTACGTGATATCCATATGTCTTATTACTGGGGAGTTGACCTTGATCGTTGATCAAGGTGGTATCTACTGCATTCCTCCACTGTAGAGTTACTGTGTTTTACTTTTTAATTAATAAGTATTTGGGGTGAGATGCTTTAAGACTATAGAAATATGCTTCTCCTTAGTCTTTCACCAACTAATTTTAGCATTCTTCAGTGGATATTGCCTACAGCAATTTTTACTGTGGTGTTGTAATGGTGATTTTTAATTTCTCTTATTTCTTCTACATTTAATTGGAATTGTTCTGAAGAAATAGTTGTCCCTTGTTCTCTTTGTCTATTTATTTGTTCAATCACTTATATCAATTAGGACTCATGACTGCTTATTTTATTCTTTGGGTTAGAATTCAATACTATCATTCTTTACTTTTTTTTGCTCAAATTGTTCCAACTTTGGCCATTGCGAGCTTTCAGGTCAGATCCCATACCCTTTTGACATCCCTGTACCTTTTCCCCCTCTTTCCTTTAAGCATTTCCTTATGTTCAGGTATCACAAGATGCTCTAGGCTCATTTAGTACTTTTCCCTGCCCTAGCCTTGGTTTCAAGCACTTCTTCAAGGAGCCCTATTTTATTTTATTTATTTATTTATTTATTTATCTTTTTATCTGAGCCATCCTGCCACCTGTTGGCAGCTCAGCGGCTGCTCAGCTTGGGCCGGGAATCGAACCACTGTTGCTCAGAGCTCAAACGCTTGAGCGAGCTCTTAACCAATTGCGCCACTCGGCCAGCCCAAGGAGCCCTATTTTAAAGGAATATTTTTATATACCAAACTATCAAAACTTGATGCCATTCAACAAGCATGTGTTTTTATCAATAGTCACTTCTGTTGGACTTGACAATTTTGTTTTCTGAAGTGAAAATAAATGTTTGATTCTCTCTATCCTTACAGAAAATTGATGGACTGCCTGGATCATTAAACATCCAGCAGTTTATACTCGCCTACTACTCTCCTTTTTGAAATTAGTTTTGTTTTTCCACCTTTAAATTACTATTTAAAATTTTATTCACTCATTCAGTGAGCACCAATGTTCTAGGCACTGGAGATAACAGAAATACATGCCACAGAAAGGTCTCTGCTCCTGTAGAACTCCCATTAAAATAAATGGCTTTCTTTGAAAAACAAAACCAAAACTCTTTCTGGAAAGTGCATATATGATGTCTGGCAATTAAGTTCGCAAACTTGATGCAACGATGCTGCTAACCTTTTTTTGATGTCAGAGGGATTATTCATTATGAATTTGTACCAACTAAACAAACAGTTAACCAAGTTTACTATTTGGAAGTGCTGAAAAGGCTGCATGAAAAAGTTAGATGACCTGAACTTTTCACCAACAATTCATGGCTCTTGCATCATGACAATCCACTAGCTCACACGGCACTGTTTATGAGGGAGTTTTTAGGCAGTAAACAAATAACTGTATTGGAACACCCTCCCTACTCACCGCCAGTGACTTCTTTCTTTACCTGAAGATAAAGGAAAGGAAGACATTTCGATGACATTCAGGACATCAAGCGTAATACAACAACAGCTCTGATGGCCATTCAAGAAAAAGAGCTCCAAAATTGCTTTGAAGGGTGGACTAGGCACTGACATTGGTGCACTGACATTGGTGCATGGAGTACTTTGAAGGTGACCATATTCAGCAATGAGGCATGTAGCACTTTTGATAGGATGTGTTCATGAACTGAATTGTCTGACCTTGTGTGATCATATCTTATAGCTGAAACTACAAGAATTTGTGTATCATGAAAGCCTATGAACTAGATCATTGAAAAGTATCCACTTGTTTGCATCTTACAAACAGAGCTGACATAGGAAGTGCTGTTAAGCCTAACCCCTAATGTAAACATGTATTTTTAACTAAGTCTAGGACTTCCTGGATGGCTTCCAGTGCCCCTCTGGATGCCACACCCCGGCCTGTCTTCCCCAGGCGTGCCTGTGAGATGCTGGCGTGGGCATCACAGGATTTATAATCTTTGCCTGGAGACCTAGTTAGGCTGTTTTTAAACTGTGTGACTTGAGATCACTTGATTTTTTTGATTCTCTATTTGTTTTCTTTCAAATATGAACCTAATTCACATACTAATTATGAGGATTAATGAGGTAAAATTCATAAAGATGTTCCTTAGAAGAATAAAAATTCTTAATATTAGTAAAATCTCTATGGATGATATATCTTTTAGGAAGAAGATCTAATAGGAAAGCTGTAGGGAAATAGGAGGGATCTTTTGAAAATTTCCAGTTCATGACATATGGTTGAGTTCATCTACACTCGGAGAAGTGCCTTCATAATGTGATCTCTTTAGTTACAGCTTTGAATGAGGCTTTGTAATAAAAGAGCAAGAATCATGTCTTATTATTTTTTAATCTCCAATACCATTAATGTCTGGCTAATGATATTTTACTAAGTAAACATTTGTTGAATGAATGCTCTTACTTCTTTGCAAAACATAATTTGTATTTCCATAACCACAGAGTGTTGTAGGATATGTGTGTTTACATACGGGAGGAAGTTGGACTGAAGAGTGGCCCATGTCACTCCCTACATTTCTGAATGAGGAAAACAAAATTAACTGTTGACATTTGACACACCTGTCATAAATACAAGAGATTAACAAGTTGTGCAAACAATTTAGTTATGCCATGCTTATGCATCTTCTGTTGTATGGAATTGTGGTGTTTTCTGTAGTTCTGTAGTATTGGAGAAATTACTCCTATGTTTCTTAAACATTTATGGTCCAGGATGTAATGTATTCAGATTATTTAGTTGTTTAGAAGAATATATTGAAATATATTATGAATAAATTGATGTCCATTTCCACATTTTGCTAATTATCTGTGGTTTTCCATAATCAATTTCAAAGTGTTTCTCATTAATCTGAGCCATCAAATTATAGACTGTGCATTGAGAAAACAAGTAATAATTAGCATCTTTCTTATACCACAAAAGTAGTTTATTTTTACTTAATGAAAAGTCCATCCATTCCTACTTCATGTTGATGCAATAAACGAATTATAAAGGCAGCAATAAGCAAATGGCAAAGTAGTAGAAATAAAGCTGTGTGATTATAATTTGCTTTTTAAATTCTAAAGTGTTCCTGGCTCATGATGTGGGGATATTTTCTGGAAAGAAATTAGTGCATACTTTTTGAAAATCTGGCTCTGTAAGTCAGGGTGTGCTAAGGGGCTGGAGAAGGGCAGTGGTTAGATGGGGCTCTCTTAGTTCCATCTAGACCTCTTTCTTTTGATTTGCTTGATATTTCATTTGAATAAAGCATTCTAGGAAGAAGGGGTTTAAAGCATTCTGTAAGGGTGCCTGTATTTAATCAATAGGGCTTCTTAACACAAGATATACAAGACTTTAAAAGAAACATCCGAGAGGGTTAAAACTATTACATTCTGCATGCCTCCTGAAAATAACTCTGCAAGATGCAAATAAAAATGACAAACGGTGATGAAGGGATTCAGTGATAAGCATGGAAGTTTGCTCTTCAAGTGATAGTCATGGATATTGTAGTGAGTAAAATGTAGTGTTCTGCTTGTTATCTGTTGACTTCAAGAGCTGTGGTCTTTGTCAGTGATTTTTCTTACGGCCTTATGATAGTACCTTTCTCAGCTTCAGTGCAACCCAGCAATAAAATTCAAAGATGCTCACAGGGGTGAGACGGGTCTGACGTTCTTTTGGTAAAATGGGAAGAATGGAGTGTCAGGAAGCGTGGTTGTGCACCAAATAACCGTATGCTCTTGAGTCATTACTTACCTAGGCCTAAAATAGTTGCATTGGACAGCATGATGTGTTAGCTTTCTCCTGGCTCTAAAATTTCTTTTGTTTCTACAGTAGATACGCCAGAATGAGGTTACCAGTGATGGGTTTTGAACAACAGTATGTAGAACACATTCACTCTATCCAAACTGCCAGGCCTGCTATCTACCTGTCTTTTAAGAATTTCACTGATTTTTTTTCTGTAGATGATAACCTGAAATGATTTGGTACTGAGGAAGGTGAAGGGGCTACATCAAACTTAAAAGTTTTTTCACAACAAAGGAAACCATCAATAAAACAAAAAGGAAGCCTACTGAATGGGAAAAGATATTTGTCAACAAGATATCTGATAAGGGGTTAATATCCAAAATTTATAAAACACTCATGCAACTCAACACCAAAAAAATAAACAACCCAATTAAAAAATGGGCAGAGGATAT
>NW_017732453.1:39069-165522 GCF_001890085.2 Hipposideros armiger | reverse complement strand
GGTCAGAATGGCTATCATCAATAAATCAACAAACAACAAATGCTGGCGAGGTTGTGGGGAAAAGGGAACCCTGGTGCACTGTTGGTGGGACTGCAGACTGGGGCAGCCACTATGGAAATCAGTATGGAGGTATCTCGAAAAACTGGAAATGGAACTATCTTATGACCCAGCAATTCCACTCCTGGGTATCTATCCAGAGAAACCCAAGACATTAATTTGAAAAAATGTATGCACCCCTATGTTCATTGCAGCGCTATTTACAATAGCCAAGACTTGGAAACAACCGAAATGCCCATTGGTAGGTGGCTGGATTAAGAAACTATGGTACATTTACACAATGGAGTATTACTCAGCTATAAAGAGAAGGAAATAGTACCATTTGCAACAATATGGATGGACCTAGAGAATATTATACTAAGTGAAATAAGTCAGTCAGAGAAAGACAAATACCATATGATTTCACTTATATGTGGAATCAAAAAAACTGAATAAATGAGAAATGTAAACAGAAATAATCTCAGAGACATAGAGGAAAAACTAAGGGTTACTATTTGGGAGGGGGCGGGGATGAAAGAGAAGGGGAAGGGACAAGACAATACAAATTGATAACTACAATATGGCCTCAGGGATAGAAAAGACAGTCTGGGGAATGTAATCAATAATGTTGTAAATATTTTTTAGGGGGCCAAATGGACTCATGTCTTGTCATGGAGACCACTTCATAGTCAGTGTAGAGTCCTGACCACTGCACTGTATTTCTGAAGCTGATGTTGAATAACATTGTATGTCAACTATAATTATGTATGCATATAGTCACGGGACATGGAGTAGAGAGTGGGAACGGAGTCAATGGAATTGTAATAGATAAGCATGATATCGGGGATGGGAGGGCAGTGGATGGGGGGAGGGGGGTTGTTACTTTGTGAGGGGTGAAAAGGATAATGATTGCATTGTTCTGTATACCTGAAACTATAATAATAAAAAAAGAATCACACTGTGAGACAGACTTAGTAGTATTATCAGGAGTAGTGGGCTGAATAATGAACCGCAAAGGTGTCAGGCACTAATCCCCAGAACTTGTGAATATGTTATTTTATATGGTAAAGGAAACTTTTCATATGTGATTAAATTAATAATTTTGAGAAGGGAAGATCCAGGTGAGCCCAATATAATCACATGAGTGCTTGTAAGAGGGAAGCATGAGGGTCAGAGCTTGAGGAGGAAATGTGACAATGGAAGCCGAGGACAGAGTGATGCCATCGTAGGAAGGGGGATATGAGTCAAGGAACAGAGGACAATATCTAGAAGCTGGAAATGGACTGTCCCCTAGAGCCTCAGAAGGAATAATGTCACCATAATTTTAGAACTTCTGACCTCCAGAATTATAAGATAATAAATTTGTGTCATTTTAAGCCATGAAGTATGTGATAATTTGTTATAGCAGTAATAGGAAATGGATACACCTCAGAAAAGGATCAACAACTGGTTAATTTCCGTGGATGTATTCATTTACATTAAAAAAAACTTTTTTGAAACCCATACAAAAGCAGAATAGTATAATGATCTCTTCTGTTGTGAAATTACAAACATCTCCTAAGACACAGCTTTTTTCACCTGCAGTGGGTATTCATAGATAGATAGATAGATAGATAGATATAGATAGATATGTATATATAATTTTTTTTTCCTTCCCAGCATCTGAACCTCCTTGCTATATTTTGAGGAATTTAGCATCTTATGTGTTCTTGGTTGGAGTAGAGCCTACCTCCTAGATCAAAGCTGAAAGTCCCAGTTACCTGCCTTCCAAACATCCGTCGCTGTTGGGCTACAGGCCTGAGACCTAGATTTTACCATTCCTTAGAGCAAGTGACAGAAACAAAGGGACAGCAGGTGCAGTGCAGTTCCCAACCCAGCAGTGGCAGTGGAGGTAACTGTAGCAAGACTGAGTTTCTCAGTGACAGTAGCAGCAGTTTACTCATTACACCAGTTTGCCAAGTGGTTTGGGGTTTTATTGCTGTATAGCTTCGAGCCTAATTTCCAGACTCTGAATGATTTTGACAAATTATCTTTGTCTTTCAATCAGCCACAGTTGAATTACTGGTTTATGTTGCTTGAAACTAAGAATTTGAGTGATACACACTTTTCCATTCTGCCATCTTTATTGTGTCAACTTTGACCTGAGGCAAGCTTTCCTCTTGACCTTGGGATAGCTGTAGCAGTTGCAGGAATTATAGGCGGACACGATAACCCCTGAGGGAGAAGAAATCACCTCTACTTATGTTTCTCTCTTAGGAGTGGAAGCCCCTCTACCTCAAGCTTCTCAGCAGATTTTTCTGTCACCCCCACCCCTCTTTTACTAGATTAGCATCAGATGCTAGTACTAACACCAATCAGTAGCTAGACTAGGGAGGCTTGCATGATTATCTTAGCTCACAGAGAATCCTACTATATGGCTTTGTAGAGGAGGGTGAATACCTGCCCCAAATCAGAGCTGTGCTCAAAAACAAGGGTGGGAAATGCATGATGTATAATAAATCAAAATTGTCAGGCACAAATTAAGTTTCTATAAAGGATAAATAAGACAAAGTGTGTAAAGCTCTTCACACTTTACTTGGAATACCTGAAGCATTCAAATGAAAGCTTCCTGTACTTATAGCAAGATTCCTTGGGAAGCTTTGCAGAATATTTTGCATAATACAGCTCAGGCTTAACCCCAGACCTGCTGAAATAAAATATTTAGAGGTGGGGTCTAGTTATTAATATTTTAAAAGCTTCCTCAGGAGATTCTCGATATATCCCTGGTTAAGAATCACCAAATAAGAATAATTGTAGCATTTTAAGTAAGATGGAATACTGCTTCTGGTGGAGTAGTGCCTGAGAACAGAATGAGTGAGAGAACTATTGACTAAATATTGTATTACAGTGTAGAGGGCTACCTCATCTTAATGATGGGAGTTTTAGAGCTACTTGACCTGAGGTATTTTATCCAGGGGCCTTCTACCTAGCTGAAATTTCCTACTGTTTCTTTCTCATATGTCATGGATTAATGTTAAATGGTTGACGAATATGAACATGTAATCGCTATGTTGTACACCTGAAACTAATATAATATTGTATGTCAACAATAACTGAAAAATAAATTTTAAAAAAAGGAAGTAAAAGACTAAATGGTAAAAGATATATGTCCGCATAAAAAGCTGTTAAAATCAGAGATAATATAGGCTTGAGTTGCCCTTAGGCGAGGCTGGTTGCTGCTCCTCTGTGAAAGGTGGATTGGTTTTCTGGTTCTTCTGAGCTCTTCAGCTCAGTGGCTTTTAACTTAACTGAAACCTTTTTAATTGGCTGACATTACTGTTTAGGGCTTCACCTGGAGATGGAGGGCAGGGGACTGGCATGGGAAACTGCAGCACCAACTGGAAAAAATGCATTTAACCTTGTTTGCTTTGGGCATGGATCACCCTATACTTCCTGCTGATCACTAAATAAGTAAAAGTTAATGAGGCGATTCAAATTAGTTATACATTTAGTGAAAAACACAAGATGAAAATGGATACAACGACAAAAGCCATCATATCAAAGGATCTCAAGTTTTACGAGCCCAGGCAGAGGGTGGCAAGTGCTCACGCAGGGTTTTTCGAGTATTTGGGACAGAAGTCAGGCTGTGGGTTATTGGGTAGGAAGTTTACCGGAAATGGATAAAGCAACCTGACCAGTTCTATTATTAAGATGTTTCATCAAATTAAAAATGAAGAAAGATAAGGTGATTGCTTGAGAAGTAAGGGGAAGCTTTTATTTTTCTTAAGATGTGAGAAGCTTAACGATGTTTAAAGGCTCCCGACAAAGATTTGCTAGATGGCAGATGCAGAATTTCAGAGGAATTCTTTGTAGTATTTAAGTTCTGGAAATGAATGGAGGAGCAAGGATAGAGAATATCTGTGTAGGGCTGAGTCTTAGCTGGGAGAACCTCTTCTCTCCTCAGATCTCTGGGGACAAATGCCCTTAAATTTTCTGTTTTATGATGGGAAGCTGAGGGAGTGTTTATATGGCAGTGTGTATTTTCTCTGTGCAATAGAGCAAGAGATAATTTGCTGAGGCTAAGGGGAGTGGTAGTAAAACTTGTGATTTCAAGACACTGGAGAGTTAGAAATATCTTTAGGATGATGGGGAAAATGTTACCTAAAAAAGGTGGTCTAATGTAAAGGCAATGTTGAGGGCTCAGGTGAGTTAATGACCACAAATTTATAGTGACATAAATCTGCCTGATAAGGTGTTCTGTGGTTTTCCTCCAGCAATATTCATGTTCCTGGGAGCAGGCAACAAGAGACACACATTCTTGCAGTTTGGGATTTCACTACACAGGTTTGAGGAAAGAATAAGAGGTCAAGTTGAAATGATGGCATATAAGCAGGATAAGGAAGGGAGTGAAAAGTGGAGTGGGCAGAAGAACAAGAAGAAAGAGGAAATGCTAATGTGGTTCAAGGGGAGAGGTAGCTGTGCAGAGAGAAATGTGGAAACTGTGGTTGGAGAGTGAAATACTTGAATCCATGATTTTGCAGGTGCTAACCAGATTCCTGGTGTGTTTATGGGAAGAGTGGCTGACGTGTCACTAAAGATGAGTGATCAAGAAACCAAGTTGGTCATGGGGTTGTACTTTACAGTCTCCCAGGATAATATAAGAATTGGGATGGAAGTGAGGATTGCTAGGTAAGACCTACCTGAATACTTTTTAGTAAATGAGGTACAAGGTCTAGAAGGTGGGTAAGTGACAGTAATAAGGAGGGCTGGAACATGTGATAGTTGAAAAATATGAGCCTCAAAGGAGTAGCTGTTAATAAAAGTAATAGTCTTGAAGTGGAAATAAGGAACATAGATGATTCTGAGTCACCGCTGGATCTCAAGGTACAAGGAAAGTGTGAGAATGAACAGCCTCCCCTGGTGGCACTACAGGGGAAAAATACTGCCTTCATGGAGTGTCAGGTTTTACGTGAAATGAGGAGGTGGTATGTTCCCTTCCCCCTACCCCCTATATCCTGTCTGTGGGCAATCATACCCACTCCCATGGTTTCATTTATAATGTCAGTGATGACTCCCAAATAGATCTCTAGCTCAGGACTAGTTTTGAGCTCCCTCCAGCCATGTACGAGTATAACCTGCTGCTTGCTGAACATCTCCAGTGAATGTCCCACAGGCATCTGAAACTCAGCATTTCCAAAGCTGAACTCGTTCCTGGCCTTTCTTTCCTTCGCTATTCGATAGCTATGTAAGTGTCATACCATCAATCCAGTTGCCCAGATCTGAATCCACAGCAAAACCCGTGGCATCTCTTTCACCCCTACATTCAGTCTCTCATCAAGCCTTGCCAATTTTAATCCAGAATCTATTTAACCTCATTGCCACTACTTTTAATTCAGGATAAACTTTCTTTTTTTCCCCCTGAATTACTTAAGAAATGAAGAATTATTTAATCACTTAAGATGAGCCTTCTCACCTACATATGCATCTAGACTTTTCTCAAATTGTTCACACTACAGCTAGAGTGATATTCCAAACGACAAGTCTGATCATGTTACTGCCCTACTTAAAACTATGTGTGGCTTCCCGTTGTCCTAAGGTAAAGTCTAAACCAGCACTGTTTAATACAAATATGAGAGCCACATATGTAATTTAAAATTTTCCACATTAAAAATTTAAAAAGAAACAGGTAAAATTAATTTTAATGTATTTTATTTAACCCAACCTTTTCATATATAATCAATATCAAAACTGAGATATTTCTACATTATTTTTTATACTGTCTTTGAAATCCAGAGTGTATTTTACACATACAATTTATGTCAGTTTGAACTAACCACATTTCAAGTACTCAGTAGCCACAAGTGGCTAAAGGCTACCATATTAGATAGTTAGCATGCCTATATTCTTTAAACCAACATACCAACTCTTTCCTTATCTGGCTCCCAAATGGTTGTTTATTCACCCTTTTTCTTCTCACACTCTTTGTTCCAACCATATTAAACTACAGGTTCTTAAAGCTCTGGGTTTTGTACTTGTGGTTCCTTGTCTGGGATAGAATTCCTCTACTTTATCAGGGTATTTTAGCTTCAGTTCCCCAGAAAATGAGTCTGAAACAAAGGCTAATGAGCTACACCTTTACTAGAGAGCCTAACATCGGGGAGCAGGAGTGAAGGACAAAGAGGGTGAAGCAGAGAACGAAGTGGGGAGAGCCAAACGAAGGTGTGCAATGGAGTCTCTGTTCAGGGTGTCTGCTCAGTCATGTTGGACAGTCATCTGAGAAGCTTATTCCTCCCAGGACAGCCTGTAGGATTGGGGAGGAGGAAAGCTTTGTCCACAATCCTTCCTTTTTCACTGGTCAAGCTTTCACTTCATATGCTATTAAATCCTCCACACTTCAGGTTGCCAATATGTAGTCACCGAGTGAGTTCTGAGGGGTCAGCAGGTAAGCACCAGTGTGGGAGTTGAGACACATGCAGGGCTGAGCTGAGGCAGCTTGACATTGGGACTGCATGAAATTGGTGAGAGCCTGGTCATGTCCGTGGCAACTGGAACAAGAAAGAGCTGGGTGAGACTGAGAGCCACTGCGATTGTGCCTAAGAGGGGCTGACATGTTGAGTAAGCTCTACTTACCCAATAGGGATCAGCTCACTGGTAACTGTTTCACAGAAGTTTTCCCTGATCCTAAAACAAATTAAATGCTTCCAGTATGTTCTGAAGATCTCCTCCCTTAACTGTTCTGTAATAAAACTCATCATATTTTATTGTTGTAACTTGTAGTATTCATGATTTGTCTTCCCCATAAAATTGTATGTTCTGTGAGGTCAGGTTCATGACTTTTACCATGAGATCCCCCGTTCCACTTTTGCCTTGTAGTGCTTCACACAGCGCTCTCCTTGATATGGTGTAGGTGCTCAATAAGTACTTGTAGCATGAATGAATGAAAGTTTGAATTAGTAAAACATAAAATTGTGTGTTTTTTCGGAGCCTCTTGAGCAGAAGTACTTTCAGAATATAAACTGATTACTCAATGTTAGTTTGCCTTGTTAAGCCTTTCACGGGCTGTCAGGCTCTCACCTGAAATAATGACCCAAGTGGAATGCTCTCTCTGACCAAGGAGGCTCTGTTCGCTTACGTTCACTTGTTTTGCAAATTAGATTTGTCAGGTTAGAAGCTCAAATAAAAGCCCCTTTTTACCACTGTTCTTTTGCACATTCTGATGAAAGTCATAGCTCCTGAGTTGTTTCAGCATTCACATCTAATATAAAAGAAATTGAGAGCTGAAAGGAAACCTCAACGCTCCAGAACAGCAGGTCTGTCAGGCCTCACTCAGTCCTGTTGTTAAGCTGTGTCTTCAGTGAGACAAGTTCCAACTATTGCATTGTGCCAGTGAGGAGAGCTTGGGTGGAGAAGATGTCACAATGGGAAGTAGCAAAGTTCATTCTGAACTTTTTCTGTGCCGTCTTCAGCCAAGTTATGTCATAGGGAAGTCATGCTGCCTGCTAATGCTCTGACCAGCTGCTTACCCCATCACTGAGTGATGTCCTTGATGCCAACTCATACATTCCAGCTAATTCCAATTCTATTAAATATTCAGTATCTTTCTTTGAACCAATTAAGCTAACGGGAGAAACAAAATAGAATTCCCCTTTACCCAAGGAGTCATTCAACCAGAATTTTTATGATAAAGAAGGGACAGGAAACTGAGTATAATATTGAGTTTTACACGCATATAGAAGTGATTCAAAATTAAAATTGTTTGAAGTGATTCACCTTTTCCTGGAGAGGACTGACAAATGAAGTCAGTTGTTCAGATTGGTAGCATTCATTTACCCAGCAAGGGTATTGCATCTTATTGTTTTTGTTTTGTTTTGTTTTGTTTTTTGTTGTTAGTTTCAGGTGTACAGAACAAAGCGATAGCAATCCTTTTCACCCTTCACACAGAAGAACCCCCCTCCCCCATCTACTGCCCTCCCATCCCCGATATCATACTTATCTATTACAATTCCATTGACTCCATTCCCACTCTTTACTCCACATCCCATGACTATATGTATATATAATTATAGTTGACATACAATGTTATTCAACATCAGCTTCAGAAATACAGTGCAGTGGTCAGGACTCTACACCGACTATGAAGTGGTCTCCATGACAAGACATGAGTCCATCTGGCCCCCTAAGAAATATTTACATTATTGATTATATTCCCCAGACTGTCTTGCCTATCACTGCAGCCATATTGTAGTTACCAATTTGTATTGTCTTGTCCCTTCCCCTTCTCTTTCATCCCCGCCCCCTCCCAACTAGCAACCCTCAGTTTTTCCTCTGTGTCTCTGAGATTATTTCTGTTTTCATTTCTCATTTATTCAGTTTTTTAGATTTCATGTATAAGTGAGATCATATGGTATTTGTCTTTCTCTGACTGACTTATGTCACTTAGCATAATGTTCTCTAGGTCCATCCATATTGTTGCAAATGGTACTATTTCCTTCTCCTTTATAGCTGAGTAATACTCCATTGTGTAAATGTACCATAGTTTCTTAATCCAGCCACCTACAGATGGGCATTTCAGTTGTTTCCAAGTCTTGGCTATTGTAAATAGCACTGCAATGAACATAGGGGTGCATATATTTTTTTCGAATTAATGTCTTGGGTTTCTCTGAATAGATACCCAAGAGTGGAATTGCTGGGTCATACGGTAGTTCCATTTCCAGTTTTTTGAGATACTTCCATACTGATTTCCATAGCGCTGCACCAGTCTGCAGTCCCACCAACAGTGCACCAGCGTTCCCTTTTCTCCACAGCCTCGCCAGCACTTGTTGTTTGTTGATTTATTGATGATAGCCATTCTGACCGGAGTGAAGTGGTATCTCATTGTGGTTTTTATTTGCATCTCTCTAATGATTAGTGAGGTTGAGCATTTTTTCATATGCCTGTTGGCCATCTGTATGTCCTCTTTAGAGAAATGCCTCTTCATATCCTCTGACCATTTTTTAATTGGGTTGTTTGTTTGTTTTCTTGGTGCTGAGTTGCATGAGTGTTTTATAAATTTTGGATATTAACCCCTTATCAGATATCTCGGTGACAAATATCTTCTCCCATTCAGTGGGCTTCCTTTTTGTTTTATTGATGGTTTCCTTTGCTGTGAGAAAAATGTTAAGTTTGATGTAGTCCCATATGTTCATTTTTTCTTTTACTCCCCTTGCCCACGGGTATGTATCAGTAAAAATATTGCTCAGGTTAATGTCTGCACATTTAGATCCTATGTTTTCTTCTAGGAGCTTTACGGTTTCAGGTCTTACATTTAAGTCTTTAATCCATTTTGAATTTGTTCTTATATATGGCATAAGGTGGTGGTCCATTTCATTTTTTTGCCTGTGTCAGTCCAATTTTCCCAGCACCATTTATTGAATAGGCTATCTTTACCCCAATGTAAATTCTTGCTTCCCTTGCCATAGGCTAACTGCCCGTATATGCCTGGATTTAATCCTGGGCTCTCTATTCTGTTCCATTGATCTATGTGCCTATTTTTATGCCAGTACCATACTGTTTTGATTACTGTAGCCTTGTAGTACGTTTTAATGTCTGGTAGCATGATCCCCCTAACTTTGTTCTTATTTCTCAGGATTGCCGTGGCTATTCAGGGTCTTTTTTGGTTCCATATAAATTTTAGGATTATATTTTCTATTTCTGTGAAAAATGCCCTAGGTAGTTTGGTAGGAATTGCATTGAATCTATATATTAAAGAAAGTAAGTTTTATCAACAAATGTTAAAATTATTGAGCGGGAAAAGCTTTTTTTGCTGGATCACCAGACCTGCAAATTCTAACTACAAAGTACTGAATAAATATGCCCTCCCTGACATATCAATTTAGCAGGTGCTCAATAAATATTATTGTCCGACTTACTGGCCTGATGATCTTGTTTGTAAAAATAGCCTGAAAAGGAAATTCCTAGATAATGAATTTCAGTTTTTAGCAAGTGTTTTAATCTGGAATGAGATCTTAATCAAGACATCCTTGAGAGTGAAACTTTCTGTTCAGGATGTTCTCATGGATTGTAAGAGTGTGAAAAGATTAAAAAAAAACATTTTAATATTGGTTGTCTCACATTCCAAAATCTCTCCTCGATAGTTTTAAATGAAAACCACCC
This sequence comes from Hipposideros armiger, assembly GCF_001890085.2. Lineage (NCBI taxonomy): Eukaryota > Metazoa > Chordata > Mammalia > Chiroptera > Hipposideridae > Hipposideros > Hipposideros armiger. The sequence continues at coordinate 155,355 of NW_017732453.1, read as the reverse complement.
TTTTTTCTTCACAAGGAAAAAATGTACTTCATTTCCACAATATAGGAGATACATACATATATATATATATATATATAATTTAATTTTACTTTATATTTATATCTATTTTTTTAACTTTATTGGGGAACAGTGTGTTTTTCCCAGGACCCATCAGTTCCAAGTCGTCGTTGTTTTTAATCTAGTTGTGGGGGCACAGCCCACCATTCCATGTGGGAGTCCAACCAGCAACCTTCTTGTTAAGAGCATGCTCTCTAACCAATGGAGCCACCTGGCCACCCCACAATATAGGATATTTATTACACAGGAAAAGTTTGGGATAGAAACACATCTTTGGAATTCATAGGAGGAAGGTCATCAGCTTTGAGCCTCACAGCTGGGTGAAAGGAACAGTTCTGGCATTCTCTACCTATGAAGATTTGGGAGGCTTGCTTCTGTGCAGTAGATATAGTGCTGAATTTGAGAATATATTGGCACATGTAAAGCGTTTATTCTGGACTCTGTTTAGTCATGGTTAGTGTTTAATAACAAAGTCTAACTATTAATGATTATCATTGGTGATTATTGTTTTTTGGTGTGAGGAAAAAAAGAACCAAAATGTTCTGTCCTCTGTCATTAACTCCATATGGCATTTGATAATTCTCTCTCCCCCGTTGGCTTTGCACTAAGCAGATAGCAGGCATGGTACTGCATGCTTCACAAATATAGTCTAATGTGATTCTCACAGCAGACACAGGAGAGCATACTGCTCTACACACTGCTGTGTGGGTGAGAGAGCTAAGGCTTAGAGAGGCAATGCATCTCACCCATGGTCACAGGGCAAGTAAGTAGGAGAGCCCAGACTGACTCCAGAGTTTCAAATGTGGATTCCTGGGCTCTATCCCTGCAGATTCTGTTTTGAGTTCTAGGTCTGGTGTCTAGTGATTTTTATTATAACATGTTCTCCTGGGAAATTTTGAAATGGAGGTCACATAAAGCTGAGTTAGAGTATGAAAACATGTCTAGTTATCTGCTCATTTATTTCTTAATTAAATATTATTGAGGTTCTACGATAAGCATATGGGTATAAAATTTAAGGCTACATTAGGTATTTAAACTATCTGATCCTGTCTTGGTGTTCTTGGGCCTGTAATTGCCACAGTGAGAGAAACACCAGCGACATTGTTAGGACCCATACTATTAATAGTAATATCAGTTGTAGCCGCCTGGTTCGTATGACTTTATATCATATCTGGAGGACTTTTTAAAAGATAAAGACAACTAAAAGCTATGCTGAAATAACTACAAATAGAGTTCTGATAAGTCACATCAGTTTTTTCTTCTCAAGATTCTGTTGTTTTCAGAATAATCTGAATCAGACCACTTACCCAGATCTGGCTCAGAGAATGGCCTATTGTATTTAGATCTGGATTGCTCTCCTTACGTTGTCCAAATGCTGTTAATTTCACATTTCTTGTTTTACACCAGCCTGTGTGGGGATACAGCATCTTGGAATTTTTTAATGTCACTCTGTTTCTGTGTTTCCTGAAAGTTGTCTTTGAACATGATCATGATCCCTTGGGTTCTCAGGATCCTGCTACCAAATGTTTGAGTGGCCTTTTTTGTTCTTCCTACCTCTTCTGTTTGAGCCAAGTGCCTGGTGTATTCCCCCGGGTGCATGTCCCACCCTCTCTTCTCTATTGGGATGACTCAAAAAATCAGGTCCACTCCATTCCATGACTTCATGGGCATCTTGCCACCCTCTGGATTATTCAGCAAACATTGTTATGCCTGAAAAAAGAGCTAAAAGCCCAAAAGGAATGGGATATATCACTACAGTAAAACCTAACATCTTTTATAATATGTTTTTCCATTACCAGGAAAAATATAAGTGATAACATATAGATTTAAACTGATTTGTCATTTCAGGAAAAGTATGTGTCTGTTCCAAGAGGAGGATTAAATTACCCTAAATTTTACTTTCTTTTTTCTTATCCAGGGAGTTGTCATTGAGACTTATTGGTCTCTAAATCAATTTACACGTTTCTTTGCTTTACATTTCCCCAATGCATGTTCTAGAATGGTCTCTACACCAAAGACACTCATAAATTTTATTGACCCACTGACTGACTTTTGCGAACATGACACAGGCTGACAGACATTTTACCAGCCATCTAGGGATTGGTAGAATTTATTAACTTGCAGAAATCAATAGCTTGAGTGTGCCATAAGCACTTACTTTCAAGCACAGGTTTTATTGGAAGGAATTACATGAATTTATTTCAGATAGAGGAACAATTTACTTTTCATTACTTTATTTTACAAAGATGAACTTTATAGTTTTTATTGCCTTTTTATAACTTCAAAACACATATTTTATGTACTGCTGACATAAAATTAGCTACACGCCCAGTTACCTAGTACTCTAAAGCACAACAAGTTTGAGACTGACTGGTAAAGTTTTCTGATCTCTTCTTCAAAATTCTTCACTGCGAAGAATGGGAATAGTATGAGAAGAATGAAGACAGGTAAATGCTCTTCAGTTTTTCTGAAGGGATAAAAAGTTTCCCATAAGCTATAGTCTGGGCAAATAAATGATTCTAGGTAAGATTCTGGAATTAATGATTAAAGAAATGGTTGGTGACAGCCAGCAAAAGAAGCAGTGATTCATAGAGGTTGGTATTTGTTTAAGAAAAACATTATCACACTAATCCAATTTCCTTCTTTGGGGTTATTAATCAGTAGGTCAGGGGAATGCACAGAACAGTGTATTTGGGCAAAAGCAAGGCATTGGTCATGTCTTTTAAGATAGTTTTGGGTAAAGATGCTGGAAGATTTAGCAGAATATTCATAATATTAGGTGAATACTTGAAAACCTATATCCAGAGATTATTATTTACTGCATCTGTGCCATCAATTTTCATAAAGGCATACGTTTGGACTCTGTCCTTGACCCTATTAATTTTTTAATGACTGACAGAGGCCATGTGATATAATACAGTTATGGCGATTAGGGCTCAGACTATCTGAGCTCAAATCCTGCTTCCACCACTTACTAGAATGTGAGACCTTGAGAAAATTACCGAGTCTTTGTAAGTCACAGTTTCCTCATCGTTAAAATGGCAATAGTAACAGTATCTGCCTCAATGGCTTCTTGTGACAGTTAAGTGGGATAAATCATGTGAAACAGCTATTAAAGCACTAACACATGATAAGTGCTAAAAATGTTAGCTATTGTTGTTAACTACTTGGATATGAGTATAGAATTCCAACTCATCAAACATGTAAATATAATAAGCTAGAAGAAAGAGAGTAGATGCTGTATGACAGGATCTTGACTGCTGGTGGATGGCCACACTTATACCCTTGTGCCCTCTCCTTAAATCCTAGTATTTATGTTGTTCCAACACAGGGCAATATTTGACAAAGTGAAGTACTATAAGGAATGCATTCATATGAATATGGAATACATATCTCCAAAACTCAAATGACCAAGTACTGTATGTAGGGTACATAAGAAAGATTTAGGAGTTTTAATGACCAAAAAGCTCAATATGAGTTAGGAGTGTGATACAGTCACAAATAAACAGACAATAGCACAATCCTAAGCTGCATTAACAAAAGTATGTTGCTACCTAGGATTGAAAATACAAAGGTTACTAGTTATGTCTTGCTTGAAGTGTTTCGTTTCACTGTTGAACACCACAATTATAGTGATTGAGATAATCTGGAATGTTCAAAGAATAATGGCTAAAATGGCTAACAAACCCAAAACCATACCACAAAATGAAATTATAGAATGTTGAACTTGGAGACAAGGAGACACGGGGAAACAAATTAACTGGAGGGCTTAGATTGACTTTTTTTTTTTAACTGTTCAATTATTGATTCAATGAAAGGTTTGTTTTTAATAATTCCTAGTACATTTAGTTCAGGGTTAATTTTCACATTTGTAGCACATTATTGAGTCTTTACCCAAAAATATTTATCATCTGTATAATGCCATCATGACCTTAATTTTATGAGCCTCTACAATACCTGGGTGGGGAGGGGGGTTAGTTTTCATGAACTCATTCATATAGTTTAAAAGTATATGTTATTACTGGTTTTTCTGTCCAGGTGTCTCCCTAGTCTGTTCCCTCCATAGGCACATTAGATTAACTTTTGATGGTAGAAGTTTCAGGGTGAGATAGTCCATCTCAACTTGATGAAAACATGGATAACTCTTGCTGCAATAATGAGTTACCTGTTAATATGTATGTCCAAGTTCAGACTAGGTGATCACTTTGACACTGCAGAGATTTAAAGTTAACTTTGGTTGGTGGATAATAGCACCTATAACATCTGTTCCAATTATTTTGTTTTAAAATATGAGCTACAGGTAATCACAGTACCTTCTGTCTATTTTAACTCTGACCTTTCACACCTTGTACTAGAGATAGTTTGAAGGTATAGAGGGAAGAAATGTACATTTTGGGCTAAATGTTATTCTATGGTAATCTTTGGTTTATAAATTTTTTCCTATTTTACCTAATTTTTGAAGTGTTTGGATTTATCCATCCATAGTTAAAGGGGTGAGATTATTCTTGGTTGAATATGGCCAATTTTTTCAAATCCTTAGAGCAAAGTTTGCATATTGTCATGAATTTTCTTCCTTGACTAAGAAGTCTAATAATAATTGTGTTAATGATATTATAACTTGATATATTACCTTTTATACATATATTTTCACATGTATTATCTTATTTAAAAATTCTCCCAGCTGACCTTTTTAGGCAGTTAATAAAACTGAGACTCAATGAGGTGAAATGATGAAGTTTCATGGCTAGCTAGGGGCAGAGCCAGGACCAAATCCTCATTCTTCTTACCTTGGCTTTAATTCTTTTTCTTTCTTTGAGTTAATGATTTTTGATGTCAACAATTTTATCCCTGAGAAAGGACTTTTTCCTTTGGTTGGAGAAAATTGCCTTTCCTATCCACAGTGTCCTTTTGCTTTGTTGTGAAGTATATTTGTAGAATAATACCAGCTTTGAAATGTCATGTACATCAGATTCAGAAATTGGGCTCTACTTGAAGTGATATGATATTTGCTTAAGGAAGTGGATGCCACTGCTTGGACTATGGAGGCCGTGAGTTGAGCCAGTGAAGGTAGGCTATACAGGGAGGCTGGTCAGACATGTGAATCAGGCCAGTCTCTCTAGGGATGAGGCCCTGATAACCTATACCTAAGAAATATTTCAGAAATAAAGGTCCAGCGCGAGTGGGTTAAGGAGGGTCACCAGTGGACGTGGAGACTGGGATGAAGTATTGTACCTGGGGCATCTGATAGCAAACTCTGTGATCTAATCCCAGAGGCTATGATTCACAGGCATGCCCTGGACTGTTGCTATGCACATGGCCAGCGGAACTCAGACAATGCAGTGGGAGTCAGGGATTGAAGAGAAAAGGTCAGACAGGGACCAGTGTTGAAATTTACAACAGTTGAGGCCCTCAGCTCTGAAATGAATCCCCAAGAATGTGAACAGGTTTGGTGTGAGAAGTGAGAGCTATGTGGCCCCAGCAGCAGGATTGGAAGAATGCAAGATCAGGGAGTAATATGGGTCATTAGAGCTGAAAAATGGATAAGTCTGGAGTTTTAGATTTTTCATCTTGTTTCTAGGTTTTTATGTGTATTTTTAAAATATTAAATAATAAGATATTTGGCCTTTTTGGTTTTTCAAAAACACCTAAGTTAAGGTTTAACTGGGAAAATATCAGGGAGAAAAGACATTGAAGCATATTCATTTTATAAAATCATATTTTCAGTTGTGAAAGTAATGCATAAAAATGGTAAAATAGTAAAAGAGGGACTTTTCTTGGTTCAAATACAGATAAAAATAATACAAAGACTCTCCAAATTATGGCCAAGAAATAATAATAAATTGTTATTATATAAAAATAATAAAAATATTCTAAAAAAATTCTTAAATTCATAGCTGAGCATGTAGAAAGGAAAGGGAAATCCCTAGATGCCAGAAATGAAGAGGGAACTGAAAACCAGAGCTGGATGTTCGAGTCAGGGCTATGTCTGCCCTGATGGGGAGCCCGGGAGAATTATAGTGTGGGGATAGGATACAGGACCTTGGGCCTAAAGAAGGCAGAGATGAACTGGAATCCCAGCAGTGACATGTACTCAGGAAAATCATTAGATTTCTTATCTCTGCCTGGGTTATGAGTGAAAAAATGTCTCACCTGAAAAATCAAACCGTAGGACTATGTTTTTATTTTTAGATTTTTTAAATTGGGGAATTGGGGAGGGGAACAGTGTTGGGGAATTGGGAAAGGGGAACTTTGTGTTTTTCCAGGACCCATCAGTTCCAAGTCAAGTTGTTGTCCTTCAATCTTAGTTGTGGAGGGCGCAAGCTCAGCTCTAAATCCAGTCACTGCTTTCAATCTAGTTGTGGGGGTGTGGGCATAGTCCACCATCCCGTGCAGGAGTCGAACCAGCAACCTTGTTGCACCCTGTGCCATCCGGCCGCCCGTCGGCAGATCGGGGCTGCTCAGTTCAAGGTGCCATGTTCAATCTTATTGCGGGGTGTCTGTGTGTGTGTGGGGGGTGCAGCCCATCATCCCATACAGGTGTTGAACAGGGAACCTTGCTCCTAAGATCACAGTGCTCTCACCAGCTCAGTGGCAACTCAGCTCAGGTGCAGCTCACTGGTTTGATTCACATGTGGGACTCGAACAGGTGACCCTGTTGCTCAGAGCTCGCGCTCTTAACCAACTGAGCCACTCGACCAGCTGAGGACTGTGTTTTGAACATTATTTTCTTCCTGTAAATTGATTCTACTAACCTCACAGGGGCAGCTGAAAGTATAAAATGATCTTAACCCTTTGGCATCAATTTTCTGTGTAAATATGAATATATGAGTATACACAATATAAAAATAAAAAATAATGTTCTTTGACAAGTTTCCTTGTTCAAAGGCAACATTTGAATATCTGTTAGAAAAATACTTATTAAAAATTATCCTTAAAAGTCAAAATCTTTAAAGTCATGAATTAGTTAACATCAAGAATCTTTAAAGGCAAACACAGGGCAAATCCTATTGTCCTTTTGTCATCAAAGTTAATAGCACACATAGTCTTTGTGCAGTATAAAGGAAGCCACTAGGTGATCCTTAGTTTGAAGAATTGAAAATACCCAGAACTCTATGAGTAGTGAGTTGATGGTAGAGTTATGCCCATTGTTTCTGGGACCTCTGGTATTGTACCCTTCTCACGCTGAAACATCCACCAATGAGCTGTCAGTCAGTGCTTGGGTCCATACAACTCCTAGGCCATCACCTGACAATGAAATCTGACTAGTGTCAGACATGCACAAGGCCCTCTTACCTAGCTTATCCTCTGCTCCTTTTTTTTTGACAGCTCCAGAATGGAGTTTATTTCCTGCATTTAATGGATTTGTCATAAACCTTAATTGAATCTTGCAGATAAAAGAAATTTAGGACAACTTCAATAGTCTAGCTTGTAGCTTTGTTAGATTCCTCAAGACCTGCATAGCAATCACAGGCACTCAGAAGATGGGCTGTGATAATTGCAAGTCATCCTTATCAGGTCCTAAGTATAAATCCTTTTTGGTTTCTTTACAGGTTCAGACTTATGATTTTAGAAAGGAGAAGGATTGCAGTAATAGAATTTATAGCTGGAGGATCAAATTCTCTTACCATTTTTTTCCCTGAAAGAATATCAGATAACATTTAATAATCAAACTTACTATTAGGACACATACTCCTTAAGCAAAAAGTGTTTTGCAAATACAACATAATTACTTTTTGAAATGACAACCAATCAATTTAAATTTATTTTTTAGAGTATTTTTCAAAGTTAAAATAATACAAAAATGCATACTCAAGATACTATTTTTTCAATCATGTCAAACTTTAAAATGGGGCATGATATTGAGATATTAACTGCTGTTAAAACATACATAGGCCATTTTATTGCTCAGGCTCAAGTGTCTGATCAAATATTTTCATGAACTGACAGAGGATTTGGATTCATATATTAGAATCTAAAATTGTATCAAAGAGCACCTGCATCTGCAAACCAAATATAGTTTATTATTTCTTTTCCATGGTCAATGTTTTTCCTATTATGAGTAAGAAGAAAAATAGAAAACATTGGAGCTTTATAAAATGAACTATTTCTATAAAATGCTTATTGAGTCAGTCTTAGAAATCTTGGGTATAATCACATCAGTTGTACTTTTGACAGTTGTTTCTTAAATAAAAAAAATAAAGCCAAGATTTCTGGGGAATGGGAAAAACACTTATAGAGCAATGCTAGTTTTCTAGCAAAACAGCAATGATTGATATGGAAAATTGATACCTAAGATGTAGGGATATTTTGCTCTTATTTCTGACTTTCTAAATAGGCAATTTCATTAGTGCCCTTCTGCTCCCAATAAAACAGTTGTGCAAAACATTCAGTTTTCAGAACAACTTCTGTTTTTTTAAATGTATCTAGCACTTTAATGTTGTTTTGAAATTAGACTCCTAACTCTACAATTGAGGTATCTCCTTCCTGTCCTTTACTCATCTGGGCCACTGAGCTTTCACTTTTTGTTTTCCTATTCTCTTAGGAGCTATTGAAGTTGTTTATAAGCAGAGATTTTTGGAGATTTAATAAAAGTATGAATTAATGATTCATTTTTCTGCTTACAAACATGCCTTGGCTTCTTATTAGTCTTTAATGATAAATTAAACACATGGTATTATAATTATTTGTTCATATATCTGTTTCTTCTACTAGACTGTACCCTTCTCAAGAGCAGGTGACATATTTTAAAATTTGTATATCCCAGCAGGAGCATGGTGTCTGATCCATAGAAAATGCTTGGTGTTTGTTGACTATCTGAACAAATTAATAATAAAGAAGCAAGATTATTTAATGTTAGTAGAGTCTTGGAACTACTTGTAGTTATTATAGTTTTAGGAATTTGGATAGGTTAGGTGAGCATAGTGGAATAAACTCAGATAAAAAATGGCTTATGGCTTATCTCTCATTTATAGTTCAAGAAATGTGAGGAAATTTCTAAATAGAATAAATTCTGACACATTTTTAAACTTAAATAGTCTAAAAAGTGTTGGTAATAATGACATATTGATTGTGAGTAATAATGCTAAAAACTGATGTAAAATTTTAATGTACTTCCAGGATTATTTGGTGACACCAATATGAAGTATAGTTATTAGTATCATGTGGTAGATCATTAAGGATGATTTGGGTATGAGTAATAGGTAACCCTGATTCACATATGGTTAAACAATAAGGAAATCTATTATTTTTCATAATTGGAAGTTCAGAGGCAAGATGGATCTCAGACATCAATATCATCAGGATTTTGTTTCCTTTATTCTTTTCATTTGCTTGTCCTCAACATTGAATTTTTCTTAAGCTCATAGCAATGCAGGCCTACCTCAAGAAATAAGAAAAATCTCAAATAAACAGTTTTTCTTAGGATCACAAGATACTTGCTATAATTCCATGTATGAATTCCAGACACTATTATGTCCAAAAGAAGATAAACTGCATCTTTCCTTTGTTTCTGTTTTTAAGAACTAGAAAAAATTTCCCAGAATTGCTCTACAATATTTTTTCCCATGTTTCCTTGGCCAATTTTGAGTCTCATGGGCATTCATAAAGCAGTCATTGACAATGAAAATGGGATTCCTTGATTGGCTTAGTTAAGTGGTTTTTTACTCTGGATACACTTTAACATCATGAAGAGATTTAAAAATTATCAGCACTTGTGCCACACCAAGATGAAATGAATTAAAATCTTGGGGCGGTGTCCTAGGCATCAATATTTTTTAAAGACCCCAGCTTATTATAATACATAGTGAGGGTTGAAAACTAGGGACTTGGATGCAGAGTCTGAGGTGGACTGGTGACCATGATCACCAACTACTTCTATACACAGTAAGAGGCTTTTGTCAATGCGAATATTAAAATGGCAATAACTATGTACCTATCAATAATTACTTTAAATATAAATGGATTAAATGCTCCAATCAAAAGACATAAGGTAGCTAAATGGATAAGAAAACAAGACCCATGCATATATTGCCTACAGGGGACCCACCTCAGATCAAAAGACACACAGACTGAAAATAAAGGGAAGGAAAAAGATATTTTATGCAAATGGAATGAGAAGAAAACTGGAGTAGCACTACTTATATCAGACAAAATAGACTTTAAAACAGACTATAATAAGAGAAAAAGAAAGACATCACAAAATGATAAAGGGATCAATCCAACAAGAAGACATAACTCTAGTAAACATCTATGCACCCAACATAGGAGCACCTAAATATATAAAACAAATATTGACTGACATAAAGGCAGAGATCCGCAGTAACACAACCATACTAGGGGACTTTAACATCCCACTGAGATCCTCCAGACAGAAAATCAACATGGAAACAATGGCCTTAAATGACACATTAGACCAGATGGATTTAATTGATATTTTTAGAGCATTTCACCCCAAAGCAGCAAAATATACATTCTTTGCAAGTGCATGTGGGACATTTTCCAAGATAGACTACAGATGAGGCCACAAAACAAGTCTCAGTAAATTCAAGAAGATTGAAATCATATCAAACATCTCTGTCCACAGTGGTATGAAACTAGAAATCAATTACAAGAAAAAAACTGAAAAATACACAACACATGGAGGTTAAACAACATGCTGCTAAATAATGAATGAGTCAACAATGAGATCAAGGAAAAAATCAAAAGATACACTGAGACACACAAAAATGAAAACACAATGACCCAAAATCTGTGAAAGCAGTCCTAAGATGAACACTCATAGCAATGCAGGCCTATCACAAGAAATAAGAAAAATCTCAAATAAACAGTCCAACTTTACACCTAAGGACACTGGAAAAAGTACAGCAAACAAAGCCCAAAGTGAGTACAAGGAAGGAAATAAAGATCAGAGTGGAATTAAACAAAATAGTCTAAAAAAAGCCAAAACAAAAAACCCCACAAAAGATAAATGAAACCAAGAGCTGTTTTTGTTTTTTTTTAAAGATAAACAAAATTGAAAAAACATTTAACCAGACTAATCAAGAAAAAAGAGAGGATCCAAATAAATAAAATCAGAAATGAAAGAGGAGAAGTGATAATCGACACCACAGAAATACAAAAATTTTAAGAAAATACTATGAGTAACTATACTCCAACAAATTGGACAATCTGGAAGAAATGGATAAATTCCTAGAAGATTACAATCTTCCAAGACTGACTCAAGAAGAAACAGGAAATATGAACCGACCAATTACTAATGAAATTGAATCAGCAATGAACAAGCTCCCAACAAACGAAAATCCTGAACCATGTGACTTCACAGGTGAATTTCACCAAACATTAAAAAAAGAATTAACACCTATTCTCAAACTCTTCCAAAAATGCAAGAGGAGCAAAGGCTCCCAAGCTCATTTTATGAGGCCACCATTACCCTGATTCCAAAACCAGATCAAGACATTACAAAAAAAGGAAACAATAGGCTGATATCTCTGATGAACACAGGTGCAAAAATCCTCAACAAAATGTTAGCAAATTGAATTCAGCAATACATTAAAAAGATCATACACCAAGATCAAGTGGGATTCATTCCTTGCATGCAAGGTTGGTTCAATAGCTGCAAATCAATTAATGTGATACATCACATAAACAAAATGAAAAATAAAGATTAGATGGTTATGTCAATAGATGCAGACAAAGCATCTGACAAAATCCAGCACTGATTTAGGATAAAAACTCTCAGCAAAGTGGGAATACAGGGAACATATGCCAACATAATAAGGGCCATATATGACAAACCTACAGCTAACATCATACTCAATGGGGAAAAGCTAAAAGCATTCCCCTTAAGATCAGGAACAAGACAAGGATGTCCACCTTCACTACCTTTATTCAACATAGCACTGGCAGTCCTAACCACAACAGTCACACAAGAAAAAGAAGTAAAAGGCATCCAAATTGGAAAGGAAGTGGTGAAACTCATTATTTGCAGATGACATAATACTAAATAGAACCTCAAAGATTTTACCAAACAAACAAAAACTATTAGAACTGATAAACAAATTTAGTAAAGTAGCAGGATGTAAAATTAACATTCAGAAATCAGTTGTATTTTTTTGCTTGTTTTTTTGTTTTTTAGCTGAGCCATCCTGCTACCTGTTGGCAGCTCAGCAGCTGCTCAGCTCGGGCTGGGACTCGAACTGCTGTTGCTTAGAGCTCAAACTCTTGAGCGAGCTCTTAAGCAACTGAGCCACTCGGCCGGCCCCAGAAATCAGTTGTATTTTTATATACCAATAATGAACTATCAAAAGAGAAATTAAGAAAACAATCCCATTTACAATTGCATTCAAAAAATAAAATAGCAAGGAAGTAACAGACCTGTACTCAGAAAATTATAAGATATTAAAAAGAGAAATTAAAGAGACAAATAAATGGAAACATATACCATGCTCATGGATAGGAAGAATTAATACAGTTAAAATGTTTGTGCTACCAAAAGTGATCTATAGATTCAGTGTAATCCCTATCAAAACACCAATGGAATTTTTTATATAACTAGAACAAATAATCTTAAAATATATATGGAATCACAAAAGACCCTGAATACTCACAGCAATCTTTAGAAAGAAGAACAAAATTGGAGGTATCACAGTACATTATACCTAACTATACTACAAGGTCATAGTAATCAAAACAGCATGGTACTGGCATAAAAACAGACACATAGATCAATGGAACAGAATAGAGCTCATAAATAAACCCATGCCTATATGGTCATTTAATCTATGACAAAGGAGACAAGAATAAACAATGGGATAAAGACAATTTGTTCAGTAAGTGGTTCTTGGAAAACTGGACCACCTTCTTCATATACAAGAATAAACTGGATTAAAGACATAAATGTAAGAGCTGAAAACATAAAACTAGAAGAAAGTATGAGCAGTATACTCTCTGACATTGCTCTTAGTAATATTTTTTCTGATCTATCACCCAGGCAAGGGAAATAAAAAATAAATGTGACTACATCAACCTAAAAAACTTTGCACAGCAAAGGAAACCATCAACAAAATGAAAAAACAGCCTACTGAATGTGAGAAGATACTCACCAATGATACATCTAATAAGGGGTTAATATCCAAAATTTATAAAGAACTCGTACAGCTCAACACCAAAAAAACCCAAACAATCCAATTTAAAAAATGGGCAGAGGACCTGAATAGATATTTCTCAAAAGAAGATATACAAATGGCCAATAGATATGAAAAGATGCTTAACGTCACTAATCATCAGAGAAATGCAAATGAAAACCACAATGAGATACCACCTCACACCTGTCAGAATGGTTATCATCAATATATCAACAAACAAGTGTTGGTGAAGATGCGGAGAAAAGGGAACCCTTGTGTTATGTTGGTGGGATTGCAAATTGGTGCCACCACTATGGAAAAAGTTTTGGAGATTCCTCAAAAATTAAAAATAGAATTACCTTATGACCCAGAAATTCCAATTATGGGTATTTATTCAAAGAAATCCAAAACACTAATTCAAAAAGATATATGCATCTATATGTTCATTGTAGCACTATTTACAATAGCCAAGATATGGAAGCAACCCAACTGACAGTCAGTAGATGACTGGATAAAGAAGAGGTGGTACATATGTAGAATGGAATATTACTTGGTCATAAAAAGAGTGAAATCTTCCCATTTGTGACAACATGGATGGACCTAGAGGGTGTTATTCTAAGTGAAATAAGTTAGACTAAGAAAGAAAGATACCATATAATCTCACTTATATGTGGAATGAAAAGAACAAAGTAAATGAACAAATAAAACAGAACAGACTCCTAGATACAGACAACAAACTGATTATTGCCATAGGGAAGGGGGTTTGGGGAGCTGGATGAAAAAGGTAAAGGGATTAAGAAATACAAATTGGTAGATACAAAATAGTCATGGGGATGTAAAGTACAGCATAGAGAATATAGTCAATAATGTTGCAACAAGTATGTATAGTGCCTGGTGCATATTTGACTAATCAGGGGATCACTACATAAGTTATATAAATGTGTAACTAAGCTGTACAACTGAAACTAACATGAAATAATATTGGCTTTCAACTATAACTGGAAAAAGTCAATAAATAATTTTTAAAAATTCATACTATCGCCCTATTTCGTGTTTTTTAGAGAAATATTTAGGCCAGATCTTCAAAGGATTTCATTAATGCCTCTTCTTAGTCATATAGCTATTCCCTCCAGCAGGGTTGAGTACTTTACACAGGCTTAGGTGTCAGAAACAACTGGACATACTGGGTAGTTTTATAAATTCTCTAAGCCTCATTTTACTTATTTATAAAACTGGGATAGTAACTCCTATAGCAGAGAGTTATTTCAAATCAAATTAGTTTAATAAGGAAAAGCATGTGGGCTCAGTAAAAGAGCTGATATTGAAACAGAAAATGAGCTGATAATGATCTGATCTGCCTTAGTAGAAGGTTATGACTAAGCCACTGCTAATACTAACCCAAAGGACCTATTGTTTATGTGTTCTCGCTCTGGGTGCTTTTCTCCCACAATCCTCCCCTGACATCTGTTTTTTATGTCTCTACCTTTTGTTTCTTTTTCTGTCACACTATTGTCTATTCATATGATTTCTTTTTATATATAGGATATAAATTCAAATCATATTTAAATGATGAAAGTCTCCCATCACTATTGAATTTTATTTACAAAGTTGTCTATTCTATTTGTTGACTTGTGTTTCGTGACTCTCTGGTTCACACACACACACACACACACACATTCTCTTTGATTTTCTTTGATTAAGTGGGCTTATGGCCAACATATCCATTTTGCTCATACATATTTTTTTCATTTATTATTTTATTGTTTTTTGTCCAGATCAAGTATTTTCAGGTTGTCTTGAATGTCTGTTTTTAGGATATATTCTAAGAGGGTTCGATCTTTCTTTTTTAAATGACTGCATTTTTATGAATCCCACAATGATGGCTATGACAGTATGACAGTTTGACATTTATGTTTTTTTCACAAATTTTTCATTTTGCAGAGCAATTTTCTTGCTACTCCCAGCAGCATCAACTCACTGTGAATGCTGAATGCCTTTTAGTGTTTTGCGCCCTCTGTGCTCTCTCACTTCCTGACCTTCACAGGCTGTGCCCCTTTTCTTGACTACCCCCTTTTCACCTTGATATCTTCTAACTATGCTTTCTCAACTTAGCTTCTGCTTCCTAGTCAAAAAACTTTTCCTGACCTCCTGCCTTGTCCAGAGATGAGGCATACTTTCTAATGATTTCTGTAACACCTTGTATCACTGTAGCATTATTAACATTACAAACAATGGCTTAACTGTCATCTTCTCTGGAGTCCATACTCGGAAAGGACATCATTGTGGCCCAGTGCACAGCATGGTGCTGGGCACATTCCTGCTTTGCAGGAAATTCTCTTCCCTCTAATAATTTCACACATGTCAATTACACACTGTACAACTAAGAATAGCTGATCATATATTTGTGTCTTCAGCATATTCTGTTTGCTTATAGATTTGTTTCCCTAGGATTTATCACAATAGTAAGTATCTAATTTTATTAGTTGCTTTCAGTGTTATTGATTTTAAAACTTATATTTTTGTTTTGTTTTCTTTTTTAAGATTTTATTAAAATACAGCTAACAAACAATGTTGTATTAGTTTCAGGTGTACATCATAGTTACTCAACAGTACCCACCTAGCACTATACAGAGTTAGTTATTGGGTTGTCAGAAAACTCATGACGCATGTTTGCGACAGATGGCACTAGTTCATTTTTGGAAGTACTAGAGTCATTTATATCTATGTTATTGCTATGTCATTTGACAGCTGACAGTTTTAGCCTCATTGCAAAAAAAAATTTGAGCGATTTGGTTGAGTTTTGGAGATTTTACAGCAAGTTGAAGATGGAAGACCAAACTGTCCTTTTTTGCCATATTTTACTGTTTTACTTTCATAAAGGGAAGAACATGAGTCAAGCTTGTGAAGAGTTGCATAAAGTTTACAGTGACACTGCTCTACAAGAATGTCAGTCCCAATGATGGTTCACCAAATTCCGTGCTGGTGATTTTGATCTCAATGACACTCCTCAGTCAGGGAGGTCCACCGAGGTTGATGACGACAAAATAAAGGCATTGATTGAGTCAAACCCACGTTACACGACATGAGAGATTGCAGAAACATTGAACATCCATTATTCAAGCATTCACGACCACCTGAAGAAGCTGAGATATGTAAGTAAGCTTGATATTTGGGTTCTGCATTAACTCGAAGTTCACTTGATGGCGTGTATAAACATCTGCAATATGCTCATTAAATGTAAGGTAAATGACCTTTTTTTGAAGTGACTGATAACTGGTGATGAGAAGTGGATTGTTTACAACATTGTGGTGTGCGAACAGTCTTGGTCCCAATGTGATGATTCGCCTCAAATGACATCAAAAGCAGACATTCATCAGAGGAAGGTTATGCTCTCAGTATGGTGGGATTTTAAAGGTGTGGTGTTTTTCAAGCTCTTACCAAGGAACCAAACAATCAATTTGAATGTGTACTGTTGGTTATTGGACAGTTTGAGCGAATCCATCATCCAGAAACATCCAGATCTTGTTAATTGTAAAGGAGTTGTGTTCCATTGTGACAATGCAAGACCACACACAAGTTTGATCACCCATCAAAAATTATTAGAGCTTGGATGGGATATGTTGCCACACCCACCATACTCGCCTGACCTTGCGCCGTCAGACTTCCACTTGTTTAGCTCTCTTCAAAACTCCTTGCGTGGTATAACATTCAATTCAGATGAGGGTGTAAATCAGCATCTTGTTCAGTTTTTCTCAGATAAAGACAGGCCCTTCTATGAATGAGGAATTATGAAGCTCACTGAAAGATGGCAAAAGGTTATCGGACAAAATGGGCAATATATCATTGATTGCTCTTTGTTCTTTATATAAATAAATGACCTTTGAAAAACATAGACAAAATACATCATGACTTTTCCGACAACCCAATAGTACTACGTTATTGATTATATTCTGTATGGTAAAGAAATGTTCACCATGATAAGTCCAGTAACCATCTGACACTGTACCATGGTATCATAATATTATTGATCTTTTCTCCACTTTTTAAACTTTTGCAATTAGAGTTGACATTCAATGTTATTTTATATTAGTTTCAAGTGTATAGCATAGTGGTTAAAATTTTAGATAATTTAGGAAGTGATCCCTGACTAGGCACTTGGCACTATACATAGTTATTACCATATTATTGATTATATTTTCTCTACTTTACATCCCCATGACTATTTTATAACTACCAACTTGTATTTCTTTCTTTCTTTTTTTTTTTTTAAAGATTTTATTGGGGAATTGGGGGAAGGGGAACAGACAAGTTGCTGTCATTTTGTTCATCAGTCTAGTTGTGGCTTCACTGGCCCATGTTGGTATTATCATTGCTGTCTTCCCAGCTGAAGCAGATTGGTCGCCGGCCACTGGACGGCCACTCACAGCAGCTCTTGGCAGCTCACACTGGCTGTCGGCCCCTCAGGGTAGCTTATGGCAGCCCACTGCAGCAGGGGCTGCAACCTATGCCGTCGCCGGCGACTCATGGCAGCCCAGCTCTAGGTCGAGCTGTTGTTCAGCATCTTAGCTGTAGAGGGCAGCATCACTGGCCCTCATATGTGGGATCTGAACCGGGGCCTGCTGCTCAGAGCTGGCATCCCAAGCCAGCTCTTAACTGACATGCCACTCGGCCAGCCCCACCAACTTGTATTTCTTAACCCATTCACTTTTTTACCCTGCCCCCAACACTACTTCCATCTATCACCCTGATAGATCTAGTAACTATCTGTCATCATACGTAGTTATTACAATATTATTGACTATATTCCTTATGCTATACCCTACATCCCCATGACTACTGTGTAACAACAAATTTGTACTTCTTAATCCCTTTTCCTTTGTACCTACCCCTAATCCCCTCCCATCTGGCAACCATCAAAATGTTCTCTGTATCTATGTTTGTTCATGTTTCTTTTGTTTGTTTATTTTGTTCTCTAGATTCCACTTATAAGTGAAATCATATGACATTTGTCTTTCTCTGCCTGACATACTACCCTCAGCACAATACCCTCTAGGTCCATCCAAGTTGTTGCGGATGGCAAGATTTCCTTTTTATTTTTTATGGCTGAGTAATAACCATCGTATATGTGCACCACCTCTTCTCCACCTGTTCACCCATTCAGGGACACACAGCTTGCCCTCATGCCTTGGCTTTCATAAATGCGTCAGTGAACATACAGATGAGCATGTCCCTTCATATAGCATTTTGGGTTCCTTTAGGTAAATACCCAGACAAAGACTAGGTCCTTCTTTGTCTCTTTTTATAGTCTTTGTTTTAAACTCTATTTTGTCTTATATAAGTATTGCTACCCCATCTTTTGTTCATTTATTTCCATTTTCATGAAATATCTTTTTCCATCCATTCATTTTTAGTCTGTGTGTCTTTTGATCTGAAGTGAGTCTTGTGTAGGCAGTATATGTGTCTTGTTTTTTTTATCCACTCAGCCCCCCATCTTTTAAATGAAGCATTTAATCCATTTACATTGAAAGTAATTGTTGATAGGTATGTAGTTATTGCCATTTTATTATTCATAATTTTGATCTTTTTTTTCCCATCTTAAAACACATTGTGGACCGGTGATGCAGATTTGCGTCTATACATTTAAATGCCCCATCCTCAAATGTGTTAAAGAAGTCCCTCTAAGATTCCTTGTAATGCAGGTTTGGTGGTGAAGAACTTCTTTTACTTTTGCTTGTCTGGGAAGCTCTTTATCTGTCTTTTGATTCTAAATGATAGCTTTGCAGGGTAATCTTGGTTGTAGGTACTTACTTTTCATTTCTTTGAATTTTCTTGCCAATCCCTTCTGGCCTGCGAAGTTTCTGTTGAGAAATCAGTTGACAGTCTTATGAGGACTCCCTTGTAGGTAACTAACTGCTTTCCTTTTGCTGCTTTTAAGGTTCTTTCTTTATTTTTGACATTTGGCATTTTAATTATGATATGTCTTGCTGTTGGCCTGTTTGGGTTCATCTTGTTTGGAACTCTATTTCCCAGGCTTGTATGTCTATTTCCTTTGCCAAATTAGGGAAGTTTGCTGTCATTATTTCTTTAAATAGGTTTTCAATTCCTTGCTCTCTTTTCCTTCCAGTACCCCTATAATGTGAGTGTTGACATGCTTAAACTTGCCTCAAGTTTTTGGATTCTTTTTTCTTTTTGCTATTCTGATTGGGTGTTTTCTGCTATCTTATATTCTACATTGCTGGTTCAGTCCTCTGCTTCATCTAATCTACTGTTGAATCCCTGTAATGTATTCTTTATTTCCATTTTTATATTCTTTATTTCTGACTGGTTCTTTTTCATGTTTTCTATCTCCATTTTTGTGTTTCTTATTTTTGTTGAAGTTCTCCCTGAGATCATTGAGCATCCTTATAACCAGTTTTCATAACTCTGTGTCTGGTAGGTTGCTTGTCTCCATTTTTTAAAATTCTTTTTCTGGAGCTTTGTTCTGTTCTTTTATTTGGGAGATGTTTCTTTGTATCCCCATTTTGGCTGACTCCCTGTGTTTGTTTCTATGTATTAGGTAAGGCTACTATGTCTCCCGGTCTTAGTAGAGTGGCCTTATGTAGTAGGTGTGCTGTGGGGCTCAGTGGTGCAGTCTTCCTGGTCACCTGAGCCATGTGCTCCAGGTGTCCCTTGCGTGGGCTGTGTGTGCCCTCCTCTTGGTTAATATTTGCACATCAATGGGTGGGACTGACCCTTAGGCTCACTTGTTGTAAGGACTGGCCTTGACTACAGTGAAAGAGTAGCCCCTTGTGCAGGATCTGCCTCAGCAGGGCTCTGATGCCTGTCCAATCTGTCCCTTGTGTGTGTCATTCTTAGAGGTGGTTGGGTGATCTCCAGCTCATTTTGAAGCTGGCTCCTGGGGGTGCCAGCCCCAGAACCATGTTGGAGGGGGTCCTCTGTAGGTCAAGTTCAGCCACAGCCTATGCCCCATCTGGGGCCACCTGGCAGGAGCCACAAGGAAATCTGCAGATGGATTCCACCCGAGCCATGCTTGGAAGTGCCTTGGGAGGCCAAGCTGGGAACCAAGGCCGGGTGCCACTATTGCTGGAGTTAGGACTGCCTAGCCAGAGTTACGAGACATGCTGAAGCCAGATGCTGCTTGTCTGGCTTCCATAAACCTTTGAGAGACCCTAGGACAGTCTGGAGAATGAGCTAAGGCATGTGGTTTGTATGAAAAAGCCACTGGAATCAACTCAGGTGTGTCTGAAAGTTGGATGAGGCAGGGTCTTCAATTGCCAGGGCATGGAAAATAAACGGCAGAGATTCAGATACGGTGGCTGCCTGCATCTGCACACCAGTAAGGTGGAGGGCTGAACAAAGAAACAATGGCCTCTGCCAGCTCCTCTGTGCAGGAGAAAGCCACCTCTCCAGGCCCCGTCCCAAGCCAGACAACTCAGTTCCCCACTAAATGTCCCTTCCACCTTTCCAGCTGCTTCCCAGTGCTAGAGCTCAGAGTGAGTGACTCTGTCAGTAAGTAAGTCCTTGCACAGTTCCTTTAAGAGGAGCACCTGGAATTCCAGCCACCTTGTCTCACTTGGCCACAATCTCCACTGGTTTTCACAACCAGAAATTATGGGGACTTCTTTCCCCGGCACTGGAACCCTGGACTGGGGTGGGGCTGAGACCTCTTACCCCTCTGGGGGGTCGAGGGGACTTCCACAGCTGAGATATCCTTCCCGATCTTTAATGGTCACATGTGCGTGTGGGACTAGCCCATTCCGCATCTCTGCCCTCTCTACCTCCTCACCCCCAAGTCTTGAGGTAGCTTCTTCTGCATGTCCTTAGTTGTACGACTTTGGTTCAGCAAAATTTTAGGTGATTCTCAATGATAGTTGTTTTGTAGTTTAGTTGTAATTTTGATGTGGTCATAAGAGAATGTAAGAGTAGCGTTTACCTACTGAGCCATCTTGACTGGAGCCCTGTTTTGTTTTCTTTTGTTTAGTACAACTGGTATGCTTTTTTCCTTGTTTCCGGAGGGATCTCTTTTTCCCTTTCTCTGGCTGGTGGAGTTGTATTTCTTGCCGTTTTTAGTACCTCTATTTTAATTCCAGCCTGCCTTTGGGGAGATTTAGATAGTGTTTCTATGCTGAATGATATCTTTTGAACCTGTTGCTATGAGGCGCAGAAACGATTTTGAGATTTCAAGTAGAGAATTTCAATCCTGGATTTAGCAGTACAACCTTAGAATGCTTTAGACACTCCTTAATGCTTTGTCTTTTCTCTGTTCCTTTCTTGCTGAAGACATACAGATTTTACAAATATATTAGATCTTTGAGCAAAATCATCCAAACAAGAATTCTCTGGGATGTTCTTTAGATATGATCATTCTGGATTAATAAATAAGGATCTTCTCTGCTACTGACTTAAATATATACATACATATATATATATATATTTTTTTCTTCTTGTTACAACTCTACTCTTGTTTCCTTAAACTA
This sequence comes from Hipposideros armiger, assembly GCF_001890085.2. NCBI lineage: Eukaryota > Metazoa > Chordata > Mammalia > Chiroptera > Hipposideridae > Hipposideros > Hipposideros armiger. The sequence goes on along the minus strand of NW_017732453.1, from coordinate 133,700 downwards.
GATTGCTAACATTTTTCTTCTTGATTTTTTCTCCTTGATTTTTTTCTCAATATATATTCTATTTTTTATCTCTTCTTTCTGGTTTCTTCTTTAATAGGACATTATCGTAGTCAAAATACTTGTGATTACTTTCTCTTACAATGTCAGAAGAATTGAAAACGAGACTAGGAAGAATAAATCAGCATTTCAACCAAATTCTTTGGATGATAGAATAGAAAAATTATGAATAAAGAAAATGCATTTGGAGGTATCAATTTTCAGTAAAATACAGTAAAATTCCTGGTATATGTATGGTCTCGTGAAATTTTATTTACTAAATTAATTAAATTGACTCTGCTAGAAACAGCAAAATTTAAAAGTGGCCCAAGTATCACAAGCCAGGTAATAATAATTTTATATATATATATATATATATATATATATATATATATATATATATCATTGAAGTAGGTAGCTTAGATGCAGTTCATAGAAAAATTCAACTTTGGATTTTTCACACCTTTTTTTTTAATGTCATGGAACTGGAAATAATGAAAATTTCAGTTTATATATAATTGAATATCAGAAAATATCACTAAAATGTTGAAAATTTTTGGAGTTCTTGTGGACAGTTAGAAATATGGTTACAGGATGCCAAAGCAAGATCCATTTGGAAAAATGGAATTAGAATGGAGAGGAAAAATTTTCAGCTATGACCACAAATGATAAGTTAAAGAGAAGTGTAAACCATACTTCAAGTGGTCCAGGATTAAAAAAAAAATTTTTTTTTTATGCTTCATCTTCCTTGTTATTCCAACTTACAACTCAGTTTGGTACCATGTCCCTCTCCCCTCGCCTCTTCTAGAAAAGCCATTTTCTATGGGAGCTTCTGAGAATACATGTGGGTTGATGACTTGCTCTCAGGTCTGCAACACCAGGCCTAAATTTGGTCTTATATTTCTGTCTACCAACAGAGTATCTTCTTTTTTAGTATTCTGTCTTCTTATCAAACACAAAACTCTTGAAAACCCCTAAAATTTATCTTATGTTTCACACTTAGGGCTCCCCTTGCCCACCACAAACTGACCTATTTCTCCAAATTGTCCTACAGGACTAAAATCTTAAACTTTTTTATTTCTTCGTTATCCCTCATATCCAATTCATTCTTCTAATGGTTCCATAGTGTAGTTTCTTAGCAATATCCTCAGTTTCATAGCAATTACCTCATGTGTGAATCTCTGTAATAATTTCTAACAGTTTCCTCTACCCTAGGTTATCACTGACTTCTTTAATGTTTCTTAGCCTTTGAGTTATATCATCCCTGTTTTGGTATATATGATGGACATCTTTGTTTCAGTCTAACGATTTGGAACTATTTATTTTCCCCCAATCTTATTTAAATTAGCAAAATTTATGTGCATGCATGCATGTATGTATGTACACATGTGTCTGTTAAAATTGCTGTCAGGTAAGAGAAGTGATTTTGAGGAATTTGTAAAAAGTATCGTGAAGATAGGCATGGACTGAAGGAAGTACCATTTAGCCCATTGTTACCAGAGAGGGGCCCTTCTCAGAGAGATGTCCGGGCTTGGCTCTCAAACCAGGGGTTGAATGTGGTGGAGTATGGGCAGAGTGTGGGCTAGTTTCCCACACCTGGGGGTCGAACCCAGGCCTCAGGGAGGAAAACTGGGAAACTTAGCTGCTATGTTGCCTGGGGCTGGGCCTTCCTTGGTGCGGTGTCCAGGTTCTTGGTGTCTTGAGCCAAGAATTGAATGAGACACAGGTAAAGTGGTGAAAAATGTTTATTAGAAGAAAAAGTACACTCCAAAGGGTTTGGAGTAGGCCAAACAAAAGAAGCTGCTCAAAAGGCTCAAAGGGCTCAAAGATCAAGGTTCAAGATGGTGTTATTAGGAGAAAAAGTACACTCCAAAGAGTTTGGAGCTGGCCGAGCAAAAGCAAGGCTCGAAAGGCAGCCAAGGGCTCAATGGGCTCAGCTTGCAGGAGCCTGGTGGTTTTATCTTTTTTTCTCTGGGATGGTCTGTTCCTCCCCAGGCCCCAGGAAAGCTTGATTGACACCTGTGATTGATAAGGGGCTATTACGTCATCCTCTTAGACTGTGCATGTTCTTTTCCAGAGTTCAGTCTGTTATAATGGTATTAATGAGCTTCTGGGCATATGTATGATATTATAATGATGGTATAATGAGGCTAGGGTGAGATGGAGGTCGTGGTGGCCTCTACCAATGGTTAATGCTTAGGGCAGATAAGGGAAGAATTTTGGAGGCCTCCAGGCAGTGCTCTTTACAGGTTGTGTTGGCCGTGCAGGAATGCAGAGAACCTATTACCTGTTTCTAAATGCCTGCCTTGTTTTTCCTGAAATATGTGGTCCCTATAAATCTCTGTGGGGAGTTGAGGGTTTGGAGGCCTCTTCTATGTCTGCTTCAAGCTGAGAAGGGGGGTAGAGCCGTCCCTGCCTACTGGGGATTCATGAAACTCTAGCCCTATCTATTCTTAAATAAAAAGAGGGGGTCTCTTTTCCCTTGGTCAGGGTGCACTGGAAGCCTCAGTGGGACATAATTTGTATTCTATCAGCCCCTAGATGAGGAGCGACAGATGTTAGTTAATAAATTAAAAGCACTGGCTCCAGGGATGGGACTCAAAGCCTATTCATCTTAATTTCAGGTGACGTTTGTTCACCCAGGGGTTAGGTCTGGTCTGGCCTAGAGGAATGTTAAAACCCATTTGGTCTTTGGGATGGCATTCATTTATCCATGAGTTAGGTCTGGAATGGCTTGGGGGAAGGTTGGGCTACAATGATTGCAGCTCTATATTGAGGGGACTTAAAATTCCTATAGTGAGGGAGGCTTAAAACTTCTATAGTGAGGGAGTGCTCCCGTATCACTATGATTTATTAGAAAGAAAACTAGAGGCCCAAAATAGCATCACTCATGCTAAGAGCCCAATATACCAAACAGATTTACTACCTGATCTAATTTCAGTTTCAGTTTCTCCCAGAAATGTAATCTTAATCAACCAGTCCAGAGTTTTCTGGTCAAGCACCAGTAAAGTAATCTGTCCTGTAGCCTTTCTCCACTTCCCAAAGTCAAGAAGAGGCAATCTGCATGATAAAACCCTTGCCATTCTCTTCTCCCCTTCAGTACATCAAGTGGATGTAAAGGCCTAAAAGCCAGTTTTCTTTTGCTAATAGCTCCTTTGCCCCACACTTATTCCTATGAAAACCCTCCATTTGTACAGTTCCTTGGAGTACTCTTCTGGTTGTTAGAGGGGATGCTGCCTTATTCATGAATAGCCTAATAAAATCAATTAGATCTTCAAATTTATTCAGCTGAATTTTGTTTTTTAATGACTCAATTGAGGTAAAAGAAAGAATTGGGGAAAGTCAGTGGGCTTCCTTCCACAGGACAATGCAGTGAACCATTAAAGTCAGACCAGCAAAGGCTGCCAACATGGAGTTGGGGAAGCAGGCAGCAAACCAGAAACTTTGGGAATTTATGTGAGCCTAGCTCATAGTAGCAGGGGTAGGGGGGATTTACCCTGAAGCTTTAGTTGGCAATGAAGATGGGGATGTAAGGCTGGGGTTACTGTAATGGGCCAGTGATAATAAGGATGAGTTACCTTTAATCTGCTGTAACAAACTTTGGGTTTTCCTTTTCAGTGCATCAAACATAACTGGGACAATGTGGTCCCACTGAACTGCAAGACAGGCTAGAAAGGCGCATGTATCACCTTTTCAGCCTCTGTAGTGATAGCAAGAAAGGGAAGGTGGGTGAAACAACCAACAATGTCTGTCCTTATAGGAATCCAGGCTAATAACGATAGCAGTGAAGGAAATTGAGAAATTTGTCTAAGAACTGTGTCCTATAAAAGTACTCATTTCAGAAAGATTTAAAGATTAGAGTCCTCCCAATACACATTTTAAATAAATAAGATAATTCCAATTCTTATCAACAGCTTTTAAAACGTATTAGAAAATCTCGAATTTATTTTATGTAGTTCAACAGCAGATAATAGAAAACTACATACTGATATAATTTATGAATATAGACAAATTTTAAAATATTTTAACAGAATTAAAATAGAATTTAGCTGTATATATTTTTATTAAGATATGCCATAATGTGTAAGTTTAAGGTGTGATAGGTGTTGGTGATACATTTATATACTGCAATATGGTTCCTACTGTAGAGTTAGCTAACACTTATATCATGTCACATTATTTCTGTTTTGTTTCTTGTGTTGAGAACATTTAAGATTTAGTCTCTTAGCAACTCTGAAGTTTGGAATTTAGCTGTATATTAAATGAATACTACAATGAGATCAAGTAGACTTCATATAGTGGTGTAAATGTGATTCAATATTAGATTTCTACAAAAATATTCTAAGAGCTACAAGGTAGACATGAATAAATGTGGGGAATGTAAAATGCCTAGAATAAACTTAACCTTCTTTTGACATGTTTATAATATTCCCTTATGTCTCAGTACTTAAGGAAAAGCAAACATTTGCTGAATATTTGTACTAGAGACTTCACAGGTATTGTGCAATATTGTTCAATCCTCTTAATTCTCAAGATGGGTATTATTATATTTCCTTTTTCACCTGAGGAAAAATGAAGCTTAGAGAAGTTAATTAACCTTACCTTACCTTAAGTAACCTTTGACAGATCTTGGACTTGATTTTGTCCTCTTTAGAAATTACATTAACAAGTTAGCTTGTTAATGTTTCATAGATGCTGGCAGAAAATATGCAACTCCTGGGTCAAAGATCAGAGACCTTATGATTCATGGCACATAAATACCAGTGTATTTGCGTTGGTTCCCGTTCCACTGAGGTTTCACCGTGGTGGTGATGGTGTTGGGGATACATGAGCTGCATAGTAGGTTTGGGTTCAACCGAGGAAGACTGAGTTTGAGAAATCTACCACTTTTATAGAAACAGTAAGCAAGTCTGTTCTTTGTTCAAGCTGTGTAGAGGAGATGTTGCTTCATTTTTCAAAGTTACCAGTTGCATAACAACCCTGAGTAATGGTTTGGGTAAAAGAGTGGTCAGGGCTTTGCAATCTTGGCATACCCAGCAGGATGTGTCAAAAAGCAAGAGGTCCAAGGATGACTGTTTCTCCCATCAACCCTCACTTCTAAGGTCACTCACCTCAACTCTTACCTATCTTGTCTTTGACTAATATCTCAGGCTTATGGTAAAAATGATTTTTCTTTAAAGTTAATTAAAAATTAAAATTTAAAGTTTTACCTTTACCTGGTTTATATTCTAATACTTGTACGTATTGATTTGTAAAGTCAGAAGACAATTCAAATATTTAGGAAAAAGATTTTGAAATTTCCTTGACATTTCCAGACTGTGTCCAGAAGTGATGCCTAGTCTTTATTGATCATGATGTTGCTCATTTCAAAGAAAACAAAAAAATTTGAAGAAAAGTATAAAATGCATTTTATACTTTGGTATGCAATGATGTACAAACTCCAAACCAGTGGCTATAGTGCAATATTTAAGAATAACTGGCATGTGGCATTGTCTAGATTTAGCATAATTCACTTTTAGACAGGTAATATGTCTATGTCAGTAAGCAGCACACTCTGACACCTTTCCTAATAATCATGTCCAATAAGCGTTAGAGGCAGAAAGTTCTTACTTTGGGTCCAAATCAATTTCTGAAGCTTTTCTAATTTATCTTATTAAAACAACAACAACAACAAAAACCAAAACACAAAAAAACTATCCTCTTCCCTTTGAGAGAAAATATCAAATTAGCAAGTCAGAGAACAAGTATAGCCAAGAAAAAAAAACATGTGGTAGTTGAAAAACTACACAAAATAGGATTGAGAGCTAAGATTTGCTCCTTGGAAGGGTTCTTGGAAACAAAAATGTTTAAAATGACATTTCCCTCAGCTTTGTGTGAGAAGCAGTAAAATCTGTCATGCTATTGGGCCCAGAGCCTGTCAAATGACTTATTTTGTCTGCTCAAATAAGCCACTTGCTGAGGCAGGAGTTTGTCTGCTTATCATTTCCATGCTGCGACTAGCATTAGTCCTTTACGTAATCTTCACTTTCTAGTTGCTGGCTCTTGATGGCTCGGGTAACAACTATAATGTAATTTCTGGGTTGCTGTTTGCATTTAATAGGTATTAAATTAAATGTGCAATTGGTCGGCTGGAGATAAAAGTATCATTGAGCTTTTGGCAGAAAAGCTGAAACATATATTACATTCCAATGGGAAAACCATTAGCTTTAATAACTGGATATGAATTGTTGGCGTTTATTATCCTTGTCAGTATGCTAATGCTCATTAGATTTTTTAATGAGAGGATGGTAATAAAAACATGGCATTGAGTTAAAAATGGATATTAATTAGGGTATTAAAATGTCCTTATTTATGTAGTTGTGAAAAGAAAAACTGGTAACTGAAGAAACACTTTGATAATAAAACCATTTCCTCACTTCATTCCTTTCCCCCCATCTCTATTATTAAAACATTATACAAGTAGAGAAATAGAAACAAAGGTAAATATATAACCACTTAAGGGCGAATAAGTCATGTGTCTTGTGACTGTCAGGATATGTATAGATATGTATAGTTCTCTCTCTCTCTCTCTCTCTCTCTCTCTCTCTCTCTCTCTGTGTGTGTGTATATATATATATATATATATATATATATATATATATATATATATATATATACACATATATATATAGTGCCAGACAAATACAAATTTTGGCTATGGATAAACAGAATATAATATAGCACTATGTAATTTTATAAACGAGAAAATGTACAGATTACAAGTGCTTCTCTCAAGAGGCTGTGTAGTGTAGGTTTAGAGTAGTAGGTAATAAATAATAAAGTTGCCTGGATTTCAATCCTGGCTTTGGTACTCACTGGCCATGCTACTTAAACTCTCTGAACTTTCACTTTCTTACCAGTAAAATGGGAATGACAATTAAGTGGGAGAGTCCATGTCAAGCATTTAGCATATTCCCTAGCACAAAGTTGTCTGTTATTTCTAACCAAGGAAACTAAGAATGGTTATGTTTAAAAGCAGAGCTTCAATCTCTAGATCTTTTAACCACTGATGACAAGTCTATTCATTGTGGCATATTTTGCTAAAGCCTGTGGAAACCTGGGCGCCCACATCTCACGCATGTCTCTTCAGCGTTCCTTTCAATAAATAAAACTCAATGACCTTTACGAAGTGCAATTCCCTGACACTTGTGCCAGGAATATGGAATACAAAGACGAATGAGAAATAGCCTCTGCCTTCAGGAAGACAATTACAACTATTAACAAAATCAATAATTTGGATTTTGTTCAACTTTTACTGAAAACTACGATTTGTTTAAATGAAAAGTGTCTTTCATTTATCAGTCACTATTTTATAGCTGAGAAGTAGATAGGTAATTATAGACTTACGTTTCCTAGAAATGACCCGGTGTCACTTCTCTTTTCACTATGGCACATTACAAATTGCCAAATGTAGAAATATGACTAACATGTTCTTATTCTTCACAATAGAGTGAAGGGAACTATTTTTAACACTAGACTTTACTTTTTAGAGCAGAAAATTTTTCACAGCAAAATTGAATAGAAGGTACAAAGAGTTCCCATAGACCCCCTGGCCCCACATATGCACAGCCTCCCTCATTATCAAAATTCCCCACCAGAGTGGAGCATTGATTACAACTGATAACTGATGAACCTACACTGACACATCATTATCACCCAGAGTCCATAGTCTGCCTTGGGATTCACTCTTGGTGTTGTACATTCTATGGGTTTGGATAAATAAATATATAATGGCACTTATCCACTATTGTAGTACCATACAGAGTAGTTTCACTGCCCTAAAAGTCCTCTGCTCTCTGACCTTTTCCGTCCTTCCCCCTAACCCTTGACAACCACTGATCTTTCTACTGTGTCACAGTTTTGCCTTTTCCAGAATGTCATATAGTTGGGATCAGACAGGTTGCCGCCTTTTCAAATTGGCTTCTTTCACTTAGTATTATGCATTGAAGGCTCTTCTATGTCTTTAATGGCTAGATAGCTCATTTCTTTTATCTGTCAATGATGTTCCATTGTCTGGATGGACCATAGTTTGTTTATGCATTCCCCTTTGGAGAACATCTTCATTACTTTTAAAAAGTTTTGGCAAAGGTTATGATTAAAGCTGCTGTGAACATCTGTGTGCAGGGTTTGTGAGGAAATAAGTTTTCAACTCCTTTGGGTAAATACCAAGGAGCATGATTGCTGGATGGTATGTAAGAATGTGTTTAGTTTTGTAAGAAACTGCCCAACTGTCTTCCAAAGTGGCTGCACCGTTTGCATTCCCACCAGCAATGAATGTGAGTTCCTGTTGCTCCGCATCCTTGTCAGCATTTGGTGTTGTCAGTGTTCTGTGTTTTGGCCGCTCTAATCAGTGGGTAATGGTATTTCGTTGTTTTCATTTGTATTTCCCTGATTACATATAATGTGGAATGTATTTACATATGCTTATTTACCATCTATATATCTTCTTTGATGAGGATAAATGGGAAAATTCTGAGTGCTTATATAGTATACCTTTGTTAACAGGTGTAGCCTAAGCTAGTTTTTAGGTATGGTATCATACAGATTGGTAACAGAGCTCTCAGCTCCTATGGTATCAAGTGCTCAAACCCGGATACTGGAGCCAGGCATACCTAGGATTCAATCTGGCTCTTTCACTTATTCACAGTTGGACAATGGAAAAATTGTCTAATTTGGTAGCCCTCAGTTTCTTTTTATAAATAATTAAAAATATTTTCAATTACAGTTGACATACAATATTATATTAGTTTCAGGTGTAAAACATAGTGTGTTAGCCCTCAGTTTATGCATCTGTAAATGGGGTAATGATACCTCACAAAGTGGGTGTGAGAGTTTGATAAGAGAATGTATGAAAAGTGCTTGAAACAGTCCCTGACACATAGTAAGTACTATAAAAGTTTATTCAAAAATACATTTATTCTCTTTTTACTTTTTAAAAAAGAAATGTGACAAGCAAAGTTTCAGTGATTGAAGGATCCGTTTCAGAAATAATTTGTCTTTAATTCTTTATCCTTAAGGACCAATTCAGAAGACATCAAAGAATATGGCATAATATAGTATGAGACGTAGAAATATGTATTGAAGATGTAATATTGGATGATCTTTTTTTCTAGCCCACAATTTACACTGCATGTTTATTAAATTGCATAATATTAACAAATAATATTTGAAATTCTGAAAGACCAATGTATAAAATCTTTATGGAAGCATATGGTGCTGGGTCAAAAGAATGAGAGTATTTTAGTGAATCCTAACACAGTGGTGCTTATTAAAGAGAAGGAACAGTCACACAAGATATAGAGGTGTTTCTTTCTAAATTCACTAAGAACTGACGAAAGCTTTGAATATGTTGTTTCAACAGGATTGACTACTTTAAAATTTGAATTACTCTTGTCAACATCATTTACACAGCTCCTCCCTGGATTCTAGCTATATTAGCTATTTGCCATGGTCCTCCGCCACTAATCCTCACCCTACATATCTGTGCAAACTCCCATTCAATTTTTTGAGATACCTCCTGGAAGGCTTGACTGATATATTCCTCTTATCACTCCTGGTAGAACTCCATTTAAGTTGTCACTTGTACCTTGTACATGCCCCTATTTTAGCAGTAATAATAATAGCTACTAGTGTATTGCAGTCTTACTATGTGCTATGCATTGCATTCAGGATTTAATATGTTTTCTCATTTTTTCTTAAGAGATCCCTTTAAGAACAGCTTGAAATCAAGGCTGGACTTATCCATTCTGGACAGTTGTAATTTTATAAAGAGCACTGACCTGTTCTTCAGGGTGTAGAAAGAATACTTGAGCCAAATCTATATATAATACTTCTTCAGGTGTAGGAAAGCCACTATGGGCATATAACTTATGTAAATAGGAATAAGCTACAGTCCCTGATCATGAAGAATTCACATGCTAGGAAGAGATACAGACAAATAAACAACTGTTAGGTTAAAGCATTAAAATGACCATTTTTGTAGATCAAGACTGATCAAATGCAAATAATTTCATAAAATTTGACTTCACATTATATAATATAATAATTCAAGATGCAAAAAACATCTTAATATTTGCTTTAGGAACTTAATGAAAATAAGAATAAGAGAAATGCTTCTATAGTTCATAATGCAATTATTTATTTTACAAGTGTATGAGAATTTAGAACCAGCAAAAATATATTTGGTATTATAAGAAATACTATTTATTTTAAGGGAGTAATATAGAGCTCTGAAACCATAGTGTTTAGATTATATATAGGTGGAAAATAAACTGAAAGAGGTATTGATTTATATCAAATGTTTGTTACAAAAGACGTAGAGGTGGAAATTATCATTTGCTTTTATATTTGTTCCTAATATGCTACCTATTAAATTTTAGTGAATTCCAGAGGAACAGCCATTTTTAAAGACTATTATTTTACAAACCACTCAAAGTAAAATGTTGTGACTAATGTGTTTATAAGCATATTATTTCACTTATCATCAATTCCTTACCTTTATTAAAGATACTTTAGCTAGGGATAATATTTAAATATGAAGACAATGGTAAGAAGTGAAATGAATTACTGTCTTCCTAATACAGTTGAAACAAAACTTGACCAGGGCAATAGCAGAATTTATGTGGGATACTGAATGTCAGTAAAACAACAACAGACAAGTGGAATGTCCAGAGATTAAAATGTTACAAAAGTAGTAATATTCTAAGCTTTTTAAAATTGCATCAATGCCAAGAATATAGTATATAGTAGATGAGATTCTTCTCTTGAGGCTGGAAACCATAGCTTTGTGTTTGATATTATAACCTTAGTGCCCAGCACAGGTTTATTTATGAAGGTTCTCAGTAGTTATTCCATGAATAAATTAACAGCTGAACTATATCAAAACATGGACTTTTAAATCTGATGATAAATCTTTTTAAAAATTAGAAGAATTTTGCAGGCATGAAGGCATGTGTTATATTTGTGGAAACAAGTCAGTGAAGATGAAAATTCTCGTTACAGGAGGGAATAGAAAAAGAAACAAGAGTCTCAAATTAAATGTTTAATTTTATTTATTCCCACTCACATTAATGAATGTCATCAGGTTAATGTTAAAGACTGTATATTTTATTAGATGATTAAAAAGTTGGTAAACAGGTCTTTGGCCTTTTGTATTTTATAGAATAGACTAAGTAAGTAGTATTTTGGGGAAAAACAGACAACTTTTTAGGTTTTAACTATAGCAGACTAAACAGACTTTCAGGGAGAGGAAAAGATAGAGACTCAATGAAATGAGAGTGGAAAGAATTTGGCTTCACGTCACCTTTCTTTTTTTAACTTTGTGATCATCAGCCAGTGGTTTAAAACCTAAACTCTCAGCTGCTTACTTACTTTAATCCAAATATTGCAAAGATAAATGTAACATAATTTTATATATTAAATTTACTGTAAGAAGAGTCATTCTGTACCAAATTATGTGCATGTGAAAGAGTAAAATTCAAAATTGGTTAAGAAAGTATCGTGTTTCCCCAAAAATAAGACCTAACTGGAAAATAAGCCCTAGTGTGATTTTCAGGATGCTCATAATATAAGCTCTACCCCCAAAAAAGCCTCAGTTAAGATCATCAGACAGAAATGACTGTATTTGAATAAATGTAGATTTTTGTACATGAATAAATGAGTAAAATGCATCTTTTGGAGCAAAAATTAATATAAGACCCAGTCTTATTTTCAGGGAAACATGGAACCTAAGCATTGATACATTTCCAAGTGTGGCATTGTACTAAATTTGTAATAATCTCCTAGGCCAGAAGGTCTCAGTTGCAGTGCACTCTGGGAACTCAGCAGCAGGCCTATTGAGAGAAGATAAATAGCAAGGAGGGGAAAGGATTGATCATAACCCAGCTCTGCCATCAATTGGAATTTGATGGCAAATTGTAGAGGAGACTTGGTTTTCAACCAGGCTGTTGTCAGTACCAAAAGGATGAGGCCACAGGACTCCTGACATAGGGCAGAACTCTCTACCATGATTCCTGAGATTTCCAGCTATTTGTCAAAGATAGAAATCAGAGAGAGTAACGGGAGCTGGCAAGATCCAGGTGTGGGTCCCAGCCAGATGTGGGGTACATATTTTTACCTGCCCCATTAATATTAGGTTTGGTCATGTGACTCATGTTGACCAGTGAAAGTTAGCAGACATGACACAGGCAGAGGCTTTAAACATTCTTGCCCTATTTTGTACTTTCCTAATCCTACATAAGATCCCCAGACAGTGTTACATCATCAGCCTGGACCTCACATTGAACATAGGCAGCACAGATCTGAGCCATCCCACAACCTGGCACTGAGGCTAACTTACCAACAGCATAACTGCCCAGCCCTAATCATTGGATCCACTGTTGACCTTCACCTATGTGTGTGAGACGCATCCCTGTGGTTATAAGCCAGTGAATACTGAATTGCCCTCTTTTTTTTTTTTTGCATTGTATTACTGCAATTACCAAAGTGTGTTTGTATGTAATTTCCTCTCAAAATCTTAGCCATTATCCTTGAGTATGAATACTTATTAATATGAATTTTTCCAGTAATAATTTTTCATCATCACTTATTCAGTCTGTGGCTTTATTCATAAGGGTTCTCAATCCCAGTTTATCTGGTAGAAACACCAGGGGAAAAGGTTTTCATTTAACTCTCCTTTAGCTAGTCCTCTTGCTGTTTCTCAAAGATTTCATCAAAACGTACATGCATTATTCACTTATAAATCCCACATGCGATCAGCTTGCTCACTTGCTTTTTGGAGAAAAGGACCAATTGGCCCATCACTTGTGTTGGTAAAAGCACCTGAGAAATTTGTTTTCTTCAAGAACATCTGCCAAACAATCTTTCTTCCAAATAATTTATACCCAGAAGATATTTTCACATTTGTATACCACTCTAAGAAACCAATTATATTCTATAGGAAAGGGTGGTAACCAAAACTGTTTAGTATGATCTCTAAGGCTTATCTAATATGTGGATCTTTGGTACATATCTGAACTTAAAAACACTATTTAATATGCTGATATGTTTTTGTTTGTTTGTTTTAGCAGTACTGATTTTGAAATGGAAAACATGAATAATTTCTCTGTGAGGGTGAGGAAAGGTGAATTTTAAGTTGAGTTGGTGATTCTGTTTCTGTAAATTAAATGTCTACCCAAGTAAAATTTTAAAATCTTTTAACTTTAAGGTAGCTATCTGTGCTAGCTTTTTTTATAGTAATGCAATGACCTTTTTTTCTAATTCCTAGTGTGTATCGTAACTAAGGTCCATTGTAATTTATGTACTTAGTCTTCACTGTATCTGAAGTTTGTTTTTTTCTAAAGAAATTTTTTTCCATTTTTAACAAATATTTGTAATCAAATTACTCTTTCTCTTTACGACAAAGAAAATATAATTTACTCAGTAAGGCAAAACATTAAATATTCCACAGGAAAAATGATAAAAAGTAAAACATTTACAAAGAGCCTACTATGTATTATGTATTCTTCAAGGAGTTTTGTATATATTAACTCAATTATCCCTCATAGTACTAGATAGGTACTATTATTATCCCTATCTTATAGATAAGAAAAATAAGATACAGAAAATTTAATTAACTTTCCAATGTTACACAGGGAGTAAGTAATAAAAGCAAGATGCCAATCCAGGCAATCAGGCTTTAAAGCCTGGATTCTTAACCATTTTTATGGGTCAATTTCTCTAAAGACTGTTATAACTCTAAAGATTGAACTAATTATGATGCTCATTGGTCATAATTTCCCTTTCAAGCCACTGTAGCTACTAAAATTCATCTTCAGTAACTGGCAAAGATCATTTTATTGGCATAGTAAAAGGGCATAATATTGGCAGATAATAAAATATCATACTGAGAGGCTGGGAACCCAAATCTTAAGATTCCTAGCACTTTGAACCTAATTATTTTTTCCAGTACCCTTTGGGAGAGAGTGATCAGAAAAATGGCAAATATTCAATTTTGAATATTTTTGATGATGTGCTTTAAGATAGGGTCCTTTTCTATATTTTAATGATTTTATATCAAGCTACCAAAAACTTTTACATTTGATGAATGGTAGTTGAAGGAACTGGATGATCAGGTTACAACATCAAAATTAGAAAAATAAATTCTACAAGCAGTGACCATATGTTCTATGTAATTCTGTGACAACATGAAAATAAATATTGCTTGCATACATAGTTGACCAAACATTTGTTTTGGCCTCATGCTATCAGAGTGATATCCAACATAAACCCCTCCGTTTCCATGACTGGCTTTGGAAATAGATCTATTTTATCAAATGTGATTGTTAATGCCATTTTGGAAGTGAATACCTCAATGCATCAAGTTATCAGAAAGACCCATTCTTTCTTGTGATCTAATAAGATCACATATTATATGTGATAAAAGATTTAAGTTCAAGTTGAAATAATGATGGAACTTATAATTAGTTTCTACTGCAGAGCTCCAAAATTCTGCAGTGCAAAATAATGGGATCAGAGAAGCCTATTCACAATCAGGCCTTGATTTGAAATAAAATTGGACTTTTTGAGTAAGGCAGAATTCCATCAGGGGTTAAGCACAAATACTGTTATCCTTTATCAGAATATTAGATGCTTTATAATCATTTACAGAAAACCACACAGCTAGATGCTTAAGGGTAATCAAGAACCTATTAAAAAAGATAAGTGAGCAAGTTAATAGAGTGTTGAATAATAATATGTCTCACTATAGATGACCAGCCACCTCAATTTGCTTGGGTTAGAAGTGAGGGCTTTCCTGGGATGTGAGATGTGCAGCGTGTGTTACAATGCATAGTAACCATGAGAATCTCCATGAAAAGTCACATATATTGTATCACCCCTGCCCCCAGCCTTTTATTTCCCCTTCTCTGCTGACTCTGTGATGTTAAGCGAGAGAGCATTTTTTTTAATGTGCTTTTTTATTTGGTGCAAGGCCTAGAGCTAAGGATAAATAATTCCTTAGTTTCATGATGTTTATAACCTGTATTGAAAAATTTAAAAATAATTCTGAAATAAACCAAATGAAAATGCATAATCCATAAAACTTAGTTAACACTGAATATAAAATTGTACAATTCTGGCTATTGATATTTTTAAATAATATAATTCCCCTTGGCATTTTCTATTGACTGCTGTTGAGTAGCCAAGTAGATTATAATTATTTTATATCATGTCTTTACACTTAGTTACCTCATAGCCTCAGTGAATTCATTTCATTGACTTGTAATTTTTCCAGATCCAGTTTAAGTTTAATGATTTTCTAGTTATTTTGTTTTAATGAAGTTTTATGCTGCAAAAGATATTCTGGCAGGCTTCTTGCTAACTTATTTTTAGAGTTTTATCCTCTTGAGCATGATGAATTATGTTATAATTAAAGAAATAGTTATATTAGGTAAGATTACACTATAATGTTAAGTTTGGAGAAAAGCACCCACATGCAAACACAGTAGCAGCTACATGCATGACCTTCAGGATGGATCACGTGAAAAGCTTTCTGCTGGGAGTGATGGCATGGTTAACAATGGAGCCTGAACAAAACCCACTGCTCTGAGGCTGCTATTTTTGTTAGTTTGCTGATTCCCGGAACACCCACTGCTCTAAGAGCTGCTGGTATAGTTCCACGGTTTACTTTTCATGTACAGATTGTATCTTAGAATATAAATCAAAGTGCAGGGTATACTCATCATCAGTTTAAATATACTTGTCTCTTGGCTTTATAAGGTGGAGGTAAATTTAATTGTGTTCATGACCCCAGAAAGAGAGTTATATGTTTTACTCCCCCATATGTATTTTCTTGTAATAAACACTTTTAACCCAGCTGAAACAGGTTATTTTCCTCTTTTCCTCTTTTCATGAATAAAGTTTGCAATGTTTTGAAAAAATATTGTGGGACTTCCAAAGATTTCTATGGCTTTTAAAAGGCAATTAAATGGCTTCATTCTTACTATATGTTAAGTATTGTCCATTGGGGAATTCAGAGATAGGCAAAAATTTTGCAGCTATGCTAAAACGATACCTTTTAAAATCAATTAAAGATAAGGTAGTAATTATGGTGACCAAGATGAGGCGGATGATGAAATAACAACCATAATTTATTGAGTGCTTACTAAATGTCATTCATTGTTTAAAGTACTTCATGTACATTATCTCTTCATTGTAACAACAATCTAAGAAATCACTACCATTATCATTTCCACTTGGCAAATGATAAAACTGAGATTTGCCAAGATTAAATGATGCTGTCAGGGTTGCACATCCAGTGTGGCTCTGCTTAGAAGTCCAGGTGGAGATAAAGGAGCCTCTGCAACCATGTCCCAAAAACAGGGACACGGGTATGAGAGGAGCCCTCAGGTGGCATATGAGTCCAGAGGGTGAAAACAACAAACTAAAGTGTAAGTAATTGAGCATAAAACGAGCCCTCCAAAGGGCATAAAGGAAAGTTTTGAGAGGAAGATCAATGGGAGGTTGAGTCAAGGGGTTGGGGAGAGAGCCCAGAGTACTTTATGGATGGGAATATTTGAAGGGATTGCTTGTGTGGTGAGTAAAGGTATCAGGAATCTGAAGCAAGTCGTGTTTAGCTGATCATGAGTTTTCCAAAAGAAATGTGCAGTGGAAATCAATAGGGAGCACTCAGAACTTTCCAGGGTTAACTTTAGCCTAATGCCTGCTGCTGGGTCATCAATTCTAAAGTAGCAGTCAGAGGCCTGGCGGGGAGGCCAGAATCGGGGCCTCCAAAGCAGAGGACTGTGACTCGAGTCTTGTAAATGGTCATTGCAGCATAGATCTCTGTGTAGTGGTGTGTTCTCCTGAGGTTGTGTGGTATTTGTTATGTTTTGGGGCTTGCACATTCTAGAGACAGAGTTATCTTCTGTGTAAGGTGAGTCAATGAAAGCAAGGGAAAGGAAAATCTCACCTTTTGAGTAAGGGAAGGTGGGGTGGTTGGGAAAGAAAAGAGCAATCATTTTGATTTGCCACACCTAATGCCAGCAACTCAACATGCATAATTTATTTTAATTTTGGAACAATGGGCTGGTTTGGTAATATTATTTCTACTGTTAGCTACCAACAAAACTTATTTAAAAATAATAGCCCAAGGTCATATAAGTAGTAGGTAGATCTGGGATTAAAATCCAGTTTATCTGGCATCAAATGTTTTACTTTTTTACCTAGTAGTATATTGCAGAGATTTTTAATAGGAGGCAGTCTATTCCCTGAGTCTGTTAATATGAAATATAAACATATGTTCATTTCTGAATCTTGTCTACCGGTCCAGGCTTTTTTGCCAAGATATTTAGGTAACATCTGTGACCTATGATGTTTGTCTTTTCCCTAAAGTTTGTCTCAGTATTTTATGCAATCAGAAATTGTACCTTTAGAGCCAACTTTCACTCAGAAATTTCCATTATCATCAGTAATAGGTAGATGATAGGAGAGGGCTTACATAGTGGGATTGAAATGGAGGTCCAGCTACTTTGGGGAAGATCTTCACTTTTCACAGAGATAGAAAACATCTGCTCATATCGCATCTGCTCTGATAAAAAGCATTGCTCAGGTCTGCCACCCTAGTCATTAACCCAGCCTGACTGAACTAAGGCCAAGCCCCTCAAATTAGAAGCAATAAACAAGGAAGAAGAAGAAGAAAAAAAAGAATCTCAAATATTATTCCAGTATACTGAGAGGACTTTCTAAGTTTATAGTCACTGCTGCACTGCTTTAAAATTTATATATGGATCTAGTATAGCCCTTTCCCTACCACATTGTAAGTCTGTTTCACCCCCAGTAGGAAACAGGTACCCAAAGCTGGAGAACTGTTTTCATCCTTGTGCATTCCTATTATTTTGATGTATATCTAATAAGTCTTGGTTGAAATGAACAATCAGAGCTCAAAAGGTGAGTGGTATGCTGGGGACGTTTGAAAGGTTTACCTGAAGGTCTTTCATTTGCAGGCACTTGACTCTGATGAGAGATAATAAGTTCCTAACTAGGGTTGCTGAAGCATGGACAGCAAGAGAAGTGGGCAAAGGATGCTTTAGGTAACATTGTAAGACTCCTTTCACAACCTGGGATGCTGATTCCAGAGTCCAGTGACTTGTCCCATCGCTGTCATTCTCTGTAAGTTTTCATAAAACTCTTGACCTAACTCTTCAGTTTATTGTTTACTACATAACCAGGGAAAACTTCATAATTTATATGTTGAGAATTCTTTGACTTTTATGAAGTACCACATGAACAATGGATATAGTTCTTGAAATAAGTCCGGACTCTTTAGAAAGAAGTATAGGACTTCAAAACCAAACCTAAATAACTTAAATCATGATGAACAAATTCAAAACAGCAGGGACACTTGAAATACATTTTCTTCAATTTTAATGTCTGATAATATTTTTAAAAATTTCCATTTCAGCGTGACAGGGCCCGGGCATGTTCAGGCACGCATGAGCGGAAGCCTAGAACATGAGACCTGGGTATGTCCATATATGTGCAGGCTTGGGTAAGGGACATGACCCTAGAGCCTGCTGTGCAAGTGCGTCGGCTTCCGTTACATAAGCCCTTATGTAAGCATGACTTGCAGTTGCGGGAGGGAGCATGCGCACTCCCATGCACTCTCCTCCCCCAAACCACTATATAATGTTGCTATTGCTGATTAAAGACGCTGGTTTCTCCTCATGTCGGCTCCGTGTGCCTTTTTTACGCTGGGCATCTCAGCACCTAAACCTCCCCTGCAACTCCCTGGTGACAACAAAGTGATATCACCTTGCTTTGAAATGTGATTAAAAATCTTCACACCATATAATCGCTTATGCCTGCTAAATTCTAATGAAAATAATCAGTGATGTTTCTTTTGAAATATTCATCTCTAAATAAAAGTACTTAGCTATAAGCCAGTTGTTCAGTTGCATAATAAGACATCTGTCTTTCTATGTCTTCATAGACAATGAACTAGAGAGGAAGAAGAATACAGAGGGGAGGGAAAATGAGAAATGAATGGCGTAGTCTTTAGTATGATTTTGATTTTTTTATCCCTGTCTCTGCCTGAAATAGCATTCTTCACTCTGGTCCTGAGCTGAACTATACCATAGACTCTAGATTTAGACCACCTAGTTTGGACCCTGAATTGACATTTAATTCCTAGAGTAATCTTGAAAGTTATTTACCTTTCTCATGTTAGCACCTTTGGCGTAAAGTGGCCATAATGATAGACCTACCTCACAGGGTTGTTGTGAGGATTCTGTGAGAAAATCCATGTAAGGTGCTGAGAAGAGTGCTACGCACATCACAGGCATTTGATAAAAGTTAGCTATTGGAATTACTGTCATTGTCGTTCATTTGTATTTTGGGTTGGAGTTAGTGTAGTAGGGCTGAGCAACCCATTTGCTCCTCAAATGTTTTCAGAAATAAAATGGCTCAGAGTTATCATTACTCTTGTGCTGAGTGAAAACTCCACCAAGTCCTGCTAATTCCATTTAAACTGTCTGCCACATGCACTCCGAACTTTTCATCTCCACTGCTTGTGTGCTAAGTTCAGACCTTCATCATCACTGAATTAGTCTCTTCGTTGGACCTGAAAGTCTTTATTTCTCTAATTCCTTTCTCACATTGACATCAAATCTATGTGTTTGGTTGCAGAACTGGCACCTGCTTGAAATCTACTCTGGCACATAGCAAGTATTCAACAAAAATGGTGTTTTCTTCCTATTTCTATTTCCTTTCTACTGATGCTGTAAGCTGTGTGTGGTGAGCAAGCTCTCCAACGCTGATGCCATTTAGGTAGCTGCTGAATTAAATGTGTCAGAGATTCCACAGCAGGGGTTTTCATATTGTGTTGGAGATGGAACTGGAACAACTAAGTTGCTTTCAGCTCTGGGGATTCAGTCATTACATGGCATAGACATTGGCTGAGCCTAAGAGAATCATCTATCATTTTGAAAGACTCACAAGATTTAGACATGTTTGTTAGGTTCCATGTATATGCCCCCCTAGTTCTAAAAAAGT
This sequence comes from Hipposideros armiger, assembly GCF_001890085.2. NCBI lineage: Eukaryota > Metazoa > Chordata > Mammalia > Chiroptera > Hipposideridae > Hipposideros > Hipposideros armiger. The sequence goes on along the minus strand of NW_017732453.1, from coordinate 113,597 downwards.
CCATATTAATCCTTCCATTAGTATATGGGATTTTAGTAAATAGGCTTTAATGCTTATAGACATTTGCTTATCATAGTACATTTATAGTTTTATTCTTGATGCTTTAGGAGAATATGATAATTCAAAAATAGCTTTTTTTCCTTCTTGCTTTTTTTTTAATGTGCTGAAGAGAAAAGAACATGAGAAGGGAACATTGCTTAATATTGGTGTTTTGATTATTTTGATGTTGTAAAGAAATAGCACAACTAAAAGCACATGGTACTTTCAAATTTTAGGGTTTATATTTTCTACATGTGATATGAAGAAATATCATTTGAGAAAGGTGAAACAAATATATTATTATTGAATAATTACTATGATAATCAAACTGCTGCCTTTTGTATCTGCATGTGTATAGTTCCTTTGATAGGCATATTTTATCGTATGATGAAGGGATTTTTGCTACATTTTCCAGCCTGGGATTGCAATCAGACCCATCCCCACACAGTGTAGGCTGAGCCCTACCCTGAGGGTGAGGTCCTCATAAGCTCCTGCTTAGGAGAGAGGCTTGTCTCCTCAGACAGAAACTAGGAGGGGACGGGAGGGCATGCTTGGGCACTAAAGTTAGAATCTCTCTTGGACCATGGAGGTCCTTCAATGATGGCTGCTGGGTCCTAGAAGTACCCTCCGCATGAGGTGGCCTGGAATCTGGGAAGAAAGAAATATGGTATGGAGCTTGTGGCTCTGAACTAGCCCTTTGAGACATATTTGGATATTTTCTTTTCTCTGGGTCAGGAGTATGGAATGGGTCAGGTTTTAAGAGCATGCTAGCTAAAGCAGAATTCAACAAGACCTTATGTTTTTCTAAGCTGAACTGCTTTGTTTCTTTGACTTACTTTCTCTTACTTCCCCCCATTCTTCTCAGCATCTGTTGGGGGCTGAATTGTGCTCTCTCCCCCAAATTCCTATATTGAAGCCCTAACCCCCCAGTACTTCAGAGTGTGACTGTATTAAAACGAGGCCATTACAGTGGGGCCCAATTAATCTGACCAGTGTCCTTATAAGAGGAAATTCAGACACACAGAGGGTCACCAGGAACCCAGGGATATGTAAGCACAGAGGAAAAGACCATATGAGGACACAGAGTGAAGGTGTCCATCTTGTAAGCCAAGGAGTGAGACCTGAGAGGAAACCCAACCTGCTGATACCTTGATCTTACACTTCAAACCTCTGGACTGTGAGAAATCAGTTTCTTTTGTTTAAGCTATCTAGTCTGTGGCACTTTGTTATGGCAGCCCTAGGAACTAATAGAGCATCTGACAGAGTGTCTCTTAGAAGCATCAACTGGGTTCATCAGGGCTGAAGGGAAAACAGAAGGGATCCCTCACCCCCTCTCAGAAAAGGCTTCAGTGTGAGGGTGGGATAGCCCAGGGCACAGTAGTCGATGGGAAAGAGTACCAAAGGGCAGATAAACTGTGTGCCCTCTTTGTCTTGTGCTTTTGCATAGTGGGCATGGGGCTCTATTTTATTTTTTAATAAAAATGGCAATTCCCCTTAAGTCACCGATTATAAACTGAACTGTGAAAGGAAAGGTGGAGGATTAAAGTGAATTGTATGGACCAAATCATTCTCCCTTTGTGTAGTTATAAACATAGTTTAATATCCATGTGTGATTTTAATAAAAAGCAAGCTGCTTTTGAATTTTGGGAAAATGGTTTCTTACCAACTGTTATAATTCTGAGAAGTCAGCTCTTCCTATAGCAGATATTTTTAGAAACCAGGAGCTGAAACAAAACAATGGTGTTTACAACAGTGGAGACCCACATAGATGCTCATGTAATCTAGAAACCTATGCTCCCTGGCTGAAACCATAAGGTAATTATACTAATAATAGCCTAATAATTAATAACCTGTGAATTAGAGGAGAGTTTTAAAAAAGAAACTGTATTTTAATTTTCTGTTCAGAAAAGTATTACATCAGATGACTCTATATAACTTACAGTTAATAGAAGATAATTTTACAATCTATTTTATTGTGTTTTCTACAGCATATTTATTTATGGCTTCTCTGTGTTCTAATTTAATTCTCTTTGACCTTCTGAATGGTCAGATCTCTGAATTACTCTAGACTGAATTATTAAACAATTAAAAAGTTCAAAGCATCTGTTTTCATACAAATCTTGATTTTCAAGTTTTCCAATAGTTGTTTTTTTCTTTTTTCCTTATGGCAATCAAAGAAAAGAAATATGTAATGAAGAAAAATCAGATATTTTTTGTGATGTATTACCTTCTCCCTGCTTCAAATCAGGAAAAGGACCTCTAAGTTTTTAGAGGGAAATACTTTGCCGTGCTTGAAGGAAAGTCTGTTATTGGCTTAGTCTGGATAAATCTCAGTGGTTAATGTTGGCATGTCTATCCTAACTGCCTGTCCCACCATATTACTTTTTTATTGCTGTTATAACAAATGACCTAAAACTTAGTGGCTTAAAACAACACAAATTTATTCGCTTCCAGTTCTGGAGGTAAGAAGTCTGAAATTGGCACCACTGAGTGAACGTGAAGATGTCTCCCAGTCTGCATGTTTTCTAGAGCAGCAGTTCTCAACCTGTGAGTTGCAATCCCTTTGGAGGTCGAATGACCCTTTCACAGGGGTTGCCGGGTACTCGTATGTGGGCATATCTGCATGTGGGCCTGGAGACGGATTGAGGAGCGGTGTATCGATTCCTAAGACCATTGAAAATATGTGTTTTCCAATGGTCTTAGGCGACCCTTGTGAAAGGTTGAGAACCGCTGTTCTAGAGGCTCCAGTAGGGAGGCTGTTGCCTTGTTTTCCAGCTTTCAGAGGCCACCTGCATTCCTTGGCTGGTGGGTCTTTCCTGCAGCTTTAAAGCCAGCAGTGTCACATTTTTTAATCTTTCTTTTTCTCTGGCCTCTGCTTCTGTCATCCCATTCTCCAATTGACTCTCTTGTTTCCTCTTTTAAGGACCATTGTTATTACATTGGGCCCAGTGGATAATGTAGGATAACCTTCCATCTCAAGGTCCTTTATTAATCACATATGCAAAGTCCCTTTACCATTTAAGGCAACGTATTTACAGGTCCTGGGTATTAGGACATTGACAGAGCCCAGACACGTTCAGGCACGCATGAGTGGCAGGCCCGGGCTGTCCAGATGTGTGCAGCCTGATGTATGGACCCTGACCCCCAATGTACAGACCTTGACTCTGGAGCCTGCTGTGCAGGTGCTGGGCTTCAGTTACATAAGCCCTTTATGTAAGCATGACTTGCATTTGCAGGAGGGAGCATGCTCACTCCCATGCACTCTCCCCACCCCCCAAAAAAACCTCTATATAATAGTTGCTATTGCTGATTAAAGACGCTGGTTCCTCCTCATGTCAGCTCCATGTGCTTTCTTTACTCTGGGCATCTCACCCCTGAAAGCTCCCCTGCAACCACCCCAGCAATGACACTGGGCATGGTCAGCAGGATGATGAGGTGAGAGCCCCTTCTGCCCCCATAGAGGAACTGCTCTGGATAGACAGAATATAGCCCCAGACATCCCTCTGGTATCTGGTCGTAGTGTCCCTACTGACATGGACTCTGCCGGAGGACTGGGATGCCATGCGCCCCCAACCAGAAGATGTCCGGAAGGCCCTGGAGGCTTTGGAGCCAGACTTTCTGTTGGCGCACTGGGAGGCAGCTGGCCAGGTGGCCTGGATGTTCCTAGAAGTCTTACAACATGCTAGCCATGACATTCAGGAGTATGGGAACTGGATGCAGCACTTACAGCATAGGGAGGAGAACTTGGAGCAATGCCTGGTGGCAGCTGAATGCATACTCCAAGGGTCCCCCGAGTTGGAGGTGCCCTCCCAGGCTAGCAGCCCACTGGGGTTGGTACGGCACACCCGATCAGTTGTGCGATAAAGGGTGGAAGTCGAGGAGCCCCTGGCTGCTGGGGGTAGAGCCACCAGACTGCAGCAGTCAGTAAGACATGTTTCCTATACTGCTTATACGGCCATTGAATTGTGGGAGCTCACGAAGCAGTACAAACAGCACCTGGGTGAATCAGTCTCCACTTGGTTGTTGTGTTTGTGGGATGATGGGGTGGACAACACAAAGTTAAGCCCCACTGAGTTGGTGCAGCTGGTCAGCGCCACCATGGTGCCCTCCCTGCGGCAGCATTTTCAAAACGTGTCCCAGACCAACCCCCAAGCTGGTAATAAGACCCTGATTAACTGTCTCCTGGTGGCTGCCTACACAGTCTGAGACAATGCAGGGGACTTGCCGGAGCATGTGAGTAAGTGGACCACCTATTTGTACTTGGTGCAAGTCATATGGAAGATGGGAATAAGGCAGATGATGTTTGCTTTATAGCATAACAGTCCTGATGAAGAGATATTTACAGCCTGCATGAAAGACCTTATCCTTTCTAACGGCCTGCCGGGAACTTTTGGAACTATGGCCACCTTGTTACCTCCCTACACAGACCGGCCAGTCCACAAGGTCACAGGGGCTTTGGCTAGACTGGGGGACGTGGAAGTCCGTCAGCAAGGCCGCACTATGTAGGCATGGGTTGTGGCCAAAAAGGTTGTGAGCCACCCTGTCCCACAAAATGGGCTACAAAAGCCATGCCCAAGGGCCAGGGCGAAGGGTGGGGGACCCTGCTAAAGTGAGCTGTCGGCAAATGTTGTTTGACCTGGTGGCGGCTGGGCTGGCCATGGAGAAATTAGATGGCCAGCCCCTTGAGGTCCTCTTGGCTCTCTGGTAGAAGCCATGGCCTGAGCAGAAGTTCACCACATTACCCCCGAAGGAACATAAGGGGACTGCCTGGGAGTTGTGCCTAACTGACTTCCTCCCTAACTAGGGAGTGGGCCAGGGCACCGGGTTGATGGGGGAGCCGAATGAACTGAGGCCACACGTTGAACTCACCATTCATTGGTCCTCACCGCTGAAGCTCCCCTGCAACCCTCTGGCAATGACAGACATGGACGTCTTTGGGGAGCCATTATTCTTCCAACCACACCCATACCATCTGAGCCCTTCTGATTGTGGAATGGATATTTCAGGGCCCATAAAGAGTGGATTAAGTAACTATTGCAGGAATTTAAGGTAAGGGTTATAGAGTATGTGCATATAATTGTAGTCAGATTTAATAGGTATCTCTAATTTTGTGAAGAACTGCTGTTGTGAAAATCGGGCCTGATGGGTAAGAGTTGTCAGAGGAAATACAGGTCCACATTTCATTACCTGGAACTATTAGGACCGCTGTGTTTCAGAGTTTTTGAAAGGTAATATGGTGTATAACTGTATAATGCATAATGTGCCCAGTGGGGTCTGTAACTAGAATAATTATTTCTACAGTGAAACATGGATATTCATACTAAGTGAGATAAAGGCCATCAATGTCCTTACATCAATTTATGTCAGGTTTTTGCCACCTCTTCAGTTGCAAAACATGTTCAGTTCCTAGAATATTTTAAATATTGGAATTGTACACAGTATCATTGTGTAGGGAAGACCAAGAGCCAGAAAACTCACACAGATGTGCACACACACATGCACACAAAATACTTTAATATCGTTGGATGTCAAGAGAGGTTTCAGTTGGAAATAATTCATAGAAATGAACCAGAAAAAAGGCAAGGTCAAATATAATCAAAAGCTTAGCAGGTATTCTATGAAAGACTCAACTTCTTTTTCTTCTTGAATAAAAGAAGCTGTTCTTACCTACATAGAGAAAACAAATAAAGATGATTAAACTTTTCCTTGAAGCACATCTCTCTTAATTATGCCAATATATTGGGTTGTCGGAAAAGTCATGACATATTTTGTCTGTTTTTCAAAGGTCATTTATTTATATAAAGAACAAAGGTCAATCAATGATATATTGCCCATTTTGTTTGATAACCTTTTGCCAGCTTTCAGTGAGCTTCATAATTCCTCGTTCATAGAAAGACCTGTCTTTTTTTGAGAAAAATTGAACAAGGTGCTGATTTACAGCCTCATCTGAATTGAACGTTATTCCAGGCAAGGAGTTTTGAAGAGAGCAAAACAAGTGGAAGTCTGATGACACAAGGTCAGGAAAGTATGGTGGGTGTGGCAACCTACCCCATCCAAGCTCCAATAACTTTTGACGGGTGATCAAACTTGTGTGTGGTCTAGCGTTGTCATGATGGAACACAACTCCTTTACAATTAACAAGCTCTGGATGTTCCTGGATGATGGATTCATTCAAACTGTCCAATTGCCGATAGTACACATTCAAATTGATTGTTTGGTTCCTTGGTAGGAGCTTGAAAAACAGGACACCTTTAAAATCCTACCACACTGAGAGCATAACCTTCTTCTGATGAATGTCTGCTTTTGATGTCGTTTGAGGCAAATCATCACGTCCGGACCAAAACTGTTTGTGCACCACATTGTTGTAAATAATCCACTTCTCATCACCAGTTATCAGTCGCTTCAAAAAAGGATTGTTTTCCTCTCATTTAATGAACATATTGCAGATGTTTATATGTGCCGTCAAGTGAATTTTTTTGAGTTCATGCGGAACCCAAATATCGAGCTTGCTTACATATCCCAGCTTCTTCCTGTCATCATGAATGCTTGGATGATGGATTTTTAATGTTTCTGCAATTTCTTGTGTCATGTAACGAGGGTTTGACTCAATCAATGCTTTTATTTTGTCATCAACCTGGGTGGGGCTCCCTGACCGAGGAGCATCGTTGAGATCAAAATCACCAGCACAGAATTTTGTGAATGATTGTTGGCAATGACATTCTTATAGAGCTTTGTCACTGTAAACTTTATGCGACTTTTCACAACTTGACACGCATTCTTCCCTTTATGGAAGTAAAACAGTAAAACATGGCAAAAATGCAGTTTTGTCTTTCATCTTCAACTTGCTGTAAAATCTCCAAAACTCAACCAAATCGCTCAATTTTTTTCAGAATGAAGCTAGAACAGTCAGCTGTCAAATGACTTAGCAATAACATAGATGTGAATGACTCTAGTACTTCCAAATATGAACTAGTGCCACCTGTTGCAAACATGTGTCATGACTTTTTCGACAATGCAATATATCTGTTAGGGTCACTGTCCTGGGGAGAAGAGACTTTTTCCAGACTGCAAACCAGCCCTTCCATATATCCCTTGAGCTCTGGAAGGGGGTGAGGGAGGCCCATCTATATGTTTTAGGGAGACACTGAACAAAACATAGTTTTCTTCAGTGTAGGGTAGCACAATAGAGTCCCTGATGAGGTGACGAGGAGCAAAACAAAGATTGGACCTGGTCTTGACTGGGCTAGTGGCTAGTCCTGACTCTGAGTCCAGAATTAGGATGAGGGGGAGTGATAGGATGAAAATATTTATAAGTGTATGAGGTGATGGGTGCTCAAAACCTTGCCTGACTCCACCCTCTAAATGTTGCCTTGAGCCTCGGAAGAGGCTGAATGTGTGAATGGAAAGAACTGGTCTCTTGGGGCACAGGTATCCTAAGGTATGAAACACCCTCAACTGAGTTTAATACAGAAAGATTGCCCTCTGTATCAGCAAGAAAAGCTAAGCCATTCAGCACCAACAAATAGCCTCCAAGTCTCAAAACAATAAAATAATTTTCCCCCTTATTCTCCCTATGCATCTATGTGCTCCCTGGCATTACTGATCATCTTGGAAGAGAGAAAGAGAAAGCTCTGGGGTATCACACTGGCAATCAAATACTCTTCCCTAAAACTGATACATGCCACTTCTGTTCCCAGCCCACTGACCAAAATTAGTCATGTGGTACCACCAAACCACAAGGGGGCCAGGAGATGCAATGCCACCATGTACTCAGAAGGTAGGAGAACCAGAAATATTTGGCAAACTATGCTACCACTTTCTTCTTTGCAGAACTGATGTATCTAGAAATATTCTCTTATAAGCAAGAATAGAAGATGTGGGCTCCATCTTTAGGTCACAGAGATTTCAGAGTTCATTTTACCAGCAAGAGTGGTGCCATCTCTCCACAACCCCCATGTCTCCGGGAGAAAGATCAGCTCCGGCTGCTTCTCCCTGGCCTTTACCTCACAGTGGTTCAGTTTCATGATACCATTTCTTCACCAAGCCATCAGTCTGGAAACACAAACTTATTCTGACCCTCTGCCCCCACCCCCGCCAGGGCAATGTCACACAGAGTGGCATAACCCAGAAATCAAGAGTTTTTACCCCAAGGGTCAAATTTTTGAAGAGTCTTTTCTGTTGACTAGGGGAAGTAGACAAATTTCCCTCCCTTCTGTTGTGGAGTGCTTTGCTGAGCAGGCACACTTCAGAGGGAGCCCAACACAGAAGCTTCTACATTGCCCTGCATTGCATCGAGTACACTAGACTGTTTCCTTTCTCTGTGGAATGCCGATCTCTTTTCTTTTTTTTTTTTTTAAGATTTTTATTGGGAAATTGGGGGAAGGGGAACAGACAAGTTGCTGTCTTTTTGTTCTTCAGTCTAGTTGTGGAGGACATTGCTTCACTGGCCCAAGTTGGCATCATCATTGCGCTCTTCCTGAGTGAGGCAGATCAGTCGCTGACTTATGGACAGCTGCTCACTGCGGCTGCTGGCTGCTCACACTGGCTGCTGGCTACACACAGTAGCCCATGGCAACCCACTGCCACAGGGGCTGCAGCCTACGCCATCGCTGGCGACTCACGGCAGCCCAGCTCCAGGTTGAGCTGTTGTTCAGCATCTTAGCTGTAGAGGGCAGCGTCACCAGCCCTCATATGTGGGATCCGAACCAGGGCCCTCTGGCATTCCAAGCCAACTCTTAACCATCGTGCCACTCGGCTGGCCCCTGATCTCTTTTCTACCCGCCCCCCACAGACGTACATACTGGCACACTAGTAAGTGTCCAGCCCTCTGGGAACTCCTGGATGTATAAAGGGGAAGGAGTTGGGGCTGACAGTTACGTGGGTGCTGGAGCCTTGCCCCAAGGTTGTATATGGGGCCTTGCTTTTGCACCTCAAATAGCAAAAGTACAAAGTCAGCAGTTCAGATAAATCTCCCCTCTTCTCAATTATAAATAAGCATTCACATTTGCTTGACTCTCTTGAGTGGTGTTAGAATTGCCCATATTTTGTTCTCCCTTTTAACTGCTGAGTACCGCGGCCATGGAATTGGCTTGTAACAAGCAATAACAAAATGTAAAGAATTGTTGCTTGCAAATGTATTAACTTAAAACAGCCTATTGCACATGCAAGGGAATATTGTATTTATGAGCTGTGCCATGTTCCTAGTTTATTTAGCAGTAAGGACGTATGTGGTTGGAGTCAAATGTTAAGTAGTTAAATAAAGTATGCATTACTGGCTCACCGTATCCAATTGGTATTGATTAATGCACTGCTACTGAATATTTCCTTCTTATAGATGTTCACAAAATATCTTCTTTTTGGTTATCACTGTCCTTGTATTATCATCTGCAGGTGAGAAATTTTTCTCTTTCTGTAGTGCAGTTGTGTAAAGTGCTTCATCTCATTTTGTTAAGACGAATGAGGACTTTTTAGAGATGATTGCTGTAAATGCCACATTATACTATCTGCTGTTTCCATGATTTTGGCATTAAGTAGGATGAATAAATAACTTATTTTTCAGTTACTCATTTCTCTTGCAACTGGTTATCTGGCATGCCACATTTTCAATTTACTGAATTTTATTCTACACGTGTATTTGTGTTCCAATAATTATTTAATATCAGCACAGGAATACAAATGGCCTAGGTGGTCAGGAGACTGGGAATTGGAGTTCCCGTTCTGTTACTAACTGTTTGCAATACTTGGTGTCACTGAGCCTCTGGGAGCACTGTTCTTACCTATAAAATCAATATCTTTAATAATTCTAAGGTTCACTTTAGTTTGAAAATGATCTGACAATATATTTATCATCAATTAAAGATACTTGGTTAGAGGTTACTGTAATTATTTGGAATCTGACTTTTAGTCATTTATAATTTTTATTTTATTTATGTCAACATAATTGAGATTAATATTTTATTTATGCAATTTATACACATTTTATGATTATCAATTCTTATGTAAAACATAACAAAACATAGTATAAAATGTGTATATAATATATATTTAGTAATATGTAATATTTATGTGTACTTATATATAATTTTATTTTTATTTATATTTTACATATGAATGTATACTTTTTACTTCTCCACTATATATACTGATATATAAAAATAATTTTAGTAATTTATTGAATTAGTAAAAAGGACAAACTGAAGAGAGGCATAATTATTCACTGTAGAAAAAAATAATTTAAACATATTTCTTGAAGGGTTGTAACCAAAATTAATTTTAGGCTCTAATAAAGAATAAAGACATTTATTTGAGTAATAGGACCTACAGCCCATGAAATGCATGTTTAGGAGCAACTTAAATTGTGTTCCACCAAAACAAAGGGGAGGCCATCTTTTATAGAGAACGTTCCCGCCCAAGTTCCTCATTTTGTGCAAATGAGGTATCCAAATTGTGCAGTCCTGTTTGAACAGGGCAGGTCTCAGTCCATTGTTAGAAAGACAAAGCCAGGGTTTCTCTGAAAGTGGTTGACTTAGCGTAACAAGCAGGACATAGTATGGGAGGCAGAGAGTTCGGACTGAGGTTCTTCCCATATACAGAGCATGTGAGGAGCCCCTGTCAGCAAATGGCCACTAGACTCTTATTATTCATAAAATTTGGGCCCTCGATTGACCATGGGGAAACCATATCAGCAGATAATTTCCTTCTTGGTGTTTATATCACATGAATCTTTCTACTTGGGGTCCACAGGGTACTGACTTATTTGTCCACAAATCATTAGCTCTTTAAGGTAGAAGCTTAGACGGGGGAGGAGCCCCATGAAAATTTAACTTTGAAATGTTGAGTCATTCCTCACTAAAGTCTGACCAGATTTGAAGGACAGAGTGAAGATATATAGCTCCCTCATCAATTATTTAAAGGATTATTTTATAAAAGTTTATTCTGTGTGGCTCTGGAGGAGAGAAAGGGGCCAATTGCTGTTTATTTGTTCTTTTTTTCAATAAATAATCATCGAGTGCCTTCTCTGTGCAAGGTGCTGTGGTTGCAAGACAACACCCTGCTTTCTAGAGTACTCACTGTACCAGAGAGTTAGGGTAAGGTGACTCTTGTTACAATATAAAGAAGAATAAGTTTTGCATCCTGATACGGTACTGAGTTCTCTATCACCAGCAGTAGTTTAGAAGAGGATAGATGAACATTTGTTAGGATATTATAGGAAGGAATTCTTGTCTCATGAAGGACCGACTAGTTAATCACTGAGTCATCTGATCTGATTCTGTGAAGCTCCTAGGGGAGTGCAAGTGGCTTAATTTGATTTATAATTGAAAGAATGCTTTTTCACTGAGTACTTAAGATAGACATTATTTGAGATAAGGTGAGGTAAATTAAAATACCTCCCTTTTTCTATAAATTTACCCTAAAAGAAAATCATAATGGGCCTGTGAAAAAAGGTAAAAGCAATCTCAATTGTGGAAACACCACAAGTCTGTATGGCCTGTAGTAAGTTTTCTGATTACAGTGCCAATTAAGATTCTGAGACTAATAAGACTAAAAATAACAATAACTCTGGGTTTTCTATGTAGATTAAATGTTTTTTATGCTTTCATGAAATGTCCAAGCATCCTTTGTCTGTTTTACATTACTTTTTTGAAATATTAGAGAAGCATACTCTATAGGAGAGGATGCACACGTGATACATTTTTCTGTGAAGAACATGAAAGTATTTTGTTATTTAGATATTTATAATACTTATATTTATTACAGCAATTATAAAGTTCTGCTCAAATACAGTACTAATATTTATTCTTTCTGATCGTCATCTGAACATCATCCCCAGATATCCATACAAACTGGATAATAATACCCACTCTATTACATTGTCTTAAGGAGTAAATTATATGATAATTTATTAATGCACACTTTTACACAGTATGACTTTTTAAAAAGAGTAATTTAAAAATTATTTTGTAAATAGTATTTTAATATTACATTAACCCAAGTAGCCAATAAGTCTACCATTTATAAAAATTCTTTGAAACATATTTACATGGATATTTAGAGCTCAATTATGCTGGATTGATTGTAGCTTCCTACCAGAATAGTTTATTTTCCAGACACAAATACACTAATAGCATTCATGGTACTTCTGCAATTGCAGAACCAGCTCAAGATGATCCTATCATGTTTAATAAGATACTGAGTTGCTTTTTAGAGATAATAGACCAAAACTTCAAGTCATACAGCCAAAGCATATGTAGAGGACAGAGCTGTGACCTCCAGCTTCTTGTGCTTGCCCCTCCCCTCCCCACCACTTCCCACAGAACCAAAGGACCAGGACATAACCGGAACTTGAACACCACAAGCCTTTCAGAAGCAAAGGGTTCATTGTCCAGGAAGATCCAGTGCTGATGCCCCTTCCTACAATTGGTCAAGTCCCACGGTCCTCCAATTAAAACTTGATCCACCAGCACTTCTGCACAAGTATTCCCCCTAACTCCTTAAAAACCCTTAACCTAGTCCAGTGAGCAAGATGGATTTGAGACACCACTAGGTCTCCCATCTTCTTGGTTGGTGCCTTCTCGATTAATAAACCTTCCCTTACTCCAAACTCTGAAGTTTTGAGTTTTTGGCCTTTTGAAGTATCAAGCACACAAAATTGGGTTCAGTAACACTTCCATAAAAGGACGCTATTTATTATAAATGAGAAACAAATAATGCATATGTCTTGGTGATCAATTGAGAAATCTTTCATTTTCATCAATAACTGATAATGGAGTGGGGGGTAGGGAAGGGTGGTGGTGAAGAGCTTAGATTATGGAGTGAAACAGACAGGTATGAATCCAAATTCTGCCATTATAAATAATGATGGGTATGTTACTTAATTTCTTGAGTCTATTTCCTCATTGGAAAAATGGCAAAATAACAAACAATTTCTTCATAGTTTTCTCTAGGAATTAAATGAAATAATGCTCCTAACTTGCTTGACACAATGTCATTGCAAATAACTATAAAACATGTTCCATAACCACAACTATAAATCTTACAAGGCAGGATTGAATCTAAGCTCCAAAATTCAGAGGTACAGAAAATATAATTTCATTTTTCAGAAAAACACTGAAATCTAGGATTCCCAATCAAGAAGACAGAGTAAGTAAACACTGTACTTACATTCTCTCATGACCACATCAAAATAACTACTTAACTACAGAACAACCATCTTTGAGAATCAGCTGAAGTCTGGCTGAATCAAAACCCAACTAAAGACATACATGAACCACCTCGAGCCTGGTAGGAGGGGCAGAGGCTCTGAAAAGACTGGTCCCACATTCGTGTATGACCATTAAAAATTGGGAAGGATATCTTGGCTGTGGAGGTCCTCCTGATGAGCAAGGGGTCCCAGCCCCAAACCAGGTTCTCAAGCCCAGGGTCTCAGTGCTGGAGAGAGAAATCCCATGATTTCTGGCTTTGAAAACTAGCAGAGATTGTGGCTGAGTGAGAAGAGGGCAGCTGCGGTCCCCAGCATCCTTCTTAAAGGGCTCATGCATGGACTTATGCACTGATGGACTCACTCACTCTGAGCTTCTACACTGGGGCAGCAGCTCAAAAGGTGCCAGAAACATATGGGGAGGAGCTGAGTTGTCTGGCTACAGGGTGAAGGCTAGAGGAGCAGCTTTTGCCCAGATGGAGGAACTGGTGGAGGCCATTGTTTCTTTGCTGAGCCTTACCCACCTCCCGACATGCAGACATAGGTGGCCACCATATCTGAGTTTTCATCAACCTGGCTCACACCATGCATTTCTCCTGTCCTGGTGATTTCCCGAGACTGCACCCCACCCAACTTTCAGGCCTACTCAAGTGCCTTCCTGTGGCTATTCCCTACAAATAGCCTGTCTTCGCTCATGCTGCAGACTTTTCTAAAATCTCTCAAAGGTTCACAAAGCCCAAGGCAGCATCTGGTTTTGCATGTCCTATACCACTTGCCCAGCATCTTCAAGCCTGGCACTAGCAGCAACCAGCCTTGGTTTGCAGCTTGGCCTCTTGAGGACTTCCAAACCCAGTGTAGATAGCAGCTATCTGCATTTTGCTTTGCGGCTCATGTCAGGTGGCCTTGGGCAGGGCACAGGCTGTGGCTGAACTTAGCTGATGGCACGGTCTCTCCCTGGAGGCCCGAGGGCTTGCACTCCAGGTTTCCAGCTTTGGAATGAGCTGGAGCATCACCAGTCTGCCTCCAAGGATGAATCACTAAAAGGGAAGACTAGGCAGGCAGCAGAACCCCACTAAAGTGAACCTTACTCTGTAGAGTCAGCCTCTGCACAACAGCTCCTCCACTATTCTCATGGCCCATCCTCACAACAAATCAGCCCTTGGGTTAAGTCCCTCCCATTGACATGCATAAAGCAACCAAGGCTCAACTACAACCCATACAATGGGCCTATCTGGAGTACCCCGCTCAGATGTTAAGGGAGACATTGCCACTGGGCCCCACAGTACACCAACTAGATAAGACCACTCTACTAAGACAGGGAGACATAGCAATCTTACCTAATAGAAACAAACTTAGGGAGGCAGCCAAAATGGGAATACAGAGGAACATGTCCCAAACACAAGAACAGAACAAAGCTCCAAAAAAAGAAATAAACAAAATGGTGACAAGCAGTCTACCAGACACAGACTTCATAATACTGGTTATAAGGGTGCTCATTGATCTCAGGGAGAATTTCAACAAAGAGACAGAAACCATAAGAAAGAACCAGTCAGAAATAAAGAATACAATAACTGAAATGAAGAATACATTAGAGGGGATCAACAATAGATTAGATGAAGCAGAGGATCAAATCAGAGATTTAGAAGATAAGGCATCAAAAAACACCCAATCAGAATAGCAAAAAGAAAAAAGAATTTTAAAAAATGAAGATAGTTTAAAGAGCCTCTGGGACAACACTGAGTGTATCAACATTCACAAGATGGGGATAGCAGAAGGAGAAGAGACAGAGCAAGTAATTGAAAACCTATTTGAAGAAATAATGACAAAAACTTTCCTAACCTGGTGAAGTAAACAGATATACAAGCAAATCCAGGAAGTGCACAGAGTCCTAAACAAGATGAACCCAAAGTGGCCCACACCAAAATACAGCATCATTAAAATGCCAAAGTTTAAAGGCAAAGAAAGACTCTTAAAAGCAGCAAGAGAAAAGCAGTTGGTTACCTACAGGGGAGCTCCCATAAGACTGTCAGATTTCTCAACAGAAACTGCAGGCTAGAAGTGATGGGCACAAAATATTTAACGTGATGAAAAGCAAGGACCTACAACCAAGCTTACTCTACCTAGAAAGACTATCATTTAGAATTGAAGAACAGATAAAAAGCTTCCCAGACAAGAAAAAGCTAAAGTTCATCAACAGCAAACATTTTAGCAAGGAATCTTAGAGGTACTTCTTTAAGATGAAAAAAATAAAAAATATGAATAATAAAATGTCAATAACTTCATATCAAAATTTCTCAAATGTAAATAGATTAAATGCTTCAATCAAAGCATAGCGTGGCTGAATGGATAAGAAAACAAGACGCTTACATATGCTGCCTACAAGACACTCACTTCAGATCAAAAGACTGAAAGTAAAGGGATGGATAAAGGTATTGGATCTTTGGAAAAGTCATGATGTAAGTTTGCAACAAATGGCACTAGTTCATTTTTGGAAGTACTAGAGTCATTTGCACCTATGTTATTGCAATATCATTTGACAGCTGACTGTTCTAGCTTCATTCTGAAAAAAATTGAGCGATTTGGTTGAGTTTTGGAGATTTTACAACAAGTTGAAGATGGAAGACCAAACTGTGCATTTTTGCCATATTTTGCTCTTTTACTTCCATAAAGGGGAGAACGCACGTCAAGTTGTGAAAAGTTGCATAAAGTTTATGGTGACAATGCTCTATAAGACTGTCACTGCCAATGATAGTTCAGGAAATTCTGTGCTGGTGATTTTGATCTCAACAATGCTCCTGGGTCAGGGAGGCCCACCGAGGTTGATGATGACAAAGTAAAGGCATTGATCAAGTCAAACCGACATTACACAACTCGAGAGATTGCAGAAACATTGAACATCCATCATTCAAGCACTCACAACCACCTGAAGAGGCTGGGATATGTAAGCAAGTTCGATACTTAGGTTCTGCATGAACTAAAAGAAGTTCGTTTGATGGTGCACATAAACATCTGGGATATGCTCATTAAATGTGAGGAAAATGATCCTTTTTTGAAGTGACTGATAACTGGTGATGAGAAGTGGATAGTTTACAACATTATGGTGTGCAAATTGTCTTGATCCCAATGTGATGATTCACCTCAAATGACATCGAAAGCAGACATTCACCAGAGGAAAGTTATGCTCTCAGTGTGGTGGAATTTTAAAGGTGTCGTATTTTTCGAGCTCTTACCACAGAACCAAACAATCAATTCAAATGTGTACTGTCGGCAATTGAACAGTCTGAATGAATCCATCATCCAGAAACGTCTAGAGCTTGTTAGTTGTAAAGGAGTTGTGTTATATCGTGACAATGTGAGACCACACACGAGTTTGACCACCTGCCAAGAATTATTGGAGCTTGGATGGGATGTGTTGCCACACCCACCATACTCGCCTGACCTTGCACCATCAGACTTCCACTTGTTTCGCTCTCTTCAAAACTCCTTGCATGGAATAACGTTCAATTCAAATGAGGGTGTAAATCAGCATCTTGTTCAGTTTTTCTCAGATAAAGACAGGCCCTTCTATGAATGAGGAATTATGAAGCTCACTGAAAGATGGCAAAAGGTTATCAAACAAAACAGGCAATATATCATTGATTGATCTTTGTTCTTTATATAAATAAATGACCTTTGAAAAACGTAGACAAAATACATCATGACTTTTCCAAAGACCCACATTTTCGTGAAAATGGAAATGACAGAAAAAAAAAAAAAGCTGGGGTAGCAATGCTTATACCAGACAAAATAGACTTTGAAGCAAAGGTTATAACAAGTGACAAAGAAGGACCCAGTAATCCCACTTCTGGATATTTATCAGAAGAAACCCAAAATGCTACTACAAGGGGATGTGTGCAACTGTATGTTCATTGCAGCATTGTTTACAGTGGCCAAGCTGTGGAGGCAGCCTGAGTGTCTGTCAGTGGATGAGTGGATAAAGAATAAGTGGTACATATATACAATGGAATATTGCTTGGCCATGGAAGGGAATGAATTTTTGCCATCAGCAGTGGAATGGATAGACCTGGAAGATATTGTGCAGAGTGAAGTGTCAGACAGAGAAAGACAGATACAGTGTGATTTCACTTATATATGGAATCTAAAGAAACAAAATAAATAAAATAGAAACAAACTTATATATACAGAGAACATTTAATGATTGCCAGATGGTAGGAGCCTTGGGGGAGTAGGTGAAAACAGAGGGAGGGATTAAGAAGTACACATTGATAGTTACAAAGTAATTGTGGAGATGAAAAGTATAGTATAAAAATGTAGTCAATAAAAATATTGTAATAGCTATGTATGGTGTCAGATGGGTACTAGATTTGTTGGAGAGATAGATGGGAGGAGGGTGGGGGATTGGGTGAAAAAGGTGAAGGGATTAAGAAGTACAAATTGGTAGTTACAAAATAGTCATGGAGATGTAAAGCATAGGGAATATAGTCCATAACATGGTGAATAATGTATATAGTTATACCAGGTAGGTACTAGAGGAGTCAGGGTATCACTTTTAAAATTATATAAATGTCTAACCACTATGCTGTACACCTGAAATTAATATAAAATAATATTGTATGTCAACTGTAATTGAAAAATTAAAAAGTATGGGAATAGGTAAAGGGGAATAAGAGGTTCAAATTTCCAGGTTTAAAAGAAATTAGTCATGGGGATGTAATGTACAGCATAGGAAATATAGTCAATAATATTGTGATAGAGTGGTGCCTTGTCAAATGGTTGCTGGACTTATGGTGATCAATTCTTTAGGTATATAAATGTTGAATAACTATGTTGTACCCCTGAAACTAATGCAATATTGTATGTTAGCTATATTTTAGTAAAAATCTTAAAAACCAAAATACCAAAATCTAATTTCAGCCCCCTTTCCACTATGGTGGATCTCCCACCCTGGATTTTTACCCCTTGCTCACTGGTTTCTGCAGGACAACAGCAGTACCAAGACTGTGGAAAGATGTTTCTTGATCATAAGCTCCCATATCCACCCAGGTTGCCATCGCTCTGCTGAGTTTGGCCCTTTGGGTTCAATCATTATCTCTGCAACTTCTGTGTGGATCCTGGGACACAGGACACCATGTGTGTGTCGGTGATTCCACATTTGCTTATAATTCATACAGCCATTACCTCTCTTGGGTTTGGTTTTGAAGCACCCCTTGGCTGTCTCAGCAAAAGGAGACTTTTGTGGACTCGGCCTTCTCTGTCCTTATTTCCTTTCCTCCTCTTTACTCTCTTGAGAGATAGGGATCTTTCGTCTTTGAGCAGTTAAAGGTTGGGAATGTCTCTCCTATGTTTGTTTTGTATGAAGAATATATATTTCTGCATACCAGCTATATCTGTATTCCAAATTCTAGAAACATCTAAATTTCCTGTTTAATATTTCTGGAAAATAAAATCTAGAAAAACTGTCAAGGACTTCTTCATTTTTTTATACTTTTCTTGAAGTCAGGAGTGAGGAAATGGGACAAGAATATATTGGGGGGAAATAGCATTAGTTGATTATTAAAAATTTTAACTTTACACTTGCCAACTTGATATTTATTGGCATTTAATATGCATCTCATTTAGAATTCCATTTTTGCTGCAATCTCAACAAATTCCAGGTCCTTTATTTACTTAAGACTCTGTTAATTGTTGTGGGAAGAGTTGAAAAAGCACATGGTTCTGTTTCTAAAGAACTTACAGACTTTGGGGAGAGATAAAATGTATACACACAGGGAAAAAATCAACATGGAGAGATATGAGGTCTGAAAATTAAGTTCGAGAACTTGCCACCATGCACTTACATAGGCAGCACTGTACAAACAGTTTGGTAAGGTTTCATAACCTTGGTATATCAGTGTCTCACAGCTGTGTTCATGTCAACGTATGGAGGTTTCTTACTGAGTGGCATTCATTATTGTTGTTACGTGTTTTTGTGTGCCGTTGCGAGACTGTTTGAGCTTGAATTAGAGCAATGAACAAACATTAATTTCTTGTTAATCTTTTCAAGAGTGAAAGTGAAGTCAGGGACATGTTAGTCCAGGTTTATGGGGACAATGCCATGGAGAAAACAGCAGTGTACAAATGGATTAAACGTTTGTCTGAGGGAAGAGAACTCATCACTGATAAAGAGAGGTCAGGGCGGCCAGGAATGAGTAGAACTGATGAAAACATTGCAAAAATTCATTGAATTGTGTGTCAAAATCATCAACTGACTGTGAGAAGCATAGCAGACCAAGTAAACATTGATAGAGAAACAGTTAGGAAAATCTGAACTGAAAATCTTGGCATGAAAAGGGTGTGTGCAAAAATGGTCCTGAAGGAGCTCACCAATGAACAAAAGCAAAGAACAGCCGAAGTTTGCCAAAACCTTTTGGAGAGGCAAGACCAAATTTTGGGCCATGTTATCACTGGTGATGAAACATGGGTGTACCAATACGACCCTGAAACAAAGCGTCAAAGGACAGAATGGAAGTTAGCCAATTCTCCATGACCAAAAAGTTCTATCAGTCCAAATCAAGAGTCAAAATGATATTGCTAACCATTTTTGATATCAGAGGGATTATATATTATGAATTTCTACCAATGGGACAAGCAGGTAACCAAATTTACTATTGGGAAGTGCTGAAAAGCCTGTGTGAAAAAGTTAGACAAAAATGACCTGAACTTTTCGCCAACAATTCATGGCTCTTGCATCATGACAATGTACCAGCTCACATGGCACTGTCTGTGGGGGAGTTTTTAGCCAGTAGACAAATAACTCCCTCCCTACTCACCTGATCTGGCCCCCAATGACTTCTTTTTTTTACCAGAAGATAAAGGAAATATTGAAAGGAAGACATTTTGATGACATTCAGGACATCAAGGGTAACACAGTGACAGCTCTGATGGCCATTCCAGAAAAATAGTTGCAAAATTGCTTTGAAGGGTGGACTAGGTGCTGGTATCAGTGCATAGCTTCCCAAGGGGAGTACTTCAAAGGTGACCATAGTGATATTCAGCAATGAGGTATGTAGCACTTTTTCTAGGATGAGTTCGTGACTAATTGTCAGATTAATCGTGATTAATTGTCAGACTTCGTCTGAATTAAAAATCATAAAGTAATCTAAACAAGGGGTGCTGTCCCGGATTTTCCTAATAGGAGGAGGAGCATGGTCAATATAATTTGACAAATATTTCATGGAGATTCTGTTTTGAACTTCATTTTAGAATTAATGCATGAAAAGTTTAGTTGGATTTCACTAAGCACTAGTAAAATGATTTACAGTTTGTAAAAATAAGAAACTATTTGGAGATATCATTGACAACTTCAAACAAAATAATAAAAAATTGATAATTTAGCTAGAATCCCCTGGCAGTAGGGCTCACTTAGGATCTAATGGAAGAGGAAGATACTGGGCTTAGGGATGAAAAAATTACAGACAATTATAAATGTGAGATGATGAAGGATGGACTTGGGAGGTGGGTTGTGACCAAGACTAAAGAGAACAAACCTAAATGATAATCATCAGAGCCAATTATTCTATAGATCTTATTGTGTGGTAGACACTGTTCTGAGCACTTCCATCATATTCACTCATTGAGTTCTCACAACTCTATGAAGTCAATACTCTTATCCTATTTTATAGAGGAGGAAACTGAAATACACAGTAAGTCACCCAAGTTACATGGGTAAAAGCAGTGGGCATAGAATTTAAACCTGGGTACTGTAGCTCCATAACTTATGATCTTACCAACTACTTCTCACACAATTCTAGGGTAAATAAAAAAGAACCCCAGCTGAAGTCAAGGCTGGCTCACTGGTTTTCATCCTGCATATCTAGAGGAACTGCAATAATGATACAAAAAAAAGACATAGAAGCAATGTTGTTTCATTATTAGATTATCTCATAGATTTTGCAAAAGTATATTTTTTAATTTGCATATAGATTTGGTAAAGCCCCAGTTTATGGATTTCTTCTTTCTCTCACATCCTTTCGCAGCCTCCTGAAATATGTATTTCCTAGTGTCTTTATCAGAAAGAGAAGCTTTCCCGTAATTTGAAGGAGGGGGAGGTTAATCTTAGAAAATGAAATGTAAGATCTTTGTGTTTATTTATAGCAGTTAGTCTTTCTCCTGCAATAATTTTTTTTGGCTCCTCCTCTAACCATTTTGTTGATGGGATATTAATTTGAAGTGAATAATTTTTAGAAAGTTTTCTTCAGAGTTAATTTTTAAGGGTACTCCACCCATGTGTCTCAAGGTTGTGAGTTTTAAGTGTTTTAGCTCTATTCTCTGTTTCTCTTTTGTTGCTACCATTTTGCTGAACTTCAGATGATTGACGGTGGTATTTAGAGTTTCCGATAGTGGCACTCTAATAACAGCAGAGTTTTGAATTACTTTAATGAAAAAGATTCATCGAGTACCTGAAATTGGTTATTTTGATACGTAGGATAATAGGTGCATGTTCAGTGAGATCCACTTATGGCAGAATTTCCTTTGCTAAAATGACGCATTTTTGCTACTCTCCTGAAATCAATACCACTTTGAAATGTCATTAGATGGCAAGAGACCATTTTTAAAAAGTGCATTATTCAGTGCACATTTAATTGCCTTATAGTGATACAAAAAATACACAGTGGTTCATTAGTATTGACCAAAGAACAGCTGTGCAACTCTCCGCGAAGTTTCAGATCACAATGAGAAGTGCTTTAATACATATGAACGTTTGAACTGTGTGCAAAAATGCTTTTGATATCTTAATCTTTCACAGAACTGAGTTTTGTAGCTTTCAGAAGATTTTTTAAAAATTTAAGGTATAAATTAGTAAATTTGATGAAAATGTTGTGAGACTCTAAGCACAATGAAGGCAGAGACAATATTTGTCCTGTGCATTCCTGTGTTTCTAGAACTTAGTTCCTATGACTAACAGAGAGGGTTGAGGGCTCAATACATGGTGAATGAATGCGGGAAAAAACACACTTCGAATGAATTTGGAGAAGACCTGTGAGTCAAACGAGGAGTCATAAATGAGAAAAAGGCAGACAACAAGCTCTTATAATAACAGAATCTCACTCATTAAATCTGGCCTCTACTTGTGAATTTTCTTAATGTAGCTTTCGGATATGCTACACAGTCAAGGTTTAAGAGATCATAATTTTTGCCACATGGTGGCATCATTGTGGTTATGATAGAGTTTTTAACTACATGCTGAAGGGATTTGTTTTTGACACATTCCATTAAATGCTCATCTTTGATGAAATGCACATGAGGCCTTATGCAATTGGCCTGTAAAAGTATGACAAAATGTTAAATATGCATTTTTATCTGTGAAAATTTAAGACTAACCATACATTTAAGAATAATTCTTGCTTTTGTAATGATGACTCCTTTCTCTTCAACATAAAACTTCTCCAATCAAATGCAAACAATTAGATAAAAATAAAACTAGATTAATAATGAGGTAGATCAAGTAAATTGGTAAGGGCAAGTTAATGCAATATTGTGAAATATTAAGAAGACATTTGGTTTCTCCTAATCGTTAGAGGTTTGTAGACTTAAGGACTTTCCTCTGAGCTACTCTGGGATTCACTTGAGATGAAATAATATACTTTGTCTTTGGAATAAAATTTTCAGCATGTTTGCCTCATGTTTACTTTTGTCCATTGTCATTATGATGTTTAGATTGAAATTGATTTGGTCACCATTAGATTGTTCAGCCTTCTCTTACCACCTCCCTAAAGGATCAGAGACAAACAGTGAGATTGTCTCTCATGTTAGACCTTTGCTTGAATTTGTAAGAAGCTGATTATTTTCATCTAATAACCCTTTTTTCCTATTTTTCTACTTTGGGCTCAAATTCATTTTAACATTACCTTACTGTTTAAAACAGGAAAAATTCATTATTTAAAATTGTGAATGAAATGGACATTTCTTAGGAAAGCATAAAATCTTCTTTGTGCAAGATGTATCTTCTTTTGATAAGGGATTTTGCATTCTGGCTCTGTCCTTGGTTGATATATTCATATATTTAAAAATCTCTCCCAGTGAAGAAGTTCAGAATTTAAAGAAAAAAAAAGCTCTACTGAGATTAAATCACAGATATTAGGCTGCCTAGTCATGTTACCTGGTATAAAACATATCTATTTTCAGTATTCCCCATCTTCCATGCCTTCCTTGTAAAATACATTATTATAATTCTCTATTTTATTTCATAGTAATTTATTTAGCTGTGTACTTTGTTTTAAATGTTGAATATTTTTCAAGAGACTTTCATATAATGGAAAGGTTACTCATCTTTCATTTTCCCCCTGTTTACATTTGTAACATATTAGAAAACATTAGTTAAATACTTAGAAGCCAGTAACTCTTGAGATTGTTTATTTCAGATTTGCAGTTCAGTTCTTCAGAAGGCATTTGTATTTTATCCAGAAAGTAAGTAAAAGAGGGTAAACACATTCATTAAGAAGACATAGAGTTTCTTAGGTGTGACTTTGGGAGAATTAAATAGATTATGGTACCATTGCTTTTCCTGGGGCAGCTGTGAAAAATCTTTCAGCCCTTGTGGAAACAGGATGTGACTTTATAGGAGGCCACAGTAGGTACTTAGTTGTGGAGACACAGAAGAAACCTGGGAATAGAATATGAATTCTGTTGTAGGTGGAAAAATAAAGCTCTTAGTTGTTTGCTTCAGTAATTTGCTGGGGGCCAAATATGTTAGATATTATCCTTATCCCCACAGAGTTTATAAAGGCTAGTTGGTCAGACTTTGTAATTATTGTCAAGTTGATCTTCAAATTACAAATGTGTGGCCTGGAGTAGAGAATTACATTCCCAACGCCGCTGTTGCTCACAAGTTGATTACACATACAGTCCCATGCTTAAATGTGAATTCAAAGGATGTGTGCTTGCAAGCCATTGGGATCTAACTGGGAGTTTGGGTAATACTGCATCTAGTGTAAGATTGTGTTAGAAATGTAAGTTAACTATCACACTAGATTTTTATCACTAAGGTGAATTATAAGGATGTAGTCATGTTCTCTGGGTGGATGAAGGACATTCTCTAGTTATTGGATTACAATGATTACTCTGATAAACAGTTTTAAAAGAGATGAAGTCTCTGATTTCTGTCCATAGAACAGTGACACTCTTTATTAACAATGATTGTACCAATTTTAATTAATTACAGGAAGGAAGTATAGAATAGAGATAAGCTGAGTGTTATGATGGTCTCCATAACGTTTTGTTCTTCCATCGAGTAATGATGAGCCTGCATGTTTCAACTCTCTATTCCAACAGTCACCTAAATTTCAGCTAAAAACAACCCTAAACTTTACAATAACCTAACAAAATTCTCAAAATATTTCAGAACAGGGACAATAAAAGAACAGGGGTACAGGACACTCTTCTTTTCCCTACTAATTTTGGTCCTTTACTTTTCACTATCCAGTCACTAAAATGAAACTTTTATTTTGGTGGACAATGGCATAATGCTAATATATCAATTCAATCAACATTCTATTAAAATAAGTGTATTTGGAGAAAATGGGTAGTATACGTTTTTTTCTTTTTTTCCTATAGTAAAAGGGCACTTTGAAAACACTTTAAATGTGTGTTTGAATGTTTGGGGTGGTGTGCAGAGGAAGCAGCACCAGAAGGAACAATGACAAGACAGGCTGGCAGCAGGACACATTGAAAACCTACCCTGCTATGGATTAGTAGAAAATTTACTTATGCTACTAAGTTACCAAGGAAGGGCATTTTAATTTCTTAGTGTCTCTAACACCTCACCATTGTTTATGTATTTATTATTACTCTTTCAGTGATGATGGCCTTGGGCTCTCTATTGTTTTTACTCAGCTGTCTATAAAAACCAACTATGTGAAGAAATTAAAAAATTGATAAAGAGGTCTGCTGTATTTCAGGGGTTAGAGACCTGGAGTAACAGGTGAAAATAAGGGAGATCATTCTGAAATAGCAGTTCTTCAACAGGAGAGCAATAGTGGGAAATATTTAAAATAATCCAGCAGATTTAAACCGATAGCAAATATTTGGCAGCCGGTAGGCATATCTATTGGTTCACTGTTTTAATTGTTGTTGTTTCAGCATAAAGACCCTGATAAAGTCTTCTGATTTTGTACTCAGACTTTTTGGAATCTGAGTTTCCTATAATGGCATCTATCTTAACCTTGTGTTACACATATGATCCTTGAAAACTGATGAATCTTGTTGAGTTTTCAGCTGATAAAATACCCACTGGGACACTCATTCACTTTCCTCAGGTGCTGTGGGGCTGCTTCTGTCACGAGGAAGTGCCTGTTGTGTGCTAAGCCAGCAGAAATATTAGAAACTAGTTAGACAAGGTCATTCAGGGTGCTCAGCATCATTCAGCTAGACCAGAAGCCTCAGCTCTTCTGATTTTCTTTCTCTAGGCTTTGAAAAAAATATAGAGATGATGAAAAGAAGGCTATTAAAAGAAATAATACTCTTTAGTCAGTTCAATCAAGGGCTGTTCTAAAACAGCTCAAATAGAGATGCAGCTAGCTCCCTCATGGAGGCATTGGACCCCGGATAGCTGTTTGCAAACGTCTTACGCGATTTTGACACTGTGCTGGGCTTGTAATTGAAGTGCATCTTTATGAGATTTCAGCAAAGCCTGGTCAAAGACGTTGGTCATTACAGGCAGGAAGCACAGCAACATTAGTAAATATCCTAGAAAGAAACACAGCTTTTTTTAGCATGGTGTTAGGGAGAGGGCTTTTGAAATTTATCTTAATTTAGCCTTCGAAGGAGATGACCTTGCTGTTAAATCTTGCTGTAGAGTTGCCTTTTGATGTTCTTACTCTACATACTGAGGGAGATGACTGGGTTACCTTAATTAAGTTTGTGTTCTGTTGCTTTCTGGATAAATTCTATTTTAGTAGCTTTATAAATTGACCATAAAAACTGACACTAGACTGAAATTTCAGGGACCTGGAAGAAAACTATTTCTTTTATTTAAAAAGGCATTTTTACTTATGAGATTCAAGGTCATTTAAACACTGATTTTCTTATTAACTCATAACATTTATTGTTTTTCTTCTGAGAAAATAGTATCCTCTGTCATTAAAGGAAATCAGATCATTAGTTAGACAAGCATGGCCTATAATGTGAGAGTCACAAGCATCTGATTTTAGAAACTCGGGACAGCAAGGGTACCTGGAGAAACTGAGCAGCATAGCCATCTGCCAGGAGGTAGTGATGAAACAAGTAAAGCGTTAATGGGGGCCAGCTGAGTGGCTCAGTTGGTTAAGAGCTCACTCAAGAGTTTGAACTCTGAGCAACAGAGGTTCGAGTCCCGGCCCGAGCTGAGCAGCCGCTGAACTGCCAACAGGCAGCAGGATGGCTCAGCTAAAAAAAAAAAAAAAGTTAATGGGAGTGGGCTTGTGAGCTGGCAGGATGTGAAGGGCAAAGAGTTAACAGGAGCTAGCTTGTGGGCTAACAGGAACTAGCTAAACATTAACTGCTTGGCTCTGAATCCCCTGGCTAGCACTGTACCTACAAGCTAACAAACACATTATATCCATCATAGGCGAGAACAGAACAGTTCCCAATTGCAACGCAACCCCCTACAAATTAACACTCACCCATCACAGATGGGAACAGAATGGTTCCCAATTTGCAACAGCAAACCCCTGCAAGCTGACATCCATCGTAGATGGGAACAGCACAATTCCCAGGAGAAGACAATTGTAATGGCAGCCCCCCTGCAAGCTGATAAGCACCCTACATCTTGCTTAGAAAATTATGAAACCCCAGCACTCCTTCTCATCGGGGCAGCTGTCCCCCATTGGACCCAGCCCTGGCTAAACTCTTGCCAGTATCTCTCTCTTACCCCTCTGTCTCAGCAGCGCTCCTCTCAAAGTGCCCTGGCAAAACTTCTGCCAGTTCCAAACAGAACTCTCGCTCTCCTTTTTAACTTTCAATATATCTTTTCTCTGGATACTCTTGTAGAGTCTCGTAAATTCTTCTACATTCTGCGAATGACCAGGGGTTAGTTCTACACCAAGACAGGTAGAGCTTTCACGAAGCAGGTCGTACATTTGGACCCGGTTTTAGGTTAGAGAGTTTTAAGTGAAAATTCTGAAAAATTGCTTGGCTAGGAACTGAAGATGGTCTGATGGAAAGAGAAAAACATGTCAACCCAAACCCAGGTGGCTTCCCTTTCTTTAGCTCTTTGAACTTTATTTATTTATTTATTTAGCCACTGTCCCAGGGCCTGAGGCTAGGCCTCTTTACATGCCCTCCCTCCAGGTTCTAGGCTTTTCCTCAGTTCAGCCTCACTTCTTTGTGGTTCTCTTTACTCTCTCACCCTTTCCTGATGCCCACATACTGGACATGCATATTGGCTGCAGTGCACAGTTGCACATCGTTGTGGTCTGCGGTACTAGCAGTGACCAAATGAAGATGGGATACATTAGAGGAAAGCTCAAGTGATCTTTTCTGCTGCTCAGGTATCCAGGCAGCTGAACTCTGGCCAGTCTTCGCAAGGTGCTGGCTGCTCGGACTTCCCTTTTATTTACAAGTCACCCTCTCCCCATTTTCTAGGGCCTGACCCTTTTTGTTATGGTTTATTCAGGTATTCCCATCTGTCCACTTAAAAGTACACAAGTGTACTTATTACAGACACTTGGGGAAGATTTGACAGACAAGGAGGAAGGAGGCAAGGTGAAGATGGCTGCAGAGACAGGAATGATGTGGCCACAAGCCAAGCAAGCCAAGGATTGACAGCCACCAGGGGGCTGGGCACGGTGAGTAATTATCCCCCCATAGAGGTCCCAGAGGGAGTGGGCCCTTGCTGATACCTTCATTTTGGAATTATGGCCTCCTAAACTATGAGAGAATGAAATCCTGTTGCTTTAATCCATCAAGTTTGTGATAATTTATTGTAGCATCCACATGCCAATATAATAAAACTAATATACTAATATAATAATAAAGCTGATATAATAAACTAATATAAATTTTGGTACTGGGAAGCAGGGTGTTGTTGTAACTGATGCCTAAAAGCCTGGAAGAGGTTTTAGAGTTAGGTAATGGGTAGAGTCTGGGAGAATTCTGAGGCTCGTGCTAGAAAAAGCCTAGGTTCTAGTGAGTGCTCAGAACTAAGTGAGGGGCACGAATGAGAAAACGTGTGTGTGTGTGTGTGTGTGTGTGTTTGTGTGTGTGTGTGTGTGTATGGGATGATCACAAAATACAGTGAATGTTTAAATTAAAAAAATATTACAGTAAAATACACATTGCTGTTATTACCCCTCAAAATACTCACGCTTGCTTCGAACACACTTATCCTATTGTTCTTGCCACTTTCTGAAGCAGTTCTGGAAGTCCTCTTTCGTGAGTGTCTTTAGTTGTGTTGTCATGGCTGCCTTGATGTCCTGAATCATTTTGACTTTGGGAAAGAGCCAGAAGTCACACAGTGCCAGATCTGGTGAATAAGGTGGATGAGAACACACGGTAATGTTTTTATTTGACAGGAATAACTGCACCAGAAACGATGTATGAGACAGAGCATTTTCATGATTAAGGATGAAGTAGACACTATATGTATATATATGGTCATGAGTGGAGTGTTGATGGGAATACAAATGTTAAAAGTATTTCTGGTGAAAGCGCGAAGGAAACGAACACATTATTCTAAACGACAGGAAAAGTTACTGTTGTTATATAAATGGAAGAAAACTTGGCTGACCTGTGTTCTACAGTCTTATGGAAAATAGAACTTTTAAGTGAAGGACTTTAATATTTAGCTGAGGAGATTTCTAAGCAAAGTGTTGGAGGTGTGGCCTGTGTTTTTTTTCCCCCCCTGATTACAGTAAAATGTAAGAGGAAAGAGGTAAATTGAGGAAAGGACTGTTAAGGCAAAAGAAATCAGCACTTGATCATTTGAGAAATCTGCAGCTTATCCAGATTGCAGAAATCAATGCTAACGTTAGGAGATGCACTGGAAAGCATACTGAAAAGAAGCCAATGGTATGGCTGGGCCACCTTTTGCTGAAGAGATTAGATATGTGACTGGGATTCACACACAATTTCTTCAGAAGCCAGGAATAGAGATGGAATTATTTAGGAAAGATCTGTGGGTGACCCTCTTGTGTAATGACCTGAATTCCTTTGACATACACAAAAGACCCACCAGAGTTTTGAGAACCATTATATCAGCAGACATACTGCCAGCCTGGACTGAAAGGGACACAGAATGGATAAAATGAAGAAAAGTTGTTGGACTTCTGGGAGTCTATAGACAGGAAGGTTGATAGAGCTATTTGCCCACAAATATGTACTACCCTTAAAGAAAAAGGAGGATGACTCTGTCAACATAAAAAAAATCCAAACCTGTAAAGAATTTTTATAAGCGTTTATTTGAGCCAAAACTGATGACAATTGCCAGGAAACAAGATCTCAAATGCTTTGGAGAATAATAGTTTGCTGTTTCTTTTATGCATTTGAGATTAAGGAGGAGACTAGCGAAGATTACTGGAAGGTGGGAGAAAGCAAAGCAGGGATCAGGTTATAGGCTAGTTAAGATTATGTGCTCTCTTGAGAGTGGGCACAGATTAGAAGGAAGGGTGTGAAAGGGGGCATTTCAAAGGTGTGTTATCCTGGATGCACAGAAACAATGGACAGGGCTTGCTTAAGGCAAAGATACACTTTTTACTAAAGAATAAATTATGCCTGAGGTATGACTACCCACCATGACCTGCCCACTTAAGAATTGATGATCAGATCACCCTGTGAGGTTACTTTCTATAAAACCCTTTTGTTTTGTCCACAACTCGAAGGGCACACCTGTGTTCCCAGAGGCTGGTACCACAGCCCCAGAGGCAGAGGGATAAATTTCAGAGCCAAGGCTGACCAAGCTGCGACAGAGGCCTGCTGAGAAACTGTGGACCAGAGGGCCGAGCTGCTGGCCTGAGTGCAGCCTAGGGGATTATTCTCAGGTCTGCTGCATTTCAGACTTTCTTAGGATAAGTGACCCCTTCATTCCTTCCAATTTCTCCCTTTTGTTAAAATGTCTAAAACTGTTATTAGGGGTCTTGCCCAGAATGAGGTTATGAGAGATAACCTTTACTGACCTATCTAGATGCTTTTTCTATCATTTTATTTTGAGAGAAGGTAACTTGCTGTTAAGTCTCATAGGTCCACAGATGGAGAAAGATCTTGCCCCAGGATGAATCATACTCAAATCTGATTTTGATGATGAGATTTGGTTGGGAGTTTTGAGCTTATGATATTGAGGTGGAATTTTGTATTTACAGTCGATGCTGTAATGGGTTGACATTCTGGGTAATGTTGGGATGGGTTGAATGTATTTTTCACATGGAACAGATGATGTTGAGGGGCCAGAGAGTGCCCTGTTGTGATTTGAATTCTGGCCCTCAAAAACATATGTCCATATCCAAATCCCTGGAACCTGAGGGAAAGAGTCTTTGAAGGATCTTGAGATGAGATTATCTTGGATTATCCCAGTGGGCCCTAAATCCAATGACAAGGATCTTTATAAGAAATAGAAGACACACATCGAGGAAAGGCAGTGTGAAGGCAGGAGCCAAGTTTGGAATGATTGTCGTGAGTGGGACGAGACTATCAAAGTAGTGGTCTCACATGTTTGTGTCTCTCTACAATGTCAGACTTTGGCTCTAGCCAGAGGATAGCCTCCATCAAGGTAGAACGGTTTCACACAAAAGTGTCACACAGGTTTGCAAGCAACAGAGTTAAGCAAGGCAAACAGTCTTATGGAAGAAGGTTGAGAGAGAGAGTCCGGTGTTCAGCGAGAGTCCCTATGGCCTAGGGTGCAGAGTGTCCTGTGTCAGGCTGGGCAGGTGAGACTGTCAGGAGGTGAGGCTTCAAGCGCTGTCTGGGATGAGTGCAGGTGCAGCTGTCAGCTTGTCAGTTGAAGCCTGAGTGATGAGCTGTCAGACAGCTCTGATTTTATGCGCTTGAGACTGGGTGCTGTGCACCCATCTGCAGTCCGATAAAGCCATCCTGATGGTCACACTCCACCCTGCATCTGGAGTTATCTGATTAGAGCATTCACTGGTTACGCCTTTCATGGGATGTTCAGGCCTGACTGTCTCTTTGTGACTGACATAACTATCAGAGTCATAATGAATGCTCTATACAGTGATCTTACCAGAAGCTGGCATCTACCAGAAGCTGGAAAAGGCAAGGAAGCATTCTCCCTTAGAGCTTCCAGAGGGAGTGTGGCTCTGCTGATGCCTTAATTTTGGATTTCTCACCTCCAGAACTGTGAAAGAATAAGTTTCTGTTGTTTTAAGCCTCCAGGTTTGTGGTAATTTTTTCCAGCATCCCTAAGAAACAAATAGTGTGTCACCTTCAAACTGCTTTCTTTCTCTGAGGAACTGAAGCTTTCTTGATCACGGTTCCAATGTACCCCTTTTATGGTGACAGTCAGGTTGACTTCGTGTACTCCCCTCCAAGGCAGCCAACATCTGGTATTCCCAGAGGAGCTAATTCCCTGTAGGACTAACTTTTCTTTGCCTCTCTAGCCCCTGTCAATTTCCAGGTTGTTGGAGCTCATCCTTGATTGTTTCTACTTCTTTCATTTTTTTTTTAGTTTTTCTCAGAAAGCACACCAGCCCCCTACAGCAGCCACTGCCACCCTTTATCCTCATTCCTATCAGCTGGTCACAAAGATCCTGCTGCCCCTCTCTGCACCCTGCAGCCCATTCCACTTTGTAATGTATCCCTGGAGGAATTCAAATGACATTTGCATTTTAATGACTTCCTGTGAACGTTTAAATAATTAAAACCTCACATTTACATATTAATCCACTTACTTTGTAGCCCCATTCTTCCTAACTTTTTGGGACAGAGGTCTTTTCTGACAGGTAACATTTGTAGCTGTCATGCTCTGGGCACCTACTGTGTGCCAAGCGCCATGGTAGTCACTTTGCAGATATTGTAGGATTTCAAACTGAGTCACCCCAAGATGTGCCTCTGTGATATGCAGGTTGTTTTGAGCTAAAGGCAACGGAGACCATCGGCTCAGGAGACGCTTCTGCCCCCCCCCCTTAAACTACCTAGAAAAATTTGAATTGAAATAATGAGATTATCAGAGATAATCTTTATGACCTATCTATAGGGCAAGGCAAACTTCTAATTACTGATCATCTGCTTTTCTCATCATCCTGCAGTGACCTTCCTCCCCTCTGAAGTCCCTAAGTGACCCATAGCTCAGAATGTCATATACACCACATTTTCCCTTTCTGTCTTTGAACCTCAGTTGTATGTGGGGTCTCTGACTCGCTCATGTGTGAGGTTCTCGTGCATGTATATGTATGAAATTTGGTTATTTTTTTCTTGTTAATCTGTCTTATGTGCATTTAATTATTAGACCGCTGAAAGAGCACTGAGGGTAGAGGAAAGTTTCTTTTTCTCCCACAATATCATAGCATTTAATCTTCATAATTGTCTTTATTTATCTCCAGTTTTCAGGCTAGGACCAAAGGCATAGAGATAATAGGTGACCCAAACAAACTCATATGGCTTAGAGAACCACAGTATAGACTGAGGGACCCAAGATTTTTCCTGTCTTCTATGTATGTTTTAGATTTTATGTCCTCTCCTGGGAAAGCCTGTCACATCTTTTTAAAAAATCTTTTTCTCTCATTTTGGACCATTACAGTGTCAATGGCAGAGATAATATCGGCTTGTCGGAAAAGTCATGATGTATTTTTACTGTTTTTTCATTGCAAAAATGTGTCATGACTTTTTTGACAACACAATAGTAACTCATAGGTGACTTTTTTGAGTACTTACTACTGTCCAGAGTGCTAGACCTATCATATTATTTATCCTGTAGGATCTTTCTACTAGCCTTATTAGGTACCTACCAGTTTCCTGATTACAGACTAAGAAACTAAATCTAAGGTGAAATATCTTCCCCAAAATCACACAGCTATTTTGTTGTAGTACAGGTATTTGATACAGATATGTCTAAATATAGAGAATGAGTTCTTAATTATATAAGAGTACAATAACTCAAAAACTTCAAAGATAAATACATCTTATTACCTGTAAGATCCCAAGTTATAGCAGAATAGCATAATTTTGAAGTAAATAGACCAATAGTTTCAATAGATGCTTTCTGGTTACATACCATATTAATCTTCACTGATCAAAATAAATGTCATGTCAGAATGTGTGTGTGTGTGTGTGTGTGTGTGTGTATCTTCTGAAAGTCATTTGAAGCAGCTTTCAATTGAAAAAGTAAAAACAAAGCAACAACAACAAAAAAACAATTAAACCCCCCAAAACAAACCAAACTCCTGAAAAATGAGTAACATGACTAACAAGAAAAAAATTGGTAAGCATTTTAAAGCACAAAGGGAAAGGAGAATGTTTCAGTTATGGAAAAGCTTGATTGAATAGTTACCACATAGATATGTGCAAATGTGAAGTGCTCTTATTTCACACTCCCTAGGAACTAACTGTACTTGGCCTTGAATCACCTAATCTCCCTTAAGAAGATAGCTTCTGTTTTGCATCATTCCAGTTTAAATATTGGCCCAAGTCTGTGAATTTTTTTTTTTTTTTGCTTGTTTTAGAGCCAAATCGTCCTCTTCCCAATTTGTAAGATCAGTCTGAACTCGAACATAGTCTAAGTCAGGGGTTGGCAAACTTTTGAGATGGAACGTACCCAAAGAGCCACATGTGGCTTGCGAGCCGCAGTTTGCCTGGTCTAGATGAATATAAGGGGCAGTTTCTTGAAGATGTAAATCTGTAAGGAACTAGCTTACGTTCCCACACTTTGCTTTTTCTCCTAGGCCTGCCTCCCCATCCCTGCCCTAGACTGCTGATGTGGGACTGCATGTTGGTGTGGCACCCAGTATCCCTGCATATGTGGGACATGAGTGAGAGGTGAGGGTGCTGTTCACTCCGTCTTGGTCACTGCACTTGTGTGAAATGGGCTATTGATTCTCTGAGTGACCAGTCCACGGTCTTATTCTTAGCGGCAATATAGTTATTGATCCTCTGAGGGCTCCACTCGGCTTTGTTTTGTACAGTTCCATAATAAGCTGTCTTGCTACCAAACATTAGAAAGATGAGACTTCTGGCTGCTAGGGTC
This sequence comes from Hipposideros armiger, assembly GCF_001890085.2. NCBI lineage: Eukaryota > Metazoa > Chordata > Mammalia > Chiroptera > Hipposideridae > Hipposideros > Hipposideros armiger. The sequence goes on along the minus strand of NW_017732453.1, from coordinate 79,218 downwards.
CTCGTGCACAGGTAAGCACTCTGTACTGCCTCCTCTTGATTAAGAGGCTTTCATAAACCTTAGCCATGCCTGCTCTCAGCTTTGCTTGCTTTTACCTGTGTGGTGCCCCTCTCCTGGCAGCTTCCATGATGCAGCAAATGACTTAGCAAACCAGTAAAAGTGTCGCAACTTCCAAATAGTAGTAGGGAACTATGCAAGTGCCTCTACTCTTCCCTCATTGAGGGAGTGAATGGAATGATCCCTTCTCCATAGCAAGGTGAGTATTAGGGACCGTTAACGATACTCTATACCCTGCAAGACCAAACGCAAAGTCCCTTAGGCTGTCTCTAGCCCCCTTATATAAAAGGATGGTGGTGTGTAGACTGATATTTAGAATGTGCTGTAATACTTTGCTTTAGCAAGCTCTGAGACAGGATGGTGAGCACCACAGCGGGCGTCTGACATTGTGTTCTCAGATAAAACTATTCCTACAGTAATCCTAGTGCATTCTGTTTAATTCTTGAACTGAGAAGGTTGTGTTATTAGTTCTAGGGCCTGGCTGAACATTAGACTCACTTGGAAGCATTCAGAAACTAGCCACTTGATGTTCACCCCAAATTATGTCAGAATTTGGGAAAGTATAATTCCAGCACAGTATTTTTTAACAAGTGGACTAGATGGATATTCTATTGAAGATGAATGACCATCCTGTTAGTTCATTACAACCTCATGATCTCATAATAGGAAGAAAATACTACTAGAAAACCTAAACTGATGAAGCTGCCATAGTCGGGTAAAGGATCTTAGTTCTTAACTTCCAGGGAGCCAAGCAAAGAGAGAAACAGATTGTGTAACACAGCATTCTGTGTCTAATTACAGGACACATTAATAGTTTTTTAGCTTTAATATTTTTTTTCTCTAGGTGGAAGGAAGTGATAGCATGAGTCTTAATCTAAGGTACATTTAAAGATATAATGATTCATGTCTTAGCGAACACTTTTATAATATAAAAAATGCTTAGATATGTTGCTACTGCTTTCATTTAAAAAAAGAGCTGAAAAATATTATATCATGGTGGAAGAGCTGATAGTAATGTGATGCCATTAACCCACTCTGAGTCTCCTGTTAGTACGTTGGTTTATAGATGCTGACGATGCTGTTGGATCATTATTTGAACAACCATGTAAATGACTATTTTGGGAATGCCACCCGTCGCCTAGGTTGGGTTGAACAACCCTGAGTGAGATCTGTTTTCTTACCCAAATGGGTTACTTTGAAAATCAGCATGATATGTGGATAAGTTGATGAGTTTTAGGACCGGAAAAAGTAATACCTTTTCTAAAATTTACCAGTTGCATGATCTTGGAAAAAATCACTTAATTTCTTTGAGCCTCATTTTCCTCATTTGCAAAATAGTGGTCAACTATCTCTCTTTAAAGAGTTATTGTGAGGATTAGGTGAGAGGGATATACATGGAGAAATCCTAGAATAGTGCCCAGTCCATAGTATGTATTCCATAAATGTTAGTGGGGAATATTGCTACTGTTTAAACTGACTCGTTGAGGGAAGTTATTGATTCCTCGGGACATTGAATGTGTTATTAATGATGCTGAACATGGTAGTTCTGGATTCTGATACCGAGACTCTCCACTGAGGGAAATATTAGAATATAGGATGATGGCCTTAAGAATTAATTCTTTGTACTCTTATTTATTTTGCTGTTGTTGGTTTCCTTTTCTTAATTATATAAAGAGCTTCACTTTCCATAAGAAGAGTGACTCCTCAGCCTATTTGTTTTCCCTAAACACATGAAACAAAGGCAGGATAAAAATGTGTCAAAGATACTTGTTTTTGATTTATAATAGGGATAGTCATTGGAGTATTAAGGATTTGATGCATTATACCACAGTCTCTTTCGTTATATGGATTTCTTTGTTAAAAAGTAACATTACTATCTGTTCATGGGCTTTTACCACCTGTTTAATCTACCAGACCTGCCACAAACATCACAACATTGTAACTTCAAAAATATTGTCTCCTTATAGCACAATTCATTCTTGTGCACACTGTGCAGTCTGCACCCTTTATGGATTATACCTATGTGGCAAAATTTTCCATAGCTCTGCAATACCAATACTGAAATTCTGCTCTTGCCTTGACTGGGTTTTGTGTTTAGGGGACTCAGAAGTGTTTTTTTGTTTTTTGGTTTTTTTTTAAATAGGCACAAATACGGTAAATGTGGATATTTACTTGTTTTTCAGTAAAAAAAAAAAAAGTCTATATAAACCCAGCTGAGTCAGGCACACATCAATCATCAGTGCAGGAATGAGCCTTAATCTCTCTCTTTTCCTCTCTCTCCCTCTCTAAGAACACACATTTTTATACACATAAATTTCTATTAGTAAAAACAGAAAACTCAGCCCTCCTCTTTTTTCTTCCTGAGTATTAAGAAATTTGGGCAACAGAATTATATGCCTGTTGAAACTTTTTATTAAATATAAAAAGCATTAATGATAAATGTGAAAAAGTGTCTTAAAATCTATACATTGAAGTAGCTTGTAACCCAGCACCCATATTATTCTGAGACCATCTGTATTTTGTAATTCCCCAGAAACATATTATAACTGACTATGGGTATAAATCTGATTTCCCAGGAAAAAATAAACTTCCAAAGGAAATATCAATTTCATATCTTGCTTTCCAAAACTTCACTGTATATAAAGTCATTTGTAATTGTCACTGACAAAGTCATCATAATTTGTTTTCCCAGTGCCTGGGGCCGGCTAAACTCCTTTTGCTTTTCAATTTTATATTCACCTTTTCCTGTTTCTTCTGGAGAGTGAGCAAGAGGAACTTGTAAAAATCATAATATGAGCCATCCTTCAACAAAAGATTTCTCCTGAGATGGTACTTTGGAGTGTAAATTGCCTTCTTTCTCTTCCGCTCAAAATAAGGACTGAGGGTTGTTTATTCTCTCTACTGCTTTGGCTATTGTGCCTATAATCCCTCTCTCTTTCTCCCTTTCTCTCTGTTAGTTTAGTGGATAGCAATTATATATTGTTTCTCTAGGTGCCAGTTGTAACTGCCGTCTTGCTGTCATAGTCGTGGGAGGCAATTGTGTATCCTCTCTTTCTTTTGAGAAGGGTAATTCTATCTATTACAATGGTGAGTGGGTGGTTTCTATAGTAGACTGTCATTAAGAAAAAAAGATATATGTGTTGGATGTCCAACTGTTAAGTGAACTAGAAACTTAAAAAAAGCCAAAAATACGTCAGAAAATCAAATTCTATATTGCTTATTTCTAAAGTGTTTTTTGGTTGTTGTTTTTGTTGATTATAAAGAGCAATATGTGAAATTTATAGTGAGACTGTACTAAAGGCAGATATTCATTTAAAGTAAGATGGAAAAAATTACAAAGATTTATTGTTAGATAAACAAACAGTATATATTGATTTAAAAAAGATATTTAAAATTGAAAATTGATCTTACCACTTTTTATTTATAACTTAACATGGCAAAAAGAATTTTTTCCTAGTTTTTTTTTTTTAAAGTTATGTTGATGTAGTTTAGGTGTCACTAATTTTGAGAGCAAAGTACCACACCAGGGGTACATAATATGTTCCAGACTTGCTCTATATTTAGTCATCTGTTAGTGACTAGAAATAAGTAATCTAGAATAGGCAATTATGAACGTCCCAGCTGGCGTGATGAGCAAATCACTTAACCTCTCTGAGGCTGAGTTTTCTAATTTTTAGAAGGGAAAAGAATACCTGCCTCATAGGGCTAATGGAATGATTAAATGAGACCTGGTACATAAAACACTTAACCCACTTCCTAGGATGTAATCAAAACATGCTATGGATTCTACACCTGTGGTAATGATAATGGTGATGAAACGTGAGAGTTGAAAAAGACTGCAAGGGTCATCGGCCCCAATTCCTTCATTTTATATGAAGGTCAGAGATATAAGGGGATGTTCTCAAGGTCACACATTTGGATGACTGAACATTGCTGCTCTCGGATCACCACCACTCGTGGTATTTTACTATCTTATTCTGCAGTACTTTCTGCAAGTAACTCTGAATCCCATATTTTGTCATCACAGTGCTGGTATTTTGTAATTACCTTATAAATGGCAGTAGCCATAGCTGCAGTATGTTTGGTCATATGCAGTAAGGCGAACAAATGAACATTTCAAAGAGCAACTGTCTTTGCTGCTCAATTTTCTTTCAGTGAATCCCTGGAATTTGATCTGTGTTGCGCTCAAAGGCCTCCTGTGGTCAATAGCAACTTTAAGGAGTGGAGAATAGGTTCAGATTTCTTAGCCTGACTATGAAAGTACATTGGCTCTCATCTGAGGCAGGTAAAACATGTTTTACTCTTTTTATGTCACCTAAAATTTTATGTGCAATATCAATAGAGAAATATTTATATTTCCATTTTTGAAAAGGAAAATAATTTTATTATCTGTAGAAGTCATTAACTTATTACAATTTTGCATTATTATTTTGTCTCTATAGTCACTAAAATTAAAACATTTCAGTATAGTAATATCAGTAGTTTGAAGACAAGTTTATACTTCTGTCTGATGGTTTTGCTTTGTCTGGATTGCTTCAGGATAGCTACTAAAATTAATTATAGTGGTCTCATCATTTCATAGTGTTGAGTTCCTTCTATCAAATAGATACTGAGCAGTTTGATTTATAACCACTCTATTGAAATTATCTTCTACAAAAGTTCACAATGAAGAAATTTGTATTTAGGGTGCATTATTTGGTTAGAATATTTTCTGTTGTATGGAACAGAAAAGTCCAAACCCCAACAAGTTTAAATGTAAGAGATTTATTTTGTCATTTAGGGTAAGGTAAGGTTACTCTAAGGTTGGTTAATTCGGAGATATAGTGAAATCATCAAGGACCCAGATTTTTCTATCTTGTTTCTCTGCTATTTTTATTATGGCAGCTTTTTCCCATATGGTTACAAGATGGTTGTTACAAGTATCACATGGAGATGTGAAGACATCCAGCAAAAGTGGGACCATCTTTTCCTTGTCTCATTTTATGACCATAGAAACTTCTTCCAGAAGCTTCCTAGTAAACTTACTCTTCTTTCTTGCTGGACAAAATCACAACACATGTCCATGCCAACAGGGAATGGAAATACTATGATTGGCTAGAGTAGTCAGGCTCCACTCCTAGGCTAAGGCTGGGACCAAAGTTCATGAGGAAGGAGGAACGGGGCAATGGCTGTTGGATAGGAAACTCAGAGTGATATATATTGGGAGCTTGACAATAGGTGATGGTAAAACTAGGCAAAAGGAAAATAAGGAAGGACTCTGAAAATCATAAATAACATTAATGCTTATCCTTTTAATTTATATGGAGAAAAAGGAGAAGAAATATAGCTGAACTGTGACATCTAAATGATTTTTTCTTCTGGTAAATTGTCCTCCTGCTGTTGATGAAGTCCATTATTCCATTTGTGTGTTACAATCCTGCTAGCTTAATAGATCCCTAATGAAATTAGCAGAGAGTTTGTGTTGCATTACACAACTTTATAGAAAAAAAGAATATTGTTATTAAAGACTTCTACAAGTATTTTTATGCCATGCACTTATTTAGTTTTTTGTTATTAAAGTCTATTTGACTATGGACCTTTATAAGCATCCATTCATTTAAAGAGTTGCAAAGTAAATCGTGTCCTGTGGAATTTTTCTAGGACTTTATAGCATTAATTTGGCATTAGTTTTTGGAATTTTTGTTTTTTTCTTTTTGGTGGAGTCATCATAGTAGTAGTGAGAACTTAAAGTCAGCCTATTAGTGCTTTCAAAGGACAGTAATTTGGAGTGTGTTTACTATTGTCAAAAAATAAAAAGTCTGCTCTCTCTATGAAGCCTAAGACATTGGAGATGAAACATAGGCACAGAAGAGTGAGATATAAGCACCCAAGTGAATCTTGGAAATAGAAGAGTAGAGAGAGATGAGATGATTAGAGGGTAAACTAGTTGGTATATACTCAATAAAAATTACAGAGGATATGTTCAGTGCTTGGTAACCAGGATATGGGAAGACAGGTTGGAATAAAGATTATTCAAAAGTCAAGGAAGATGTGAAAGTATTTAATCCTGATAAGATGTAATCCCCTGTGTCATTAGAATAGAACAAAAGGAAAGGGATCTAGATACTTATGTTTTTTTCTTTTACATGTTCATTTATTCTGCTATAAATGTTCTCCTCATTACCTGCTTATGTTACAAAATTTTTCTTCTCTTGATCCCATTTTACCCTGTGGTTTTCTTCATCACAAATTTACTATATTCTGTTATAAATATTTGTTGGCTTGTCTATATACTTCCCTAAACATTGAGAATAGGTGTGTTGCTTCACTATTCTGTGTCTCCAGCATATTGCAGAGTAGTATATAAGTAGTCTCCACTGAATAATGAATGAATTCCTTCACTGATGCACAGGTTCTAATTTGAAGATAATGTACCCTAAATATGACATCCTCTTCCTGTTGAGTCCACCACCTTTTTTTTTTTTTTTTTTGCAAAAGGGTTTTTGACCTAGAAGGAACTTTTTACCTTTTGAGGTGAATTGGTAGGGTTGATAGCTCTAATTAATGGCTTCTTTTCAATCTGGGCTTCTGCAGTGTGACTTTGCAAACTCCTTCCTTTGAAAGATAGATTTATTTAATTATACTTGCTACCTTAGAAATGTTCTCTAGAATGGAGAAGTGAGGCATTTTGCCAGTTTGGGTCCTAGGACTTAAAAAATTTTGCACTCTTCTATTCTGTCCTTGAACCCTACACCTGCTTATGAAAAAGTTGGTGCTAGTCTGATGGAGGATGTATCATGTGGAGCCCTCTCACCATTCCTTTTCAACATCGTACTAAAAATTGTAGCTAATGCAATATGACAAGAAAAGGAAAGAAAAGATATAGAGATTCGAAAGGAAGAAATAAACCTGTCTTTTTTTTTCACAGATAACATGAACCTCTGTAGAAAATATGAAAGAATTGAGGGGAAAACACATCCTGGAACTAATAGATTGTAGTATATAAGGTTAAGACACAAAAGTCAACCACTTCCCTATATACCAGGAATGAACAAGTGCAATTTGAAATTAAAAAAACAATACTCTTTATATCAGCACCCACAAAATAAAATATTTAGGTATAAATCTAACAAAACATGTACAAGACATATATATATATATATATATATATATATATATATATATATATATATATATATATATATATATATATAAAAGAAAACTGCAGAACTCTGATGAATGAAATAAAAAAACTAACCAAATGGAGAGATAGTCCATGTTCAAGGATAGAAAGACTCAATGTTGTAAAGATATCAGTTTTTCCTAACTTGACCTATAGATCCAATGCAATCTCAATAAAATACCAGCAGATTACTTTGTGGATATTGACAGACTGTTTCTATAGATAATATGGAGAGGCAAAAGACCCAGAATAACCAACACAATATTGAAGAAGAAGAGCAAAGTCAGAGGACTGACAATTTCTAAATCAAGCCTTTTTATTACACTATAGTGATCAAGACAGTGTAGTATTGGTGAAAGAATAGACAAATAGGTCGATGAAGTAGAATAAAAAGCCTAGAAATAGACCTCCATGAATATTGCCAACTGGTCTTTGACAAGGAACCAAAGCAATACAATGGAGCAACGATCAATACAAGGGAGCAATGATAATCTTTTCAACAAATGATGCTGAAATGACTGGACATCCATATACAAAAAAATGAATGTAGACACAGTCCTTACAATATTCACAAAAATTAACTTAAAATGGGTCACAGACCTAAATGTAAAACACTAAGTGATAAAACTCCTAGACAACTTTGAGGATTTTGATGATTTTTTTAGGTATAACACCAGGGGCATGATTCGTGAAAGAAACAATTGATATGCTGAACTTCATTGAAATTAAAAAATATCTGCTCTGTAGAAGACAATGTCAAGAACAAGAGAAGACAAGCCACAGACTGCAAGAAAATATTTGCAAAAGATATATCTGATAAACGAATGTTATACAAAATGCACAATGAACTCATAAAACTCAATAATAAGAAAACAAGCCAATTTAAAAAATGGTCCAAAGATGTAAATAGACACTTTAGCAAAAGAAAAACATATATAGCCAAATGTGTATTATAAATAAGCCTAAGGAGGAATGCTGCATATTATATGTCATCAGGGAAATGCAAGTGAAAACAATAATGAAATATTACTATACGGCTCTTAAAAGGGCCAAAATGCAGAACACCGACAATTCCAAATGGGGTCGAGGATGTAAGGAGCTCTTATTCATTCCCGATGGGGATGCAAAATGATACAGCCACTTTGCAAGTTACACAATTTGGTGGTTTCTTACAAAACTACACATACTGTTATTATATATCCAGCAGTCATGCTTCTTGGTATTCACCCAAAGGAGTTGAAAACATATCCACACAAAAAACCTGCACACAGATGTTTATAGCATCTTTACTCATAATTTCCAAAACATGGAATGAATGATGAATGCCCTTCAGTAGGTGAATGGCTAAATAAACCCTACTACATTCAGAGAGTGAAATATTATTAGTGCTTGAAAGAAATGACCTATCAAGCCAAGAAAAAAACATGGAAGAATCTTGAATGTATATTAGTAAGTGAAATAACCAATCTGAAAAGACAATATACTGTATGATTCCAACTAGATGACATTCTGAAAAGCCAAAACTATGGAGACAGTAAAAAGATCAGTAGTTGACAGAGGGCAGGGGGAGATGAATAGGTGGGCACAGAGGATTTTTAGGGCAGTGAAAATACTTGATGTGATGCTACAATGATGGGTACATGTCATTATACATTTGTTCAAACCCATAGAATGTAAAACCAAGAGTGAATTGTAATGCAAACTATGGTTGTTGGATGACTGTCAGTGTAGGTTCAACGATTGCAACAAATGTACCACTGGAAGTTGGTGGAAGTTGATAATGGGTGGGGGGGTGGGGGTGGGAGACTATGCATGTGTAGGGCAGAGGCTTTATGGAAAATGTCTGTCCCTTTTCTCAGTTTTGCTGTGGACCAAAACCTTCTCTAAAAAAATAGTCTTAATTTTAAAAAAATCATGTGGAAGATAATCCAGTTTCATCTGAGGCCATTCTGGACCAGACTTAGCTGGTCAACCCCCAAAGAGAGAACAGTGTGTGATACATTTATAATGCTTGATAAATGTAAGGTATTATTTTCTGCCTGAGGATCTTCACACCTAGCATCTCACTTCTGTGACAAAATGCACTTGTGTGACCAATTTTGGTGGTGTGTATCCTTTTAATTATCTTCATAATCGTGCCTCCTCCATGTGGTCATTTACGGGATTTGATTGTCAGCCATCTAGTTTAGTCCACATACACCTTTTCCTCAGAAAAATGTCACTACCTTCATGATTTCAATTATGTGAAGTATAAGGATAACTCCATAATTTATAGGTATACATTCATAGCCACTCCTCCTTTATCTACATATGCAAAGTCTACTCAACAACTTTTAATCTCGCACATCCTCTTAGATCAAAGTCAACTCAGATGACACTTCCTATGCTATTTCTTCTTCAGGTAATCCTATTATTGAAGCCAGTCATCCTAAAGTTATTTTTGGTACAGTCCTTCCTGTCCACTGAGACCTATGCTTCTCTATAATTTTAAGTTTTGTCCCTTTATTTGTTTCCAACAAATTTCGATAAAAGGCTTTTATGTATTTGCATCGCCACCTCTCTATTTGAAGGCAAACTTTTGCCTTTTTATTCCTCTGTTTTTATTTCTCACATCTCTAATATATTCTATGGACCATTGCAGTAATTTTGTTAAATATCAGGGAGAAGAAGAGAAAATAAAGGAGTTAACACTCGGGAGGAGATGCTGGGCTACATGTTTCATTCATTCTTTCATTCAGAAATATTGTTTTAGTCACTACCAGGGGCAGTCATTTCTCTAAGAGCTAATATTACAATATTGTGTAAAATATGCATAATTTCTGCCCTCACAGAGCTAATAATCTAGTAGGTGAGAGACAGAGAGACAGTGTGCAAATAAACAAGAAAAGCCTTTCCCAAAAGAAGGCCCGTTATATCTTTATGAGTCCATGTTCAAAACTCTTCTTATACCTAGAGAAATGAGAGTAACAGTATTCTTAGAAAGTTAACTAATAGATAGACACTCTTCCCAGTGAGAAGGTGAATTTCCTGGGACTGAATACTGTGAAACATCCCATGTGGAGTAACACAGGTAGGAGACTTCTAAGCAATCTAAGGACGACATCTCAGAAATCTGCTCTATGGAGATCCCACACAGCCAAGCTCCGCAGTGAGACACCAAAGCTTAGGACACACTCCAAAAAATTCTGTTGTAGAAAATGAGCTTACAACCCCCAATCATCAAACAAATAATGAAGATCAATGATAAAAAGTGCATTATAGTGTCTACAAGTAGATCTTGGGCCTAAGAAAACAATTAAAGAATGTTCAGTACCTATATTTGAAATTCAATGGAAAAATTGACAAGGATTAGAAATTCCATATAGCTAACAAATATAGGAAGAGATGCTCAAACATATGGGAATTGGAAAAATGCAAATTAAAAACAAATGAAATACCACTTTATGCTTATTTCATCAACAAAACACTAGAAAATATGATAATATGTAGGTTGAAACAAGAATTCTGGAGGGCAGTTTTGCAACACTTAATCAAATTAAATACTGACACTTCCTATGGCCCTGTAAACTCCTCTGCTTTTTTTTTTTCCCCTCAGAGAAGCAGTTCCATAGAGAATGTGTACAAGTATGTTTGTTGCAGGCTTGTAGTGGTAGTGGGCAGCTTGAGGCAACAAATAGATCAAATATAATAGAATAGTATGTAGCACTTAGAAACAATGGCTATATGGACACACAGAGACATAGACTTCAAAAATATGTAGCTGAATAAAAACAGCAAGAAATAGAATGAAGTATATAAACCAAGAGCATTTATGTAAATTATACATCCATGGCTAGAAAATAGCACTGTATATTAAAAAGAACACATATGATTAAAGAGATACATTATCTAAAAATTGAAATGATTGTCTGATGGTGGAGCAGGGAATAAAGACAACTTGGGGAGTAAAGAGTTAAAAAAAGAACAAGAGACAGCCTACCACAAACTAAAAAATACAATACGATATAAATGGTAAGGTTCCTTAAGAGATAAAAGGAAATAATTACTTCCAAGAAGTAAGAATAAGAGATTAGGAAAATGAGCCAATTAGAGGTTCTGAATGTGAAGATACATTTGATATTACAAAATACTATGAAGGAAATGAGTCATATGCTATTATAGAAAATAGCCATGTCGATGTGGGAAAAGGACTCTACTCAGAATGGTCAGAAAAGGGCTCTCCAAGCTGGTGAAGTTTAAGCCAAAACCAGTAGGATGAGAAGCAGCCAACCATGGAAATACTCATGAGAAGAGTCTCCCAGACACAGAGGTTGACCTGTGTACAGCTGGTGTGTGGTGAACAGGAGAGAGGTCTAAGAGAAAATGCAATCAGAGGCTGAGGCATATAAAGCCTTTGGATTTCATTCTAATTATAATGTGATACCCTACAGGATATTAAGCAGATGTTAAGATTTGGTTTACACTTTTATGAGTTTACTCTTCTGCTCTGAGTAGACTGGATTAGAAGAGAGCAGCAAAAGGAGCAGAAAATGGGTTAGGAAGCACTCCATCGGAAAGACAAAACTGTCTTGGGCTACAGTGGTGGTTGTGGTCATGGAGAAAAACAGAGATAAGATGAAATTTGGAAATAGTCTTAACAGGAATTTCTGATAAACTGGTTTGGGAGGTGAAGGAGAGGGGAGTAAAAGACTTTCAGGTTCTTAGCTTACCATCCACTGAGAGGAAGTATAGGTAAGCAACATATTTTGAGGTAAAAATGAGAATTCAATATCAGACAGGCTAACTGGTCTCTTGTGAGACATCCAAGTGAAAATGTCGAATAAGATAGTGGATAAAAAAAAGGCTGGAATACATAGGATAGGTCTAAGCAAGTGATGTAAATTGGAGAGGCAGCTTTTTTTTTTCTGAACTCGTTTATTAGTCATGATACGTATTTATCTAATGACATTTAAAAAAAATTTATTGGGGAACAGTCATGGTCATTGGTTACACATTGCTTTCATGCTACAATGGCATAGTTGACTCATTTTGAAGAGGGCACAGCTCACAGTAGCCCATGTGGTGATCGAACTGGCAACCTTGGTGTTATCAGCACAATGCTCTAACCAACTGAGCTAACCTGTCACCCAAGAGGTTGATATGGACCCTATTTAAGCCACAGGATAGATGAAATTAACTAGACAGAATGTATAGAGGAAGAAAAGAAGAATATTGGTCCCGTCCCTTGAGGAACTCTGTCATCTGGTTTTCTGGTATGGGCTAGTCAGAAAGATTGAATAGGGTGGCCAGTGTTGCAGGACAAAAACTAGTGTGGCTATCCTCAGGCCAAGGGTGCAGTGTTTCACATGGGAAGGAGCTACTAAATTCATCAAATGCTGCCGAGAAATAAAATAATACAAGGACAGAAAAAATGGGTCCATTCATTTGGCAACATGGAAGCCATTCGTGACTTTCATAGGAGTAATTCTTGTTGTGTGAGGGCCAGAGGCCAGAGTGGAATGGACTGAGGAGTGAACATAAGAAAAAATAGAGACAACATCTATAGACAACACTTTGGAAATCTATCTCTGAATAATTGGGCCAATAGGTACAACTAAGGAATGTTGATTTAAAGATACTAGTCTGTTATTTAAGAAGCTTTACAAATTGACTCTAAACTCTGAGTACTTTCTCTATTTCAGCCATATTTGATCACGCATTCTCCCAGGCCAGGTTGAATGAAAGCATTTAGTTTTCTCATATAAGCTGACTATGGAAACTCCCAGGGCAGGTGAATAATTTAGCAACCCATTAAACCAATATTCTTTTTTTTTTAATATTTTTATTGGGGAATTGGGGGAGGGGAACAGCGCTGGGGAATTGGGGGAAGGGGAACAGACAAGTTGCTGTCCTTTTGTTCTTCAGTCTAGTTGTGGAGGACGTTGCTTCACTGGCCCAAGTTGGCACCATCATTGCACTCTTCCCAGGTGAGGCAGATCAGTCGCCTGCTTCTGGACGGCCGCTCACTGTGGCTGCTGGCCGCTCACATGGCTGCTGGCCACACACGGTAGCCCATGGCAACCAGTGCAGCAGGGGCTGCAGCCTACGCCGTCACCGGCGATTCACCGCAGCCCAGCTCCAGGTTGAGCTGTTGTTCAGCATCTTAGCTGTAGAGGGCAGTGTCACTGGCCCTCATATGTGGGCTTCAAACCGTTCCTCTGGTGCCACTCGGCCGGCCCATAAAACCAATATTCTTGAAGCGTTTGTTCAACATCATTAAGGGTGGAGTCTGTAACAACAAAGATTTTTGTTTATTTTGATTTTCACTCCAGCGAGGTATTTTCTTCTTCAGTGGGAGTTGGGTCAATCTGTATGTTATTGATTCAATAAATTGAGAACTGAGCACCATATTTCTGATTTATTCTGTTGATAATTTAGGGTCTTTTGTAGATGGACCCCAGGACAGCTTCTGAGCTGACCTATCACTTTAATGTAGCTTTCCTATCGTAGTTCTCTCACTCATAGTAATAATATTCCCACCTGTAAACTCTCACCTTCCATGCTTCCCCATGCCCTTTCTATTCCTTCAAAGTCTAAATTTTCTTTTCTGACTCATCTATGTTAATGTCCCCTTCTTTGGACTCCTGCCCTATGTTTTGTCTGTAACACCTGTTTAGCAATTAATTTAATGTTATTTTTATTTACCTAAATGAATGACTTCTCATTTATAGTACCTTATAATGTTTTTGATTGGATCCTGAGGAATTTGTTCATTGGTTTACCTTTTGGCTCTCCCTGTAACACCTATCTATACATATATATTTCCTCAGAAAGTATACAGAGTATGTGACATCAGATGATAGACTGAAAATTTTGTATAATGCCTTCTTTCCTTTTGTCCCTGACTTACATTAAAAGAATTTAAAGTCAATTTACCTATTTTCTTCTCACATCTAAAATGTATCACACCAACCTCTAAGTAAAAACAAAGAGCAAAACTTTGATAAATTTTTGAAAACCTGTAGTCATGCAGACCTGCTTTAGAACCCTCCTTCTGTCATTCACAAACTTTGCAGTGAGAACACGTTTCTTAATCTCTCTGATTCCTGTTTCCTTCTGTCAAGTGGAAATAAAAACCTATTTCTTTGTGATAGTTCAGTAAGATAATTGTGAAAAGTGCCTAATAAGGGTAATTGACATGAGTTATTAGTTACTGTAAAAATGTCATGAAACAAAGTAAAAATTTTTTACTTGGCTGCCCAACTTGAAATTAGGCCCCCCGGCCTCTTCAGCTTCATGACTCTGATATAATCTGGGTGATTTATATCAAAGGGCTTATTTGGCCTATTTTTCAACTTTGATATGACTTTTCTCTCACTTGCAAACAGTGCTTTTTACCACTTGAAGAAATTCAATACGTTTCCGTTGAACTGAATTTTAAGTGATCATTTAGCCTTCAAATGTGTATGTATGACCCTGATTTTAGCATTCCTCCCTCTTGTTCTAGCCCCTTCAAAGGTGACTTCCCACTAGCATATTCAGGAAAAAAAAATCTTGAATATATCATGTCCAGTTCTAAGTCAGTTCTATGCTACAATTGCCTTTCCGTGCTGTACTTTGATCTAACCTAGCCTAAAAACCTGGATTAGTGCTAAAAAACTCAGAATTCCTTCACTACCATCTTTCCTCTCATGATGTTGTTAACCACATTAGATCTTAATGAAATGAATGTGGTAAAACTCCTAATATAGTTTATCTTTCCTACTTCTGATTTATCATTTACAAAGTCTAGATAGCTATAATAGATTTTACTGTGGAATTGATATATCTAACAGAAATTACTATGTCGGAGACACAAAAGTGCATTTTATTAATAAATCAAACTTTGAAATTTCACACTACTCATAAACCATGGCAAGAGAACAAAAAGCTTAAATCTATTTCAGGTCTCATAAATGTACCTTAGAGCTTTACTTTTCTGCTTTCAGGACCACCTCAAAGTGATTCATTCTTCAATACTTCCACATGTAAGCCTGCATCCCCTTTTAGGAAACCCCACTCCTGTCCTTGCTCCTATTATGGGACCTAAAATTTCCCAGCAGGCTGTGAGGCTGGGCTCTAGCTCTCCAAATCTTATTCCTTCAGAGGATTCCCTCCAGTGAGGTTCGCCTGTTTCTCTCCATTACTTTTTGGTGTTCAGTGGTTTGCACACACATGCACAAATACAAATGGTTATACCAAAACCCATGTTACAAATAGAAGCGTTTTCTTCACTGTGATTGTAATCCTGCAGAACCACCTTTCAACAAATGGGAGAAAATGCCTCTTTATGTCATGCTGAGCAGTGTTAGGCTTTCTTTCTTTCTTTCTTTTCCCTCCCCTTGCCCCCCACCCTGCCCCTGTCCCTCCCCGCCCCACACTATGCTTAGATTGTGCTCTAGTCTTTCTAGTATGTAAAAATCAGGAGTCATTAAAGCATTGAAAATTATAGCACTTCTTGGGGGATAACACTTCTTAACTACACAAAACATTCACAGTATCTTTGAGCTTTGGAGATTTTTTAAAGTTTTTATATCAGGTCAAATCATGGGTTACTATAAATAAAAGAAGACTCTGTGAAAAATTATTATCTCTCATCCAAGCAAACTCCAAGAAATGGGAAGGGTGTTTTAAAAGGAAGTAATCAACTAACATTTTAACAACTGTAGCCAGAAATTATCAAGAAAAATTATTAGGACTCACACAAATATGTTTCTATAAGCAAAAGAAATAAATTGTTGTGATAAAAATCTACTAATTGTAGGAAATTTAAAAAATTATGTTGCTAGACACATAAAGAAAAGAATAAAAATGACTCAATGTGATAGGAAGACATAAAATTATTATCAACATTTTGGTGACTACTTAGGCCTACTAACCTGTCTATAATTTTTCTATTTACTAATATGAACAGAATTTTTATCAAGTAGTATTAATTATTTTATAATTTAATTATATAATCTAAATATGTAATAAATGATGATGTTTCTCCCATATTATTATGTATTTTTAAAGACTTGATTTTTGAATGTATGATATCCCATGATAAGCATGTGCTATGATTTATTTAATTAATCATCTATTGCACAATTAGAAAGTTTTCAAAGAATGGTTTACTTTATAAAAGTGCATTTTATATTTATTTCCAACAATAATAGTTGACTTGTTATGGGTTATTTTCTTTT
The DNA here is from genome assembly GCF_001890085.2 of Hipposideros armiger. Classification (NCBI taxonomy): domain Eukaryota; kingdom Metazoa; phylum Chordata; class Mammalia; order Chiroptera; family Hipposideridae; genus Hipposideros; species Hipposideros armiger. The sequence goes on along the minus strand of NW_017732453.1, from coordinate 62,796 downwards.
GAAATGGAAAATTGCGATCTAATAGTTTAAAATTTCTTTTATTAGTAAGTAGGCCCCTATATGATTTAAAAACCTATATTTATGGGTAAATTCATAGATCTGTAACAAACATTTGAAAGCAAATCATGACTCTTAGGAAAACTTATCTTTAAAAGAACAACTGTAATTCATGGTAACTTGTTTCTAATAGTAATTTTCCCCCTTAAGGTACTGAAAAAAGCAGGATTACTGTAATCATAAACCATTTTAATAATGTGTGTGTGTGTGTGTGTGTGTGTGTGTGTCTGTATATGTGTGTGTGTGGTTTGAGACACCTTAAAAAATAAACATACTGAGGAAAATTTCAGGAGTTTGTCTATTTTTCAATAGGTCAGAAATAATGCAGCATCAACTATAATGCCTTTTTGTTAACAAGATCCTGTTTTTTGGTCATAGTATTAGCATTTCCAGCAGATGGCATTATTACATTAAAGAATCAGATGGCATTATTACATTAAAGCACAGCCATTTTTTCAGTAAACACACATTGTAGAAAGGAAGGGAAGAGGGAAAGGAAATATTACTTATTGAAGTCTATTAGGTGCTTGTCCTTTTATATGTGAAATTACACTTAATGCTTTCAGTGACCCTTGTAGGTAAGTATTATTGTAAAAATAAATAATCTGAGGCTGAAATAACTTAAGAAACTTTGTGTTCACAAAGCAAATAAGTGACAGACCCAGGATTATAATCTTGACCTGGCTGATTATAATCTAGGTTTGCCTGCTGGGTTTAGAATCTATGAAATATATAAGGAAAATATTCCTATTCATTCCATAGAAACTATTTTAAATGAATGAGGCTGATACCTAACAAATTTTTTTCTGGGAAAAAAACGTTGAATTTTTTATTTTTTAATTGAAGTAGTCTCAACTTCAAAAAAAATGCTGAGAGGTATTTCTGGAATGATGGAGTATAGATGTATGAAAATCTACCCTTCTGTAAAAGCAGTGAGAACACTGACAAAAATTTAAAAAATGAATAAAATAATAAAAAAAGTGAAAGTCAATGCTTGCAGAACTCTAGGAATAACCAAAGTGTACAACAATCTGGAAGTGTTTTTATAAGAAAAATTACTGAATGTTGATAAGAACAGCAATAACTGTGGTATTATATTCCCATTCCCCTCTCCTCAGCTTGATGGTAACTTTGAAAACTAGCAGCTTTGAGATCATTAGAGAGGGAAAGAATGGGCTTGAATATTTCCAAAATGCCCCATCCCAAGAGAATTGTCAGTATTTGACTTGTGTAGCAGTTCCCTAGAAAAGCCCTCACAGGGTTTGTGTATATTTACCTGGACTCAGAGCTCACTCAGGAGGAGAAGCCCTTTCCCCAGGAGTCTGATAGAAAGCCATCAGCATCTATTACAGAAGGGCCTCGCTTAATGTTGTCAATAGGTTCTGCAACTTTGATAGAAATGAATGTATAATGAAACCAGTTTTACCATTGGCTAATCAATATAAACAAGTGTTGTGTTTCTACTGTACCTCATCAATGTTATAACAAAACAGTGTTACATGAAATCACATTATTCAAGGACCTGATGGATTTATCATCATAGATACCTGAGAAAATGATACCAGTTGGGGAAACAAGAGGCGGAGCAACCAAAAATAAAAATTAAAAGAAAGGAGCCCTCATACGATACCATTCAGAATACCAACATGAGCACAATGGGAGTCCCAGAGGAAAGGGACAGAAAGAATATATGAATAAATAATGGTTGGATGCTTCCCAAATTGGATGAAAAATATGAATCTACAAATTGAAGGAGCTCAACAAACTCCAATCAAAATTAACACAAAGGTATTCACACCTAGAAACATTATAGTCAAACTGTAGAAAGGAAAACAAAGAGAAGAATCTTGAAAGCAGAAAGAAAAAATGATTTATTTTCAACAAGATATTCCTCTATAAGATTAACTGCTAACAACAAAGAAATAGAAGATTTAACACTATAAATGACCTAGACATAAAAGATATAGAAGATGGGACGGGATTTGGGGGATGAGTGAAAATGGTAAAAGGAACCAAATGACTTTCATAGGAGTAATTCTGTGTTGTGTGACATACCAAATAGCAAATATAACAAATTATAATAAACATAACAAATTGCAAGATAAAAATAGCCTTGGGGATGTAAGGTACAGCATAGACAATATAGCCAATAATATTGTGATAAATATGTATGGCACAAGATGAGTACTAGACTTATCAGGGTGATCACTGTAAGGTATGTAAATGTCTAATAACTATTATACACCTGAAACTGATATAATATTGTATGTGGACTGTAATTGGAAGATAAACTTAAAAAAGTAAAAAGATGTCTATAGAAATATATGTATTATAGAAAAATATATATATTACACACACAAAAACTAGGCCCATAGTAAGCAGAAAGAAGGAAATTGGGAAATAATACAGGTTAGAAATAAATGAAATGGAAACTGAAAAACAAAAAATAAAATCCAGAAAACTAAAATTTATTTCTTGAAAACTGATAAACCATTAGCTAGAATAAATAAACAAAAAAAGAGCTAGACTCATTACAAAATTCAGGAATGAGAGAGGCTACATCACTATTGACATGACACACCTAAAAAGATTTATGAGGAAATACTGTGAACAACCATGCCAACAAACTATATAACCTATGTGAAGTGAATAAGTTCCCAGAAAGATGAAAACTACTCAAACTGACTCAAGATGCAATCCATGTTCACACATCAGAAAACATTATTGTCAATAATGGCAATGCTTTTCAAATTGAACTGCAGAGTAAATGCAATCCCTATCAAAATCCCACATGCCTTTTTTTTTAAACTGGTCCTGTAAGAATTTTTATTATTATTATTATTATTATTATTATTATTATTATTATTGCTATTTTACAGTGATGACTGAACAATAATATTGACTAGGTATTCCGTCACCAAGAAGATTTTATTTGGGAAAGAAAAAGAAAAAGGGAAAAGGGCCATTACCCAGAACCTGCACATGTACAGTGGCAAGCCACGTGCACATTCTGGCTTGTGGGCTAAGATGGAGGGCATAGAAGGCAGGGAGGCCGGAAGTTAGGACTGTATAGTTCAACTAGGTGTACTCAGGAACTTCCATGAGCCCAGCTCCTCCCATCGATCTCCCAGCCTAATCAGTATCCTTAACGTCCCAGTTAATGTTTGTCAGCAGATAAGGAAATGATATATTAGAAGTTAACTACTCTCCTTAGGGTCAACATCTAGGAAGCATCTGAGTCCAATCTGTCTGCTGCAAAGCTTGTATACTTCTTATCCTCCATTCTGTGGTTCAGTGAAAAGATGCTTTATTGGAGCCAAGTCCTAGCTTGTTATGCTGTCCCTCTGTTTTTGCTCTAGAAAGAGTAATATGAAAGTACTAACCACCCCCCTTTTAGATTTGATTATTGGCATAAACAAGTTGAGAAAAATGTCAATTTTCTCCTCTCACATCACTTTATTAATTGCTAATTTCAAAGCTGGCCAGTTGGTGACATGCTTATTTGGTATACTAAATGGAACTATCTACTGTGAGGACAGATGCTTCTTGTCTGTAAACTAATATTTGACTTCAGAGTAAGGAAGATGAATGTTTTGGGGGAGGGGATTTTCCATGATATAAAAATAGACATTTTCTCTCAAATTGATTAATAGTGTAGGACTTCACTTCCATAGAGCAGTTAAGAAATATTCTTAGTTGTCAAATACATATATTGGTTTTGAAGCTGGTATTATATTAAAGTTGAGTTGGCTTTGAGAAAATTACATATGTATCTGTGTGGGGTTTGTTAACATTTTTCAGTTGAAATAATTACATATGGAATTCTTTTAAGAGGCAAACTGCCTTAATACATTGATGATGATTATCTGTCTAAAACATTTGAGGAACAAGGTATTTATTCTCCCTGGGTCTCATTTTCCAAAATGAAGCACTGTGTTCGCTAGTCCCAAAGTTCCTTTCTAGTTCTTTCATGATATGACACTTGGACTGGCACACAGTCACACCTGCAACCCTACCGAGAGTTCCACAGAATCATTAATGATTATTCATGGTGAGGGAAGCAGAGGTAACATTGACTCTGAAAGCCGATCCTTCTCACTGTAGAAGTGCACTCTTGTGTTACTGTGTTTTTGTCTATGAGAAATGCCACCTGCCAGGACTTGAAGGTCTCTGAGCATGAGAAATTGACTCACTGCCCTTCAGGTTAAAACATCTCCTGCAAACCAGCACAGTGTACCTGTGGTGAGAGCATTAGTATGGATGCTCATATTGATGTATTTTCCAGCTTGTGCTACACACATCCTGCTTTGTCTCATCCTGTAAGATTCAGGACAAATCTAGGATTTTTTTTTATGGTTTTGCTTTCAAACAAAATTTTTTGAAGTTCACAGAAATAAATTTTACACATATCTTTAGTAGGGTTCCACAGTAAAAGACAAGTAGATTATTTGGAAGAAAAAAAAATATGTGCGAACGTTTTCTCAATTAGAAAGAAAAATTATAAATAAGTCATAGTCAACAAAACAGGTTTTTTTCTCCATCCTCTTTTTGCCATTGTACAGCACATTCACTTTTAGCAGTATAAACTACAAATTGTTCATGAGTTCTCTACTAGCATAATAATTAGCAGACTAAAATTAGGACACTTTTAAAAAGTTAAATTGGGACAATATTTCAAGTTTAACTTTATCTTAATTAGAAAGATGAGATTAAAGATACATTAATACATCACTTTAAAACCAAATTTGCTTTAAAGCATATTCTTTGAGTCTCAGTTCCCAGGATAGTTTGGCCCAGGACTGGGAAGAGTCAGGGTTGCCATAATAGGCAGCCATATATTGGGAATGGTTGCCTAGGGTTTCTAAGGACTAGTCATTTTTGTTGCTAGAAGTACTCTGGGCTGTGTTCTAAATAATTGCTACTTATAATTTTAGGAGTTTAAAGAACCAGAAACCAATAGCAATGAACTAAAGAGACACCATTTTGAACTTTAGAACTCTTTAGAATAAATAAAACCATTCTCTCCCTATAATTGGATCTTACAATTTAATTATTTTCCTGTATAAGAGGAATATATGCTCAATGTAAAAATTATTAAAGTGCAACATACATAGAGAAGAGGATTTAAAAAATTGTTCTTGGGCTGGCGGAGTGGCGCATTGTTTAAGAGCTGGCTTGGGACGCCAGCTCTGAGCAGCAGGGCCCCGGTTCAGATCCCACTTTAGGGCCAGTGATGCTGCGCCCTCTACAGTTAAGATGGTGAACAACAGTTCAACCTGGAGCTGGGCTGCCATGAGTTGCCTGCGACGGCATAGGCTGCAGTGGAGCTGCAGTTGGCTGCCATAAAGCTACTATGAGTGCCTGGCAGCCGGTGTGAGCAACTGGTAGTCGGCGTGATCTGCCAAGAGTCGCCATGAGCAGCTGTCCAGTGGCCGGCGACTGATCTGCCTCACCCGGGAAGTGCGCAATGATATTAACATGGGCCAGTGAAGTGATGTCCTCCACAACTAGACTGAAGAACAAAAGAACAGCAACTTGTCTGTTCCCCTTCCCCGATTTCCCAACACTGTTCCCCTACCCCAATTCTCCAATTAAAAAAACCCCAATTGTTCTTGTTAATATTTTGGTATGTTTCATTTTAGCTATGATAATTTTCAAATACATTTTTGTACTATATAAATATAGCTGATATTTGTGAGGAATATAACTGAAAAACTAATATAAGATAATTCTGGGAGTTGCATCATATGGTTCTATATTTTTTGGGGAAAAATATTTACAGTTGATAAAATTTGTGGTATCACCTGGTTCCTCTACACTATGGGCCTTATACAGGCTTCTGAGTTGTTTATATGGGGAAGTTAGGTATAGTTGATGGGCTGTGCTTTACAAGGTAGGCAAATACTTGGCTTTATTCTATGGAAAACAGAAAATATTACATTATTGTAGAAATGAATAAAATATAAACATAAGCAAAGATGTCTGGAAGGAAAAAAAGGTTTAGGCAAATCTTGAGATGTTGTCCTATGAGTAACTTAGAAAGACTGTTTTCAGTGTCTAAACTATATATTAGATACATTTTGTTCACATTCTCAGATTTTTGTGGTCTCGTGCATGTGTCACCTTTGGCCCCTTGCTCCACCTCAGCCACTGCTACGGTGACAAACTCCATACGGGTTGAGTAATTTCATTGACTGGAGCCAGTAACCATATATCCAGACTCACTGACTCAAAGAATTAAGTACGCAATTTGATAAGTATTATTTGGAGCCTCAAAGAATACTAGAGGAGGCAGAGAAAGCTTTACTGAGACTTTAAAGTTTAATAGGGTTTTGTCAGATGAACAAATTAGAGAGAAGGGATTGCTGTGGAGAAGAGAGCAGACACTGGAGCTCAAATAGGAAGTTGTTGCAATAATCCTGGTTAGAAATAGTAAAATAAAAAACTATCAGAGTGGCTTGGGAAATGGGATAGAGAATTATTTGAGACATAATTATGTGATAGAGTTGACAATAATTAGGAACTGAACAAAATGTAACAGGAGCTGAAAGCAGGTGAGAAAAGTAGTGAAGAGGAAACCCAGGCCCATGGTTTAGGCACCTAGGTTGATAATAAAGCTATTGGCCATCGTAAGAATTGAGGCAGAGAATTCTTTAAGATTACAGTGGTCGTGAGATCATTTGTTCTGTCTTTGATATTTTGCATCCAACATGCCTGTAGCATATTGAAGTGGAACTCTGTAATGGGCAGTTAGGCTATAGAGAGGGAAATTAGGGGAAAGACTGGAGCTGGAGGCTTTGACTTCCAGTTACTTGGTGATTGGCCTATAGGCATGGAAGAGATAGCCCAGAGGAAATATAAAATGAGAATGGAATATAACCAAGAAGGGAAACTTAGGGTAACACTAACATTTAGGGAACAGGAAAAGGAGGAAAGCATACTAAAACAAACTGAAAAGAAATAAGAAGAAAAAGAAGTTAACAATAAAATGACAGGGAACTCATTAATAAAATGAGAGTATCCAAGGAATTCAAGGGCCTGAATTTCCATGATAAATTATAAAATTCTAAGCTTATCAGGAATTTTACATCAGGAATAATTATTCCAAGTTTCTGGAAGAGTACTTCAATATATCTGTTGGTGCTTATGGAGGCATTATGTGCAATATGATGCTAATAATATCAGTTTCTGAGGTTTGACTACTTAGTTGTATAAACCAAGTCTTTTCCATGAGGCTTTTATACTGTGTTGGTGATTGGAAGCTTTTTTGTATTACATTCATATCAAATTTGCATTCTATTGACATTGAATGATATTTAAGGGATGCCTACCCTATGTTAGTGATGTGATATATTAGTGAACTAAAAAGGCAAAAGCCGGGCCAGCTGAGTGGTTCGTTGGTTAGAAGTTGGCTTGGAACGCCAGCTCTGAGCAGCAGGGCCACGGTTTGGATCCCACATGAGGGACAGTGACACTGCGCACTCTACAGCTAAGACTGTGAACAACAGCTCCACCTGGAGCTGGGTTGCCGTGAGTCGCTGGCAACAGCGTACGTAGGCTGCAGTGGGGCTGGCCAGCATCTGGCGTGTGCCTCCGTGAGCAGCTGTCCAATGGCTGATGAGCGTCTGCCTCACCCGGGAAGAGAGCAATGATAATACCAACCAGTGAAGTGACGTCCTCCACAACTAGACTGAGGAACAAAAGGACAGCAAGTTGTCTGTTCCCCTTCCCTGATTCCCCAACGCCGTTCCCCTCCCCCAATTCCCCAATAAAATCTTTAAAAAAAGAAAAATCAATAAATAAAAGTAAAAAGGCAAAAACCTTTGCCCTCGTGTAGCTAACATTGAAGAGACAAGAACAAGAAATTAACATAAGACATAATTTTATAAAAGGTGATAAGTGCCATGGAAAAACTAAAGTGGGATAAATAGGGCCAGGAGTGTAGTGAGGAGAAGAGATTTTGAGGCTGGGTAAGTTGCTATATTGAATAGCATGGGGACCTCATTGAGAAAGTGAAGTTGATCAAATTCTACATTTTAAAGAGGTGAGGGAGCTAGCCAAGTCGACACCTGGAGAAAGGGCATTCCAGGTACAAGAAATGGTGTAGCAAAAGCTCAAGGTGGGAACATGTCCAGCATGTGTCAGGATCCAGAAGGAGACTCCTGTGATGTTAGCAGAATGAGCAAGGAAGAGAAAAGTGGGGATGAAGTCACATAGATCATGTAGGGCCTTGTCTGGCTCTTATTAGCAGTGAGAAAAGAAATCATTTGCAGGTTTCGATCAAAGGAGTGACCGACCCGGTCCGATTTGTCTTTTAAATGATTATTTTGAATACTCTATAGATAATAGATTTTTTGTTGTTATTTTTTTTTGTAGACCATGTTTGTTACTTTTACTCTGTGATGCACAAGAGTAGAAATAGGATACCTAGGAAAATGTTCTGTACAGGTAAAAGATGATGATGGTTTAGCCCAGCATGGTATCAGTAAAGTGGTGAAAATGGATGGATTCTGGATATATTAAGAATAAGGAGTCTACAGTATTTCCTTTGTGATAATGCAATCTTGTATAGTAGTCAGCTATACTAAATATGTGGCAAAGGACGTTATGGGAAAATATTTTACACCATATTTTAATCCAATGTTTTGTTTTGTTTTTATTGTTAGTTTCAGGTGTACAGAACAATGCAATAGTTACCCTTTTTCACCCTCACCAGGTAACAAACCCCTCCCCCCATCTATTGCCCTCCCACCCCCGATATCATGCTTATCTATTACAATTCCATTGAATCCGTTCCCGCTCTCTATTCCATGTCCTGAGACTATATGTATATATATAATTATAGTTGACATACAGTATTATTCAACATCAGTTTCAGAAATACAATGCGGTGGTCAGGCCTCTACATTGACTATGAAGTGGACACCCCAATAATCCAATGTTAATTTTACAGTCAGATTCACCTTTCCCCTAAAATTTATGCTTGTCATTATTGCAGTTATTGCTGTGTTTCAGTCACTAAACACTGTAAATACAATGCATCTGGTGGGTTTCATGGCATATAAATAATAAAGATAACTTGTTATGTGATAGGAATTTTACCTGTGCTTTTCTCAGTGGTTTTGAATGGAATATGCTCTCCAGTTCTTTCTCCCTTCCACAGATTATGTATTTCAAATCCCTGAATATCCAAATAACTATCTTGATATAACTCTCTGGGTTATGTTGACCTACTTGGTATATTTTGTATGCATGTTATACACTATAGTCATTTTAAGTTAATGCCTTTAAGCTAATGAGACATATAGCATTATATTTTTATTGGTCATGGCCTTTGTGAAAGGCCATTATGAATGTAAAATTTGGTTCAGTTAAGGAGGCATATTTGGAGGACTTCATAAATATTGATTAAAGTACAAACTGGTCCATGAAAATTACAATTTCCATGGTTTGAGCAAAGAATGCAGTTCTACAACAGTTGATTTTATTCGTCAAATTTAAGTTCTCCTAAACAGATAGCTCTAGAATGCTTTTCAGTTTAGTTTAAATATGGGTACCACATTTAATTGTCCAATTATCTTTTAATGGCATCTTCACTATACAACAATCTTAACTTGGACAAAAACAAATATGTGTGATAAGTAAATTTTATAAAATAGTCTTTTTATTTTATTTTACTAAAATAAAAAATAACTGTAAAAAAACCCTACATTTGGCTAACAGTCTAAATTATTACAGCATACAACCAAATGTACTCAATATACATGAACATGTACACATATATCCACATAAATGTATGCATGTGCACATACATATACACACAAATGCCCATAATATTTAGCCATATCACCAGCTAGTGGACTTAAATTCAATATAGCTATTACTTTTATAGCCATTGTGTAATATGATTTTAGTAATAACAACTAAATAATGAAATGAATTTGTTTTCTATAGTTAACCTATGGCTTTATCTGGATTTAACCTGAGTATTATGACTATCTGAGTTTGATTAAGGGCATGGCAAATGTACCATTTGTTTTAAGGTTAAAAAGAGTAGACATTTAAAGATGCTAGTGAATAGGCAGGTCACATTTCTTCTCCTTTAATTGTGGTTTATAATATTATTATGTGAATAAATTATGTTTGTTGCTTATATTATACTTCCAGAGGCAGATGTTGCAATAGTATGGTTGTCAAGGAATGCTATTAAAACTTTAACTTTTTACATGTTACATGTTACTACATGTATTTTGTTTGGATGACAAAACTTTTTCAGCGCAGAGTAAAAAATAGAGCTATTTAGAAAAACACAACTGAAGGTCACTGCTCTGCCCCTATGGGAGTGGCATGATTTCTCTTCTAAAGTAGATGGACCTTTTTTAACAAGGCACCTTGAGAGACCTTTTTATGTTGGAGAGTAAGAGCCCTCCAGGGTATGTTTTTGAAGGAGACTGATGGCTGAACCACTCGGCATCGGAAATAAATGGAACTTGAAGGTGGGAATGAACACAGGAGAAAGAAAGAAAGGATCAAAAACACAATAGAAAGTGGGGAGCAGTAGAGAAATATCAAGAGTGAGAAATCCCTAGGAGAGGGATGATTAAAGGACTGTCCATACTCAGTTTTTTGGTGTTGCTTACCAGGAGCTGTCACCATCAGCATCTTGCTACCTCACACACAGCTTCAGCAGCGTGTGCTATATACACAAATTTCTTGACTGAATGGTGTTTTGGTAAAAAAAAAGAAAAAGTTTGTATGCCTGAGATGGTGTTGAGCAGAGAGAAGAGAATAAATAGGTTGAGTTAAACACAAGCAGCAGTGAGAATTTAGCAGGACAGGAAATCAGAATTACAGGTGACAAAATGCAAGCTTCCAAATTTTGGCAAAATCCTCTCTAAGGGGATTTGCTATGGGCATGAGATAGGGATTAGAGGCAATCATAAAGCAGGGGATGACCTTAGCTGACATCGGGATCATACTTGCCGTGGTTGTTTCTTTGAATCTCCCTACAAGAATCACCTATTTTATATTCAAACAGCTTACACAACAGTTTTAAGTTTAGAAGGAGTTGTTCTCTGTTAGTGAAGGCAGCTTGGCATTCCTGGCACCCTTAGAGTTTGGGAATATAGTAGGGAATCTCTGAGACAATTCAAACATTTTAAAAGTCTAACAAAAATTAAATAGCTTCTCATTCATGATAAGGTGACATGAGCTAACTAATCTGTCAAATATCTCCTCTATAATGGAATTATATCTACTCACTTGATAATTCTGTAATGCTATCTCATGCTAATCAGAAACTCTGATTAGCAGTTAGATGTCTTTGATGGAAAAAGAAGGAGAAAACAATTATTACAAATTTCAGTTTCTATTTCTGTTCCTTCCTCCTGGGCTAGATTAGCTTTCTTTCTCATTTCAAGTCATCTGTGTTTCTTGAGCAGACAAAGAGACTGCAGACCTGCAGCCAGGGCACAGGCCCGTTGACCCCTGAAGCCAGAACCCTCCTAGACATTTAGTTCACTGTGAAATGGGCAAAGGGGCCCAGCCGTCTTGTAACTATAAGCAGCTTCTCAAGGAAGCCAGTAAAACTCTCAGTAGAGGCATCTACAAATACATGGTGGTGGCTGCAGACATAGAGCCCTTGGGGAACTTTCACATTGCCTGTGGTTTGAAGGAGAAGACTGCGCTTTAAACAGGACCTGGGGTGGTCATTGTCTGCTCAGTCACCAGCAAAGAAGGGTTGCAGCTGAAATCCAGGATTCCTTTGGTCCTACAGTCCCCTGGAAAAATCTTAGTCTAAATCGCAGATATCAGCCAAACCTCCAGCTGATTTCTACCCCTGGAGAATTGTGTGATGTATACTGTCTCTGTGTCAGCCTGTGGTTTTAAATTATTTTCCATTATTAAAAACTATAGTCTAGAATCTGACTTCTTGATTTAAAAAAATAAACAGTTTTAACTCAGTCATTTTAAACACCAAGAAAAAGCTAGAAGGAGTGTGTTTGGCTTAGGGAAGATACCTGGTTCCAATTTTCATTAACCGACTCTTATTGAACATTTATTATGTGCAGAAATGCAGGAAGGTACCTAGTGAAACTCTGGGGACTATTTTCCCCTCTAAAATGTGACACCCTTGTGAATAAACATCATCAACTTTTTAATCCCCTTGTCTGACATAGAGAAAGTGTTCCATACATGTGAAATAAATGAGGAGGTTTTCTTTCATCTCTAGGGACTTTAGGAAATAGACCTTGAAGGAAGAGGAGGAGAGGCAAGGTGTTGGAATGGAGGATTTGGGGAAAGACATGGCCGTTGGCTGGAGTCAACAACTAAAATCTTGGATCCAAGGAAATACCTTATTTTTGTATGTGGCTGATACATCACCTCAATTAGGACCTTTGTACCAACGCTGAGAGCTCCTAGGAATGAATGCTGCCAAAATACACATGTTTTCCCATATCAGAAGTACAGTGCTACATGAGTCATTTATTCTTGTTGTGAGCACCCTAATAATTGTATTTTAATTCTGCTTTTTAAAAAAACATTTATATGGAAATCTCTTTCAAAACCCTTAAGGAGTTCATGGAATCAATGGAGTTCATGAAAAAAATTCATAAAAATGGTACTTGAAATCAGCAAATCATCACTAATTAATTAGCAATGTCTGCCCCAACATTCCACTGGTGTTGTTTTGAGGGCCATAATACGTTAAAGTTTCGTTGTAAATTATAAGGTGCCATGTAAGTTCGGTTCTTGTATATTATAAAGCACTAGTTAAGATCCTGGTCCTTGAGCTTAGATATTGGATTTGAGTCTTGTTTCTACATGTATTAATTATATAAAGTGACAGCCTTGGGCACGTCACTTAAGACTTCTGAAACCCAGTTATTTTATTGTCTGGCACCTACTGAGTGCACAACAAAAATAATTTAGAATTACAGTATTACTTATTGTCTTATGTTGCAACTGATTTTAAGGCAAATCCATAAAATAATAAAAATAACCCTGTATTATCAATCTTTTTTTTTTTGGCAGGTATTTAAGCTAACTTTTTCTTGAGGATGCATTGTAAGGTGATGAATAGCATGATTTATTTATTTTTAAATTTTTTCAATTGATCTTGTGAAAAAGAATAGAAAGTCTTCTAATTGGAAAAAAAGTTACATTTAGTTTGCAAGGAAGGAGTAAGCAAAATTCTACTGTGGTACATAAACTGCTCAAACTAACAATGTGAATTAACATCTTTTTTGCACTCAGAAACCTTAGGAAAGAAGAGTTTAGATAACTCTCCAAGTTATTATATATTCCCTTACAGATAAAATATTGAAAACAAGCAAATCAATATAAGCAAGAAAACTATGGAGGGTGCTGGCTGAAGTGTACAGAATGGCTTTATTTCATATAATGCCAATTGTGGAAGGTAATGGCTGTGGTGAAGGCAATGGTCTGTGTGCTGGGTAATATTTCAACTGTTCAGGTTTATGAAACTGCCAGAGAGCAAGAAAGCCACTGTGCTTGGGGAATGGACTTGGATATGAGGAAAGTTGGAGCTAAGAAGACATCTTATTGACAACATTTGAGGACAATTTTAGGGTTGCCATGAGAATCCACCTAACTGTGTACGAAGGAATAAAGTGAGGCAAACTGAGGAGTCTGGAAGAGTTATCTGAGCTAAGGGTCAGGGCTAGCTCTTTAGTATGAAAAGCATTAAAGAAAGAAGAGTGAAAATATTAGTCATCAGCTTTGTCAACTAGATCCGCGTGTGTTTTAAGGGCCAGTACCAGTTCCTGGTAGATTTGGTAAAGTTCTCTGATTTTTGTCCCCACATTCTTCCAAATGTCACAAAAGATAAATCTGACTGTATTTTTAAGAAATAAAACTTGAAACATGTTTAACCAATATGAATGTGGTGACGGACGAGAACTCTCTATTCAATATTATGAGATATCACCTTTTTAAAATACAAGTAACCATTTTGTTTCCACAGTTTTTCTCATTTCTACTTGTTTCATCTGGCTTTTAAGGGTGGATGAGTTCCACTTTTTCTTCTAAGTCTCTCTATCTTCCTTTCCTCCTTTTCTTTTATTTTTTTCTCTCTCTTAGTAATTGCTTTTGGCTTTCAACCTTGACTTTATCCTATATATTCAAGGCACCACTGGGTATAAACAATTAAGAAGTTATGACCTCTGCCCTAGCGTTAGTGTCTTAGAACACAAAGGTAAGAAAACTTCTGGGCTGGCCGAGTGGCTCAGTGGGTTAAGAGCTCGCTCAAGAGTGTGAGCTCTGAGCAACAGCAGTTTGATGCCCAGCCCGAGCTGAGCTGCTGCTGAGCTGCCAACAGGTGGCAGGATGGCTCAGCTAAAAACAAACAAACAAAAAAAAACCACACACATAAAACTTCTAATAATATAAGGTAATAAAGGCTTTGTGCTTTGGAAACACAAGAGAGGTGACTGTTGATATTCCATAAAGGAAAGCTACATGATTGCTGGAGAAGGGGGCATTTCAGGAATGGGAAATGCAAGAGTTCAGGCGTGGGGTATGAAAATGCATTGTGTCTTGGGAGACCTGTTAGTCATTTTGTGTGTTTGGAATACAGAGAGCATGTTGGCATGTGCAACAGCTGAGGTTGGATAAATAGGTAACTAATCATTTTATCTTTTATCCTGTGGGTAGTGGAGAGTAATGAGTTTTTTAAGCACTCGGTAGGCTTTCTCATTTCTTTTCATGGCTTTAACCAGCATCCCTAAATTAATTATTCCCATATCCTTACCTGCAGTTCTGACTTTGTTCCTAAGTATCATAATTATTTGAAACCGCTGACTTATTATTATCCTGCTGTTACTCAAACAAGCCCAGTTCAAAAGAACTTACTTTGCCCCTTTAAATTGTTGCTCCTTTTCTTCTCCCTTCTTTGTTTCATTTCTCCAAGCCAACTACACTGAACATCTTAGTGCCATCTTCAACTTTCCTCTGAATTTCAGTTTCCCTATAGTCCTTTGTTTACCAATGCCACCAATTTTGCTCCCAAGCACCTCCCACCCATTTCCCCATTTCTGTTTCTGCTACCACTTCCTTGTAACTTACACTTCCATTCCTTCTCACCTGGACTTTTACAGTGGCCTCTTAAATGACCTAGTTACACTATAATATAGTACACATACTGGCACCAGAATTTTCTTCCAAAAATATGAGTCACATTACATAATCCCTATGCTCAAAAATCTTTAATGGATCCTCACTTGTGGAATGAAGTTCAGCTTCCTTAGGGCTACATTCAGGGACCATGATGATCATTTGTGTCTTTTCTCAAAAATAAAAATAAAAAATACCCCTTCACATCCCTCTGGGTTTTTTTTTTTTTCCGATTTTCTTCCTAATAAAAACTCCGGGTCACAAATCATCATTCTTAGTACCACCATATAGCTTTCTTAAAAACTCATGATTTATCATATCTTACCTTATATTAAATTTAACTTTAACTTTTAGAAGACACAGTGTATTCAGTTACCTATTCCTGTGTAGCAAACAATCCCCACAGCAGCTGAAAGTAACGCACATTTCCTCTCTCACAGAGTCATTAGGTCAGGAATCCAGTTGTACCTTTTTATTTTATTTATTTATTTATTATTAATTTCAGGTGTACAAAGCAATGTAATAGTTAGACATTTATACCCCTCACAAAATGATAACCCCCCACAATCTACTACCCTGCTGACATCATATATAGCTGTTACAATACCATTGACTAGATTCCCTATCCTGTACTTTACATCCCGTGACTATATATATCTATATATAGATATATATTTAATTATAGTTGACATTCAATATTATTCTACTTCAGCTCCAGGTGTATAGCACAGTGGTCAGGCATCTACACAGTCAATGAAGCAATCCCCCTGATAATTCTTGTACCCATCTGGCACCCTACATAATCTTTACATTATTGATTATGTTGCCTATACTGTGTTTCATATCCCTATGTGACTATATTGTGACTACTAATTTGAACTTTCTAATCTCTTCACCTTCTTCCTCATCCCCCTCCCATCTAGCAACCATTAGTTTTTTTTCCCTATATCTCTGAGTCTATTTCTGTTTTGTTTGCTTGTTTATTCTGTTCTTTAGATTCCACGTATGAGTGAGATCATATGATATTTGTCTTTCTCAGTCTGACTTATTTCACTTAGCATAATATTCTCAAGATCCATCCATGTTGTTGCAAGTGGTGAGATTTCATTCTTTTTTATGGCCGAGTAATACTCCATGGTGTAAATGTATAACAGTTTCTTTATCCATTCGTCTATCAATGGGCATTTCAATTGTTTCCATATCTGGGCTACTGTGAATAGCGCTGGAACCCAGGTGCACCAAACTGCGTCTCTAGTGGAGGGTCTCTAACATGGCTGAAGTCAGGGTGTCAACTGGAGCTGTAGTCATCTCAGTGTTCAGTTGGGGCATGATCTGCTTCTGAGCTTGCCCAGTAGTTGTCACAGGATTCGGTTCCTCCTGGATTGTTGGACTGAGGGCTTCCATTTCTCACTTGCTGTTGGCCAAGACTCCCCTCAGTTACTTGCCATATAGGTTTCTCTGTAGAGCACTTTACAACATGACAGCTTGCTTTATCAAAGTGAACAAGAAGGAGGGAGGACGGATGGGAGAGAGGGAAGAAGAGACAGAAAGGGAAGTCATAGTCTTTATAACATAATCTTGGCAGTAACATCCCATCACTTTTGCCATATTCTATTGTGTTGTTGGAAAAGTCATGATGCGTGTTTGCAACAGATGGCACTAGTTCATTTCTGGAAGTACTAGAGTCATTCACATCTATGTTATTGCTATGTCATTTGACAGCTGACAGTTCTAGCTTCATTCTAAAAAAAAATATTGAGTGATTTGGTTGAGGTTTACAGATTTTACAAGTTGAAGATGGAAGACCAAACTGTGCATTTTTGCCATATTCTACTGTTTTACATTCATAAAAGGAAGAATGCACATCAAGCTTGTGAAAAGTTGCATAAAGTTTACAGTGACAATGCTCTACAAGAACGTCAGTGGCAATGATGGTTCACGAAATTCCGTGCTGGTGATTTTGATCTCAACGATGCTCCTCGATCAGGGAGGCCTACCGAGGTTGATGGCGACAAAATAAAGGCATTGACCGAGTCAAACCCACATTACACAACATGAGAGATTGCAGAAACATTGAACATCCATCATTCAAGCATTCATGACCACCTGAAGGAGCTGGGATACGTAAGCAAGTTTGATATTTGGATTCTGCATGAACTCAAAGAAGTTCATATGACAGCGCATATAAACATCTGTGATATGCTCATTAAACGTGAAGAAAACAATCCTTTTTGAAGCGACTGATAACTGGTGATGAGAAGTGGGTTGTTTACAACAATGTGGTGTACAAACGGTCTTGGTCCCGATGTGATGATTCACCTCAAATGACATCAAAAGCAGACATTCATCAGAGGAAGGTTATGCTCTCAGTGTGGTGGGATTTTAAAGGTGTCGTGTCTTTGGAGCTCCTACCAAGGAACCAAACAATCAATTCAAATGTGTACTCTTGGCACTTGGACAGTTTGAATGAATCCATCACCCAGAAATGTCCAGAGCTTGTTAATTATAAAGGAGTTGTATTACATCCCAACAATGCGAGACCACACACAAGTTTGATCACCCATCAAAAATTATTTGAGCTTGGATGGATGTGTTGCCACACCCACCATACTCGCCTGACCTTGCACCATCAGCCTTCCACTTGTTTTGCTCTCTTCAAAATTCCTTGCATGGTATAACATTCAATTCAGATGAGGCTGTAAATAAGCACCTTGTTCAGTTTTTTGCAAAAAAAGACAGGTCCTTCTATGAATGAGGAATTATGAAGCTCACTGAAAGATAGCAAAAAGTTATCGAACAAAATGGGCAATATATCATTGATTGATCTTTGTTCTTTATATAAATAAATTACCTTTGAAAAACATAGACAAAATACATTATTACTTTTCCAACATCCCAATATTTGTTAGAAGCATATTACTAAGTTCAGCTCACACTCAAGAAGAGTGAATTACCTAAGGGCATAAATATAGGAACTGACTGTCACAGAGCATTTGTATTGTTATTCCCCACCTCTGTAATAAATGACTTATGCATTACAGCTCTTTAATAGCTATTTGGTGAATTAAATTGAAAAAGAGTATCCCAGCTGGCAACTCAAATTTATGCTAGTGTTAATAATTTCAGTCAATAATACTCGCATTTAGTCAAAATAAGTCAACCCATTTGAAAATTTTAATGTAATAAAATATGAGGAAAAAATGAAAAGATAGTAAGGGGTTCAGTGGGCTCAGTTTGGAGTTCAGCAAATGAACCCCTCTCACTTTACTTGTGAGATGGTGAAGATGATTGTAACATGCTGAAGAAGCAGAGAGAGAGAAGATAGTGTGATGGAAATTACCCACAGTATCACTTTCTCTGAATTTCACTTGAGGCCAACAACAAAACTATAAACTAAAGATTAATTCTTGGTGATTTCTAAATTTTTTAATGTTTTAAATTTCTTAATTTTATATAATTATATATATTTTTAAGCACTTTAAAATTGAACACAGTTGCCAAGTTTGAAGTGACTTTCTCTAAAAAGTTGTATACATTTGAGATATTAATAGTTTTAAAATTTATTTCTGTTAATACCTTAAAATTTTCAAAAATAATATAGTTTTCTTACATTAGTTTAAAACAGGTAACTTTTTATGTCGTCTTTATGAGCCAAATATTGTTTTGATAAGTATTACATGCCTAAGCTTTAGGAACTATCATTGCATTATAGCTACCTTATTTTTTAACACTTTTGTTTCGACATTGGAATATGTTTTCCTGTGGCTTGCACTATCAACAACAAAGATGTTTTTTATGCCATATTGTGTAACACTTTGTAATAATTTTTTTATGTCATCAATGCCATTAGATTCTAATTTATCTATACTTAAATCTAATTGATGCCACAGTATGTTTTGAGAATTTTTTGCTAAAATTCAATATAATGGTAAACTTATTGCCAGATAACAAAGGTTTAAAATAAAAGTAATGTTGTTTATATACAAAGCAGCTCAAAATGTTATTGTTGAATGCATAAAATAATCAAAATATCAACTTTTTATTTTTTGTGGATTTTTGACACATTTTGAAAAAAACTTAAAATCAATTAACACAGTTGAAGGGTTAATTCAGAAATATTATACTTTAATTCCAATGAATTTTGTATGCCTTTTTAGTATTTTAAACTGATTAAAAGAACATAATGTGAAGAAGAGAATAAATTTTTTTAGAAATATTCTTGATTTAGCTTAAAGTTTTATTCATTACTTAGGTCAAAATAACCTCAACTTAGTCTTTTTAATGTGTTTATTATCTATTTTTGAAATGTTTGAGACAGAAAGAATAAAGCTTAAGTTCTCAGGAGCAGCCAAATAATTACACTTTTAATTTATAAAATCTTTTTTTTTTTTGAAGCTGACTACAGTGATGAAACATTTGTATTTGAACTAGGAAATATGTATATTTGAAAGTTTGTAATAAATAAAATTGTGAATTAAATGAAGGAGAAAAATATTACTTTTTAAAAAAGTTTATTGGAACCACTAAATATGGATTATAAACCAATTTATTTTCCAGGCAGCATGTACTTTATCAACTTTTCCAGATTCTTATAATTTTCTTCAGATATTTCCGTTCCTTCTCTCATTTTCAGGTGTGATTTTTAATGAATGTTTTTAGTTCTGCTTAGAAACATATTATCAAGTCTATAATCAGGCTTACAGGTTATGTCTTTTTATCAATTTGAGCTTACTGTTCCAGCCCAAGAATTTGGAAGAGAGCGTAAAAATAAATTTTGAGTTTGTCAGTGATAATGCTAATTTTACTGCATTTCCAATTGTTCCACTAGTCTCCATAATGAGAGATTAAGCACAATGTCAAATATGAACTAAATTTCATGTTTTTTTAGAGGAAAGTAAAATCTTTTCTAAACATTACTCAATAATTACATGGTTAGTAAATTGTTCAATACTGGCAGTGATGATACCTTTTATTGCATTACATTTTGATGAAAAATACAAAATAATAATATTAATTTTTTTAGATAAAGAATTTAATTAAAAAGACTACCCACAAATATCTGTTGATTTTCTCCATCTGTATTAATAGTTCAGTTGTTCAAGTTGATCAAATTAGCTCACAGTATAGAACATATAAAATGGTTGTGAGCTATAGTTGGATAATTGATGTATAGTAAATGTTAAAACAACAGGTTTTGTTAGAAGATCCGGTTTAATATGTATCAGACAGGAGTCAAATATGACTCCAAAGTTTTGTGCCTGAGAAACTAGAGTGGAAAAATAGAAGGAAAAGAATGAGAGAGAGTGTGACAAGGGAGGATCAGCAGTTCAATTTGGCATATGTTGTTTGAGAATTTTACCAGACGTTCAAATAAAGTAGAAATGCAGTTGTACTCATTATATTGAAAATCAGGGAAACTTGCACTTGAAATAATATATGCCCCAATAACTTTCTGAAATAAAAAACCTTAACTGATTCTCCTAGAAACATTCTTGATTTATAATATTTTCCTCTCAAAACCTTTGATAGTTACACATTGCCTATTGCCGAGATATGGTGTGAACTTTGTACCTTATGCCTTGTTCCTATTATTTTCTGGAATGGTCTTTCTTCATTCTCTCATCTCCTACCACCTACCCACTCCCTCCCTGTCTCCCTCCATCCTATCCCCTGAGATATCACCCATTCTTTAAGGCCCATGTCATTTCCAATTTCTCCGTGAAGTCCTTCCAGATTCTCTTAAATAAATATTACTCTATTTTTCTCTCATCCTTCATTGTTGGTTTGTTCCTTGTCTTGTCTTATGATCCTTGTCTTGATCTTTCCTTATATTGGTTGTTTCTTATCTTCGTTATTAGATCATAAGCTATTTGAAGGTAGGGATTGGACTGTTGTGATCCTTATGCTGTTTAGGATCTGGATCAATAGCTTGCACATAATAAGTAGTCACCAGATGATTATTGGATTAAAATGAATGAACTCCTTTTAGCCATGGCTCTGCCACCAATGAGCTGATGTTATCTCAAAAAGGATTTTGGGTACATTTAGCTATGAAGGAGTTTTCACTTTTATGTGGCAAGATGAGAAAATAAAGGTAAGATAGTGGTGAATTTTCTATGTAACTAAATGATTTAATTTAAAGGAAAACTTTTTTTTTTTATTGCTGCCCTTACTCCTGTTGCAAGTTAAAATTTCTCCTTTCTTTTATGGTGGTGTGAGGTGCTTGTTTATTAGAAGAATAAAGCTTTAGAAACTGTATGTTAGTCTCTCCAACTGTTTTTCATTTCTTTTTTTCATTTTTTTACTGGTCTGTGATATGTGAAATTTTGGGAACTAATGATCTAAAGTGTTTGTATAGTCCAAGATCTCAAACAAGAGGGTTGAGGGATCTTGGTGAAGCTAAATATGGTGAAAGGACGGTGGACTAAATAAAGGAAAAGTAACGGCAGCACTAGCATACCTAATAACTAGCTATGTAACATTCATCTTGGCCCTGTGCAATTAGGCTAATACAATTAAGATTACCTTTCAAGGTTGTTGTGAGACAGATCCTAGTAAGTAATTAAATTGTGAAATGTTTTTGTTTTCAGGGTAGTCTAAAAGGAAGGGGTTATGTATTAGTTATTGGTATTGTTTCTTTGTATGTTTAGTGTCAATAGTATTTGCTTTAGAGCCCTCTGTAATCCAGAAAAAAAGCCACGCCTTTCTCAGGACCTGAATTACAAATTGTTCCTTATTCTTATGGTGAAATTGATTTGATTGCATATTGTAAACTGTCTAACAGAATTTTTATAGTCAGATTAAAATGAAATAATAGCATCAGCATCAGAATGCCAGTGGTAGGTATTTGTATAAGTGATCCCAGTTTAGAGGATATACATATTGACACTAGCTTTGGGTAGGCTCTGGTAGGGTGAGAGGTGAACTTTAAGCCTGAAACATGCTTATGAGGATATTCTATATGAAGGATTATTTCTGTAATGCAAAACTGCCTTTCACTTTGCATGAATCTCATCAAATCAAATGAAAATGACTGCATTAATTCCCTGAATTATTGCACATCTACTGTGTGTGAAGATATGATGCCAAAATACTGCATTGCAGGAGTACTTGTAAAATCCCAGAGTAAAGTAGGGTTAGGCCAGAAGGGTAAATTGGCCACCTTTTCTTCTCTCCTATGTCATTGTCATTAAAAAAGTAAAAATAAAAAAGATACTGCACAGGCCATACATATTTTAAAGTTGAAGAAATGTTTTTACCCCCTCTGTCTTCCCTTAATGGCTAAATACAGTTTCCTACAAGCAACAGGTATTTCCATTTTTCACCTCTCAGGCCCAGTGGCCTCTATTGCTGTCTGGCTTTGTACAGACTGCTAATGAGGTACCACCCCCTCTTCCCTTCCAGGAAGTGAGTGCCACAGGCTCCTAAATTCAACTTTTATCCCTTTCTTCTGGTCGAATAAAACCTCACTCTTTAGGACAATTGATTGCAGCTAGATGATAAGAAAGAGCAGTAAAATAAATTCACACAAAGATGCCATTGCTAATGGCTGACAAAGGGTTAAACAGCCCAAATTCTGTTTGTAAAACCAAAAGGGATTGTCCAACGTTGGGCGCACAGGAGAGAGATTCTGATGGGGATCTTTCCTGAGCTCTCAGATTGTCATCCACCAAATATCAGCTTAACATGAGATGTAGCCTGTCTTCCTAAAGAGAAATTTGAATGGATCAGTGCATAACAAACAGAGAAATTATGCTGAATCTAAAGTGAATTTTGTCTATAGAGAAGATCCTTAAGCTGGAAGATGAATGGAAACCCCATCTAATCCACCAAGAAAGGCAAAATGAGAACCCTAGTTGGGATTAAAATAGTGATTTGAAAAGGGGTCCTGCCTGGTTCACATCCATTTAAAACAAGTCATAGAAGATCAAAAAGGAACAAAAAATGGAATGAAGGGCAGGGAATTGATGGTTTTAAATATGTCAAGCTCTTAATTATGATTTATGAAACATATTAAATACAGGGTAGAATACTAGGGTTTCAAAAATGAAGTACATGATTCCTGAACTAAGGAGGCTCACCCTCTATGGAGTAGATTTGCAACCAGAGATATACTTTATAAATATGCGATAAATACTATGATAGGAGTTATTACAAGGTATTCTGAGAGGTTAAAATAGTACCTAGTGTAGACTGGGAGTAGCAACACATAGGACAATATTCTGGAACTATTATTTGGTAAGCTAACATTAACTGAGTTTTAGGAGGCTGAATAAGGGTTAACTAGAGGAATAAAAGACCTCTCCTCCTGTCACGCTCTCTATCTTTTTTCTTTTTTTTTTAAAGATTTTTACTGGGGAATTGAGGGGATGGGAACAGTGCTGGGGAATTGGGGGAAGGGGAACAGACAAGTTGCTGTTGTTTTCTTCTTCAATCTAGTTGTGGAGGAGGTTGCTTCACTGGCCCAAGTTGGCACCATCATTGCACTCTTCCTGGTGAGGCAGATCAGTCGCCGGCTTCTGGACAGCCGCTCAC